>NC_046334.1:72445937-72745937 GCF_000738735.6 Corvus cornix cornix | reverse complement strand
GGACACTTCCAGGACTCCAGGGGCAGCCACAGCTTCTCTGGGCACCCTGTGCCAGGGCCTGCCCACCCTCACAGCCACGAATTCCCAATATCCCATCTAAACCTACCCTCCAGTTTCAAGCCATTCACCCTTGTCCTGTCACTTGCTCTTTCTTGTCCAAAGTCCCTCTCCTGCTCTCTTGTAGGCTCCTTTTAGGTACAGGAAGGTGCTATAAGGTCTCTCCAACACTCAGCCTTGCAGCAGAAGGGTGTGTTTTATACATAAATAGATTAATTTTTCTAATTAAATAAGCAAACAAACAAACATGGTTTTAAGGCCTTCACAAGTGTCTGTGGCTGTCAGGATACCTTGAGTGCTCCTTGAGGATGCTGTGGGCTAGGGAAGAGAGACAGTGAGGCAGATGGATTGGTGAAAGTAGCTGTAAGGACCCCTCCCCCATATTCCTGCTTAGCCTGCACCTTCCTGGAACTGTTTCCATAGCAGGTCTTTCTCTAGGACCAAAGCCAAAAAATCCATAGAAAATGTCTAAAAAGCTTCAGCATGATCAACTCGCATCTTCTGTCCATTAACATGTTCTGTAGGACACAAGGACATGCTCACGGGAAGGGGCCACCGAGGCACTGACCCGTCAGCGCGTTGTGGTGGGATGGTGCACCCTGGGAGGACCCTGCAGGTGAACATTACCTGCAGACGTAGTTTTCCCGGCAGGAATCCAGAGGCGCCAGGCAGTTGGGCTTGTCCTTGGCCTCGTAGGAGCAGGCGGGGACGATGGTCTGCCGCCGCCGCTCGGCACAGGCCGTGTCGTCGCAGGGGCAGAAGAGCAGCTCGTGGGTGTACTCCGGGGGCACGCGGTCGAAGAACTTGCGCAGAGCCTTGTGGCACTTGGAGCGGTTGCAGGTGTCGGCCCGGGCCAGGCGCCGGATGCAGAAGGAGACGTACTCCGTCCGCAGCCGCTGGCACATCTCATCCACGTTGCAGGCTTTGGCGGCGTCCAGACACCGGTTCACCTGCGTCACCTCGTTCTCAGAGCCTGTGGGACACGGTGAGGTGGTTTTGCGCTGACCTCCCTGGCAGCAGCACCAGCCCTGAGACCTTCATCCCCACCCTGCTCCCATCCATGGCCACCTCGGTGAGACCACACCTGCTCCAGGAAGGCAGCGGCCAGGGTGAGGTGTAGGTTTGCTCTCTGTGTCCTGGTAGGACCAGATCCCCTTTCCATACTCATGTTTTCCCAAGTGCCACAGTCACATACCAGACTTCACGCCTCAGAGATCACTTCGCCAAGTTTGTATATTTAATAAAATGAATTTTGCTTTAATCTGGGCACCTGGTAACACTTTACTAATGCAAATTAACCAGCCTGAGGCCTGGAAGACAGCAGGCATTAGAAAGTGCATCTACCTATGGCTATGAGTGGATCCACTCGGGCGCTGGGATCTCCATTAGTGAACCTTCTGTTTCCACAAGTTGCTCAAGATCAAAGACTGAGTCAGTGGCAAAGCTGGGTCTCTGATACATGCATGGCCTGCACTAATTCCTGGCACCTCAGACTCCCTGTGGCGGGCAGTGAGTTCCTTTAGGCCTCTGGAGGGTCATGTCTGGCCTTGGCAGCAGCTCTGTTTGTTCACCCCAGGATCTGCCCAGCTGAGAGAGACCTGTCTGGGTAGCAGTGTGCCCCATCCAGACCAGTCCGACCCAGTATCCCCATGTCCTAAGTAGTGACAGTGCCTTCACAGGGTGGGGTCAGAGGTACCATCCAGCCCCTGGCACCTGATGCTGCCTGCATGTGAGCGCACGTGGGTCTCTCCCCACACCCTTTGCAGGGTCACCCTTCGCCGACTTCAGCAAAATCACTCTGCATTTCCACCCTCCTAAACAGGAGGAGAAAGAATGTCTCAGTCTGGGTGGGAGAGCAGAGGTGTGCTGTGGGATGCAGGGAAGGTGGAGGAAACCTGCAGCAAGGGGAAAGGTCAGGAAAATGAAGCAAAAACTGTAGTAATGGATGAGAAAAACAGCATCTTCAGTGGGAAAGGAAGGAACTCAGGAGTTTATATGCCAAGAACTTTGTCTGTAAATAGGGGGAAAAGAAGAGGGAAAGGTATTTGTCTAACACTGGTTGTAGGGCTCCTTCAAAGGTGGATGGGGGTCTGTTTTATAGACGGGAAAAATGCTACAGAGTCCCTTCAGGCATCAGTGGAAACATCAGACTGTGTCTGATCGAACACATAAGACAAGGGTCCTTCAAACTTGAGAGAGAAAATGAATTTGAAGCTGGTTTTCACCTCTCTGAATTAAAATCATGACCTGCAGCACACCAGAAGGACTTTCTCCCCAGCAGAGAAAGATTTTTCCACTGAGGAAAAAACCCCAGAATGATAAATTCCCAATGCAGAGTCAAGCCCTATCTTTGACTGGGAGTTAAAACCAGCCAGTCACTGCTGACAAGTATTAAACACTGACAGTCTCCCTGAGCACTTCAGAGCTGGCTGCCCTCCTTTATATCCCTGACTTTATCAGATGCTCCTTCTTCCAGCATTTATTTTTCCCCTCCTGTTGCCCCCGCTGCTTACAGTGAGCTGGAAGTCAAATTCCAAGTTTTTCAGTTATTTTATGATGGGTGAAAGTTTTGCTTGGTGCATCCCCATCACTAAATACTTCCTTTTAGAAGTGCCCAGAGATGAATATTGTCAGAGCATTGGTTTATGCTGGGGAGCTGCCAGCTAACATATAGGAAACAGTTACTTGGAAGGGTTTCATTACCCATTCAGCCAATAAATCACAGGGAACATGCTGGATTTTCTCCTCTTCCCACGCAACACCAGCGGATGTGCTTTTTAAATCACTGCTACAATCAGAGTGGAGGGATCCATTTGTATAGTTTTGATAGTGGCCACATATTGTTTTTGTAAGATTTGGTTTAATGTACCTGTTGCTTTCACTTGGCCTATGGTCACAGAGGTGTCTGAGGTTTCAACAAGTTCTTGGGATTTCTTTTTGGTAGATTTGAAAGAGGGTCCTTTGTCAGTGTTGACCATATGACCCTGGACACTGGACAGGCAGAAGGCAGCAGGTCGTAAGTTATGTTATAGAAGATTTTGATTAGTATAAACAGAGACAGAAGGGTTATGAAATTTTGTGTCCCTAAGTGGATGCCAAGTCCTCTGAAGAATCCCTGCTGATCTCGGCCCATTCGCTTTGCTGCACAACCATTTCAACTTGCTTTAAAACCTGAGAGTGTGCTAACCATGCATAAAAATCCCCATCCCTAGATTTCCCCATGCTCTGAAGCTTTCTAGGACTCAGCAGAAGGGGAAAAACTCCAGTAAAGAAAACCATGACCCAGCAAACAAAATTCCCCGTCCACATGCTGATGTGCCAGGTGGAGCCAGTAAGAGCGAGGTCAGGGAGCACCTCCCCTCCCCTCTGCTCCAGTTGTCCAGGGCTGGTGGGTTAATTTGCTCCTGGACATTCTCACCCAACAAGTGCCTGGCCATGGTGGGGACTGCACATTCACCAGCTGCAGGGATATGCTGCTCCTTCCTCGCTCGGGTGCACTCCAGCTGTGGCTGTGACCGCAGAGCAAGGCGCACATTTGGAAAAGCTGTTTGGGCACATCTGCCAGAGACACAGGAGAAGCACATTACCTGCTCCCAGACAGGCAGATTGGTAAACCTTCCCCAGGCTGTGGTGCATAGGCTGGCTGCGGTGGCAGCCGTGCCACTGGTGATGGACGGGTTACTGGCGGCCACACTGACCCTTGAACTGCTGAGCCCTCGGGGAGTTAAAAGGTGTCAGGCAGCTCTGCTCAGCTGTTAACAGGATTATGATGTGGAGCAGAACATGGCTCTGGGTCCTGAGGTCGCCCTCAGGGCAGGTGGGTAAAGGCTGTGGCTGGCATCAACACATAGGTTGAGTTATTGACCTTTTTTCCTGTGGAGTTGGCTCCTGTGACTGATGTGGAAGCACCTTCTCAAACCTAACAACACCCAAGCAGCTCCTGTTTGATGAGGTGTTTGCATGGAACAGATCATCCACCTGCTATGGAGAATGAGTCTGCCTGGGATGGGTCATTGGAAGGGGCCTTTGTACCACATCTTTAAGTCCCAGTCCTTCATGGTAACACTGACATCAAACACCCAAAAGACAAAAATCACAAGTGGCTTTTCCCAGAGCATGTAACAGTTTAGCAGAGGAATCAGAGGCAACTCCTTGGAAAAACAATTGACAGACCTGATCCATGCAGTGCTCACAAGGGAGCACAAAGGATTTCCCTGTCTGTAGTGCTTGACCCCAGAGCCAGCTCCCTCCCTCCCTACACCAGGAGGTGTAAGAGCATCGTCCCACGCACCTACCTGCAGTGATGGATGCCAGCCGGACGTAATCAAAGCCCCTGATGAACGGCTCATAAGGGGAACTCTCCAGAACATTCATGCCTGGGGAGAAGAGAGAAATTGGTGAGAAGGCAGATGAGGCTCCTGAGGGATGGCTGAGATGCACAAGGTTCAACATCTGCAGCGAAGGATTGTTTGGTGGGTCCAAGGGGACTGTGCTGTAAAGGCCACAAGTAAATGGACACTCAGAGCCATGGGAACAGGTATGGGCACATCCTTGGAGATGGGAATAGAATGTAACTGGCTTTTAAAAACAGATCTCAGTTTTGGAGTCAGGCAGTCTGTCACGGAACTGTTGAGTTGCAACTCTCTGTAGCTCAAGCCCTGCAGCACTCCACAGGCATTGCCAGAGAGGACACTAGGCTGTACCACAGGCTCCTGCTCATGGGCAGAGTTCAGACCACCAGCCCCCTACATACACAGGGCTTCCATCACCATTACTGCTGTTTCCCCCAAGTCCCTTCCTGGGTCAAAGGTCCTCAGCTCTTTTTAGGACACAGACAGGGCAGTGCACAGGGTTATGTGCGTGACAACACACTCCATATCTACTGTCATCTCTCCCTTTCTCCTTGCCAACAGACTTTTCTTACTTGGCATAGAGCTAATGACCCACAGCTCCTGCAGAAACTTCCTTTCTTAGTTTTTAAGTCTCTGGGAAGCTGATTTTATTCAGCTGGTGCTTCCCTTTCATCTGTGCAATGGTCTGTAATGCCCCATCATCTTGATGGATACCATGGAATATTATGGGAGCAAACAGCTCAGTATCTGTTGGTTTTTTTATTAGACATTTAGATGGATGTGGACAGCAGCAGCAGATGTACTGGCTGGGATAAAAGGACTATCCCCCCTCACGCTCCGGGCATATGCTGGCCTCCAGCTGTGGGCAGGAAGAAATGGCTCCCAGTGTCCACAGCCCTGTGCAATTACCACAGGTGCATTACAGGGCAGCTTTACACCTTCATTGAAATCTCTAACATCGTTACTGACTGGAGAGGGGCCCATTTGTATTTTCCAGCATAGCAGTTTTACGTTCTGATGATAAAGCACCTTATCAGAGAATTGTTATCCAGTTGTCATCATGTTATTGTGCCTCTAAATGGGAAGGTGGCTAAACTCGGGTGTGCTCAAGAGAAGCTGAGTAAATAGTGTGCTTTGTAAATTCCCTGAGCACGCACTTCCACAATTGCTTTTGCAAGAGGGCTTCTAGGAAGCTTTTTGCAGCCTCCTGGGTATGTCTGATTGAGAAACAAAGCTTTACACAGACCGTGTGGATTGGCTTCCCTTATCGGTCAATTAAACATGTGTAAGGACTCTGAAACATGTGACTGCTATGAAATATATCCCCCTGGGGAAATTAAGGCAAGGAAATCAAGAGTTTGGTGTGTGAATCTGCATTGCAAATGAAGTCAGTTGTTTGCAAAAGTGTGGGGCTCAGGACATGAGAGTGGAGAAGTGGAGTAGAGTTGTTGGCAGCCTCCAAGAACAGCCCTCTCCCAGTCATTCCCAAGGTGGAAGTCCCAAGCCACTGGGCAGGGAGTCCATCCAGCACCAAACTCCTATTCTGCATCTGGAGAGCTACAGCTGGCCCCATCTGCTCTCAGCACTCCTTGCCAGCCTCTCTCTCCTCTTCCTTCTAGTGGAAGGTGTCCCTGCCCATGGCAGGGGCTTGGAACTGGATGGTCTTTCACATCCCTTCCAACATAAACCCACCCTCTGTGTCCCAGAGCTGGACATCCTCACGACAGCAGTGTCCTACAGAGCCATGTCACAGGTGACCTGTTTCCAAAGTCTGAGCTTGAAGGTCAGCTGGGAAGGAGTTGTGATGCCGCTCACTGAGCTGAATGGAGAAGCTGGATTGCCACCTCTTCCCCAGGCTTCACTTCAATGGAAACAAATCTGGCACATAATTATGGGAAAGACCAGATACTGGAGAGTGCTGAGCTCTTGTATCTCCCCAGTCCGTTCACAGCACCATGCTCTGCACCCTGCCAGCTGTGGCACCTGAAAGCTTCCCAGGAACTTGATCAACCAGCTTCCATCCTGGCAAGCCTGTGCACTGTAGTCTCCATCCTCTTTGTTTTGCTTGGCCTTTTGGCCTGTGGTCTCACCCCTGCACTTTTCCTTTCAGGTTTCAGCCAGCAGTGTTTTATTAATCTATTTCACAGCCCATGGCTGGAAGGGTCTGTTTTATTCCACATTTTAATTTTCATGGTGCATAAAATACTCACCAGCCTGACAAGGAAGAGTTATGGCCACTGAGGTGCAATTTTATGGTGACTCTTAAAAAACGTCAAAATCCAAACTTACTGAATACTGGCTCTGGGAACACTTTAAGTTCCAACTCGATGTCACCAGCCCCAAATCTTCACTAACCCAAAGACACTGGTGCATTTGAGACATTCTAAGAGAGTGATTTTTTTGACGTTCGGGCTGTTTTTCCTCAATGCCTGTGCTTTATGTAGTGTTTCTATAAAATCTATGGTGTTCATGGTCTTGGTTAACATACATAGATGAAAAATATGCTGTGTATTTCTCCAGCAAAAGATCTCAATGTATATTGGATATGTCCTAAAAGAGAGGTTGGGTTAAAAAGAAAAAGAAGGAGGCATCTCAGGTTTTCAGGACTGCTTTCCCCAAAATGTCAAATACCATGGGGATCAACAGCATCATCGCATCTCCTGAGTTGGAAGGGGCCCACAGGGACCCTCAAGTCCAACTCCTGGCCCTACACAGGACACCCCAACAATCCCACTCTGTGCCTGACAGTATTATCCAAACACTCCTGGAGCTCTGGCAGCCCCAGAGCCGTGCCCATTCCCTGGGGAGCCCGGGCAGTGCCCAGCACCCTCTGGGGGAAGAACCTTTCCCTGATACCCAACTCAACCTCCTCCAACACAGCTTCATGCGGTTCCCTTGGGTCCTATCAGTATGTCTTGAGACAGAACAGGATAACACAGCAGTATTTTGAAGCAATTTCAGAGCTGGGGAGCTCTGTAGAAAGGCCCACGAGCAATTCCCTTTTAGGAAGATCAATCAGAAATTTTTCTGACCCATTCTACTGACCTTCCATCAGCGTGTGGTGGATGCTCCAGTAGACACTCAAGCAGTGCTTCTCCTTTTTCATGCCCCGCTTGCACTTGCAGCCGTAGAGCTGGCTGGAGAGCAGGGCCGTCACGGTGCTCCGGCACTGGCTCTTGGCGTCGGGGCCCAGCTTGTTGGCGCCATTGCCCGCGATGCACTGCCGGAGCGTCCGGAACTTGGCGCTGCATACGGGGTCGTTGGTGCAGGACTCGCCTGCTTGCAGGCAGTCCCTGCTCGAGCCGACAGCTTCTGCCATGCCTTCTGCAAGGAAACCGGAGAGGAGCTGTCAGGGTCATGGAGCAAGCCCAGGTGGGAAATCGACTGTGTCTCCCACAATCTCCTTCTTCTAGGTTGCCCAGAGAAGTTGTGGATGCCCCATTCCTGGAAGTGTTCAGGGCCAGGTTGGATGGAGCTCTGAGCAACCTGGCACAGTGGAAGGTGTCCCTGCCCATGGCAGAGGGGTGGAACCAGATGACCTTTGAGGTCCCTTCCAAGCCAAAGCCATTCCATGGTTCTATGACAGGACCAGCCTGGTAGCAGGATTATAAGTGACAGAAACTTGATCAGTTCCTGGTGATTGATTTTCCCTTCTTGAAGCACAAAAATATTTTCAAAGTCTTTCTTCCCCAGCTCTCTCCCTTATTTCTGCCTTCCAAATTTAACAGTAGCCCAATGCTATGGAGACCCTGGCCTCTGCTCCTTGAACATGATTTAACTGTGCCTACACCTTCCTGGAGCTATAAATGGCTCTGTGTGGGTGTTTTGACATGTAGTCAGCCCACATGTGTCCCAGGAGTTGGCCCTTGTTCACTGCCACCACCTCCCCAGGACTCCCACTGCTTCAGTCTTGGCTTTTTCCAAGCTTTTGTAAATTCTCTTCAGAGTTCCTTTACCAACACAAAATTCTCTGTTCCCCATTTGGGAGGAGGATGTTACTGCTACATGTACACCAATAAATTAGTTCATCAGGGCTCGGTGGTGCTGTGCCCCAGGGCCCGGAGCAGACCAATCCTGTGTTATTTATTGCTCTTCCTCGCTAAAGCAGCCTGGACACATCCAGACTGACTCCTGGGGTGTGCTCACCCCAAGGCTCATGGCTGCACCGCTGTTCCTGGCAAAGGGCAGGGCCAGCGGCTCAGCAGGACATGGTTGTGTGACACCCAGGTGGCAGAGAGGTGACAGGGTCAGGACAAGGCGAATCTCACCCCTTCCAGCTGGTGTGATGCTCTGGAGCGTTTGACATAGGTCAGGCATGACTACACCATGGCTTGGGAGAGTGAGGAAGAGGCAAACCTGGTTTATGGAAGGGGAGAATCAGTTCCAGTGCCCGTACAGTAATTTTGGATCCTGCTGTACTATAAAAACAGAAACTGCTGTCATGACCTTGAAGAAGAACTTCTCAAATACTTCCCAAAGGAACTCTCTGTCTCTAACATAACTTGTCTTCCCTTTGGACAGGAACCAGAAGGCTAAGGATAGAAAAGACCATCTGTTTTTGACTCCCTCCAGTGTCTGCTTCTATTGAGACCCACCTTGGAGGATATTAGAAAATCCTGCTTCCTGAGAAAAATGTGAGTCCCTGATCTCCATCCCTGAGGGCTTCATGAAATCTCTGCTTTCTCCAAGACTCTGCTGATCTCTTCATAAAGTCCCCTTTTCTGCCTTCCAACTGCTACCTCTCCTTAATTTCTGCACGTCCCAGTTCAGCACTCGAGCGCAGTATATCCATTTCAGTTCCCTCAGCAGCCACAGTGTGTTTGCTAAGAAGAAGCTGCCTCCGTTGCTCTTGATTAGAGTAGAAAGTAGCAGCTGGAGTTCAGATACTTCAATTTTGTTTATTACAAACTTTGGGTGAACCCACCAGGAGGTTTCCTCCTGAAATATCCCAATGGAATCTCAAATGAAAAACCTTTCATCTAACTGCAGACTATTTCGAAGTGCCTCATGGCCAACGTCAAGTTTTCAGGTATTTCAAATCTCACACCATCTCAAATTTGAGTTCTCCTGCCCTGATTTATTCATAGACCTGGTTTATTTAGCACTCAAGGCTTGTTTGGATCTGCCAGACGTGGAGAGAGAAATTATTTCCAATATGTAGGAAACTCTGCCTTGGGCTGTCATATACTGAAGAACTTCGAACATGGGGAACCAGTTTCCTTGAAATATCATTTGGGCAATTTGCAATTTCACTGAGATCCATAAAATGAGCTAGAGAACATATCTGAGCAGAATCCATAGGAATAAAGAAAAAAGTACTTGGCTTATTTTACTCTGGCTTTCTCCAAAGGATCTCCTCTGAATGAGGATAAAGCCCAGCAGGTTGCATTCTAGAAGAGATGACTTTGTCAGTGTCCTGTCAGCTGCTAGAAAAGTAGGTTAAAATAGAAATTATGGCCTTCCTTCCCTTTCTCCGCTACATGAATTGCAGAAGATACTCCCCCAGGATGGTTATAAACACAACCAGCGTGTAAAAGCTGTAAAACACTTTGGGACCTCACTTTAAATAAATCAAACAGATTGACCATTTGAGAGATTTTCCTGCAAAATTTTAAGTAAATATATCCTCAAACAGAGCCTTGCTTCATAGAACAAAGGCCAGGGGTGAATATTTACGGCCCAAACCCACACCATAAAACACCCCCATTCAGACTTTATGACAGAGGTGCTTGAAGCCACTTGGAGTGTCACGAATGACCCGTTCTGTAATTGTGTCACTTAAAAACCAAATCATTCAGGGGCTTTTATTGTTAGCGATGTCTTTGCAACTGAGACAACATAACACCACGTTTTTCTCCTCACACTGCCCCTGAGAGAGTAATTTTATGCAACATTAAGACAGCACCTCTTAGGGAAAAAAATCTCCGTGACTTATAAAATTGATGGTGCTTCCTAACAGGCAGGGACAAGAGCAATATTAGGACTTCTCTCCCAAAGATGGGAGTGGCCTTTCTGGTTTTGCCTTCAAAAATAGTTCCTTGCAGGCTTTGTGCCGCAGGATTTTCCTCCTCCTTGACTGACCAGGGAATTGGGATACGCACCGAGCTGTGTGTGGCTTGGGCTTTCTGTGCCTCTGCTTTTCTGACAGCAGCCCTTCCAGCTCCCTCTGCTCCCTTTAAAAGGCCATTTGTCTGGAGTTTTATCCCTCACTCGCTGCTAATTTCACGCTGTTTACGGTGGGCAGATGGAGTAATGAGTTTATTTTCACATCCTGTTTGTAGCTGTGCTCCACATCTGTTTCTGCTCACTCTTATCTCAGTGCCATTTACCCAGAGTTACTCCTAAAGTGTGGGAGTAAGAGAAAAACCTGTCTCTTCCCATTTTAACAGACCCTCAGTTCTTCTCATACAGGTGTCTCAAAGTGCATTTTGCTGACCAAGCAGGGCTGACTCTCCTCCAAGGAGATAATTTCCTTTCTCAAGGAAGTGCAGCTGTGCCTGGGGTACAGCAGTGTGAAGGTGATTCCGTGGGGGCTGGAAACAGGGAATAAAATGCCTGGAGAGCACCAACGTGGAGTCCTCTCTCCCTTTCTTACTCAACCAATACTTGGTGTTTAGGAGGAACCACACCAGTTCCATCTGGGGCTCTGGGATACATCCCCCTCCCCTGCAGTTTATATTTGAATTAGGTGTGAATCTTTTTACACTCCTGATTTGAGGGGCTGGAGAATGTCCAGAGAAGGGCAATGAAGCTGGGGAAGGGTGTAGACAGTAAGTCCTATGAAGAGTGGCTGAGGGAGCTGGAAAGGGGCTGAGCCTGGAGCAAAGGAGGCTCAGGGGGGACCTTGTGGCTCTGCACAAGTCCCTGACAGGAGGGGGCAGCCGGGGGGGTCGGGCTCTGCTCCCAGGGAACAGGGACAGGAGGAGAGGGAACGGCCTCAGGCTGGGCCAGGGGAGGCTCAGGGTGGACAGCAGCAGGAATTTCTCCATGGAAAGGGTGCTCAGGCATTGGAAGGGGATGCCCAGGGAGGCAGTGGAGGTGTCCCATCTCTGGAGGTGTCCAAGGAATGCCTGGATGTGGCACTCAGTGCTCTGGCCTGGGTGACAAGGTGGAGATCAGTCACGGGATGGACTCGATGGTCTTGGAGGTCTTTTCCAACCTCAATGACTCCATGATTCTGTGATTCACACACAGTTCTACAGAGTGCTAAACACTTTATTTCCATGACAAGCTGTTGACCCCAAAGCATTTGGTGTTTGCTTTTACAATATTTGCAGCTAATAGGAGAATAATCACCCAAAACCTCAAAGAAAGCAACAGGAGTGGTTTATTACCCTTCTAGGTTAGCCTTGTTTTGCCTGCAAAGGTGGATGGTTGTCTTTACAGAAACACAGAAGATTTGGGTTGAAAGGGACCTGGAAGCCCCTCCAGTTCCCTCCACCAGACCAGGTTGCTCCAAGCCCTGCCCAGCCTGGCCTTTGTGCCAGAGCTGGTTTCCCAGCCAGTACACAAGCCATGTAAATGGCTGGGAGAGGACACTGCAAGGAGTACTTGCATTCTGTGATGGTGTGAGACACCGGCAGAAACATGGGCACAAGACCATCCTGCTGTGCTCAGCTGGTGGGAATGGCCACCACAGGACAATCCTCACAGCCCGGGTCAGATTAAACCGAACACTAAACTTAAAATTAAATCCAACTAAATGTTGGTACTTGCTGATAGGCAACTGTCTGATACATAGAACATTTAAACTTCCCCGGAGCTGTCAGAAACAAGCTATTACAAACAGTTGTCCTGGAGTGAAAATTGATGGGAAATATTCCCAGTAGAAGAAATATGAAGAAATATTCCCAGTATTTCCCAAATATCCATAAACCAATAGTTATGCGTGAATGGGCCCAGGTGGTTAATGCAGGTGGCCTCTGCAAAACCTTGTTTAAACTGTGTTTTCATGTCATGATTTTATAGCCAAATGCTCAGGATCACACAAGGAACAAACTCTCGTACAGCTCAAATGTCACGTCTCATTTGCTGCTGAAACACCTGCAGAGCAGCCCCAGCGGACACCTCTGCCACACCTACGCTCCTTCCCCCAGCCTGCTTGAGAACAGCCCTCCCAAGAGATCCCACATGCCTTGTCCAGAACTTAGAGCTGTCACCTGGATTTTGTAGTGCCCAGAAACCTCCCTTGGGATGCCATTCTCCATGCAAGGAAAAGTTTCCTTCCCTTCCACCTGTCTTGCCCCAATCTTAGTGCATGTTCCATGCTCCAACACCATGACCACTCTGAGGGCTGCCCCAGTGTTAACTCAGAGCAGCTCACCTGAAGAGGACACCACCACTCATTGCTGACAGTCCTCTGTGGACTTCCATGGTTTTACAAACACAACACACACATAATGAGATCCCACACTGCAAACTGATCTTTTCCTAGCGATCCTTCCCAGCCAGCACTGGGGTGGCGGAATTTGCTGAGAGCATCTCAGGAATGTAAAGTCTGAGGGTGTTAAAGCAATACTGGAAAGTTCAGGCCAATGACGTGCTGCGTGTCTCGAGCAGGCATTAAAAATGTGCTGCCTGACTCTTTGTAGTTCTCCAGTTCTGACCTGTCTCCCCTTGCTTCCACGTTGTGAGCAATCTTTTGTCTGTATTTGATCGGTGCCTCCACACGGGACCTTACAGGTACTGAGGAGATACAAATAAACACAGTAACACTCACTGAGTATCTCCTTCTCCTCTAATCACTGATCCATGTAGAAGATAACCAACTCGCTGTATGGACTCAAACCCAGAAGAAAACATTCCTCTGATCTATCTTGCTGTTTATCACAGATTTATACATGACAAGTTGTATCATGTCTCCATTACCCTTAAGGAGAACAGAATTGATCATGAAAACCCTCATGATGACTTGGGGTGAAGTCTCCCTAGATATCATTACTCTCCTACACTAACACATCCTTTTTGACAAGGCTTCAGCCTTTGTTTTCTAAAGATGCCTCTGGAATGCCCCATCCCGCTGGACTGACTCAGCCAGACTAATCACCAAATCAGCTATAAACAGTATTCTTATGAAAAGGGGATGAAGATCAGACCATCACGCTCAGTGCCCGGCCTGGTTGCAAATAGCTGTGTATCTATTCTAGATAAGTTTAATCCATCAGACCAGGAAGAAGGCTTAGAACTTTTGAGGAACCATGAAGGCCCAAAGTGGATACAAGATATTCTGAAATACTGGGTATCTGAAACACAGATCACACAACTAGCTGCAAGTTTTGGCAGAGAAAATGATCCATGTCACGTTCATTCCTTGCTGAAATTTGGCGACACCATGATATTGGTGTATTGGGAAGCTTCAGTCCCTGATTTCTGCTGGAACAGAGGTTCTCCCATTCCCAAAGCTGGGCAGTTATACCACACAGGGTGAATGGGGTTTGTGATCACCAGGATCTTGACATTGGTGCCTAAAAATTAAGCATCCCATGCTGTGGGGTAACTGGTGGTCTCTGGATATCAGTTCCTCGTATGTCAAATTGAGACCATGTCTAGCAGAGAGCAGTAAGGACAACTGAGGTCTCAAGGGCCAGAGGTGATCTTTAAGTACTTAGAGAAGATATATAAGACTGTAAGTTCCACCTAAATTTGACTTTAAAATGTCCTGGCCAATGGTAAAGACACAAAGATTCTCTGCAGAGGCTGAGCAAAACAAACTCAGAACCAGGACAGCTCCTTTTTTGGTCTAACTCTGCCTGGGTCTGCTCAATCACATCACCTTGTGATCTTCTTTCCCATCTCTGACCTGTCATGTTCCTCATCCAGAGATGTCCCCATGTGCTGGGCAGGGCTCAGACATGTCCCTATTCACCTGAAAGATGATGGTGAGCAAGAGGTTTGTTCCCTTGTCTTTCTGTGGCTTCAAGTCTAATATTTCACCTGCATACAGAATCATAGAACCATTTAGGTTGGAGAAGCCCTTTAAGATCACCAAGTTCAACCATTCCCCCTGCACTGCCAAGGCCACCACTGACCCATGTCGTCAAGTGCCACATCAGCTGGATTTGTCACACACAAGGGAAATCAGAATTCCAAGTCCTAGATATAAGCCTAAGGTAAGGAACACGCAGAAGGATGTAAGTCTAAGGTAAGGAGCACTCTGCAGATGTCAGAAGCATGGGAAAAGGGGGCTTGGTCATGTGCAGAGGCATGCAAAGACAAATGGAGGTCTCTACATGGGGAAATTGGGATAACCAAGGAGCAATTTAAGCAAAGCCGTATTTGTGCTATCAGCAACATGCTGGACACTCACAACAGCCTCCCCCACTGAGGCTGTATGTTCAAGCTCCTGACCAGTGATTGCCGTGGGGCTGATTTTCCAGTCTTTAGAGGAAAGAAAGTGCTGTGTGCTGCAGCTCCTGGTACAGCATGTCCCTGGTGCTCCAAAGGGCTGCCTTGCTCAAGGCAGAGCAGCGATAATTGAATATTCTTTAACTGCAGTCACTGAAATCCCCGAAAAGCTCAGTGGTGTGTGGGGTTCCTCAACAGTCCACACCTGGAGCAAGATTTATCTTTAAAAGAAAAGTTTCACTGGCCGATATTGTGATTGGATACTGGAACACATGCTGCTGACACGTTCTCTTGGTCTCTTTCCTAGACCAACCTCATCATTAAACCCTTTGCATCTTCTCCTTTTACAAGCAAAAATTCTTCTCATGTTGCAGTTTATGCTCATCTGCCACTAAAGCAGCATTCAGGGGTCATCAGCCACAGAGTCTGAAGTAACTGAGCTCCTCAAATATCATTTGATTTTGTACATGTACTTTTATTTCTCTATCTGTGCATCAAGACAAGCTCAGCTTCCCAGCCCAGATTTGGAGAAGCAAGGCAGTCTAATTCTCATCTTTTTGAGCAAAATTTCAGCTAACAACACCCAATGCCTTAAAGGCAGTCTGCTTAAGTCCAGCAGAGTGAGATTCAGATCTTTCTCAGTGCCTGTAATGGCTTTATACACATATAAAATTAAATACCTGAGATTTTTTTAGCTCCCTTAGCTCCAGTTTGCTTCAAACCATTTGACAGAAGAGTTCTGGCTCTCACCAACTCTTCAAAATCTTGCAAACTCCTATTAATTAACTGCGCACTGATGTAAAAAATGACCGCTCTGGAAGCCCATATGTGCCACATAAAGGTTTATTGTTTCCTACAGGGTAGCCTAATGTAAGAGTCTCTAATAATGCAGTCTCAGAGTACCATGGACCATTCACAGGTCTACCACATCTGACCCAACACCATTGGTTTTTGTCTCCAAGGCAGAAACTCTTGACAATTTCCACATATCCATTTCCTCCCTGTGTCCACTTGTGGCCACTGCAGTAGATTTTTCATGATCTCACAGATTCCACAGAACCCCTCAGGGCTGTTGCACTGACACTGCTAATTCTTGCATCTGTACACTGTGCTGTCAGTTACAGAAAGCTCTGATCTGGATTGATATGCAGCTCCCAAACCTCCTTCCAGTGACACTGTTAATGGCTTTCTGCACTGTCTTCTCTTTTGCCACAGCTTCCAGAGGTTTATTCCCGACAATGTTCGAGATTAGAGGAATCTCCTCCACCAGATTTGCACGGCCTGTGCTGCTCTCCACACAGCATTCAAGCCTCAAACACTCCCAGGACAGTGCCTGCTCTCAGCTCTTGTTTTCCTGGTTTACACTACTCAAACTCTATGGATGCAGCTGGAAAATTAAAGCTGAACACCCTCCTGTCTTCTCACAGGTGAATGAGCCATTTCTTTAGGAACAGTGAAACTGGGGTCAATTTTTTTGTTGAGATCCATTTGCCCTACCTGAATATTTTTCCTTAACATCTCCTGCAGCAAAGGCATCCCTCTATACATGAAGCTGCTTTTTGCAGAGTGTTTGAGAAAACAATTACACCAAAGTGCACAGGAGTTCTGTCACACTGTCCTGAGCCATTCACAGGGGGATTTACTGGCCAGGTGGTTGATCTTTGGGTGAAATATTCAAGATCAGGTTGGATGGGGCTCTGAGCAGTGGGATCTAGTGGAAGATGTCCCTGCTCATTGCAGGGAGCTGCACAGATGACCTTTAAAGGCCTCTTCAAAACCCAGACTATTCTCTGATTGTCTGCCACAGCTTGCCCAAACTCAGGTGCTTGCTTTCCTCTCTTTGGCTGGCAAAACTCCCTGATGAAGCTGGCACTCCTGTTTCACTTGGAATCCTCCAGCACAACATCCCAGAAAGAACAGTCATCTCATTTCATTCTGGGAGCCAAACCCTGCAAATCTTTCTTAGCTGTCAAAGCAGCATTTCTGTAATCACATGGCTTTGGCCAGAGTCTATGTATCAGACTCATCAATTCACTTACACTTTCTCCCAAATATCCCACATTTCTGATTTTAAATTCAATTTCTCTTGCCATGCCCCATTTTTTGACCCTTTTGCTGCCCTCTCCCCCACCCTCCAGTCATGTGGATTACAATGTCCTTATTTCTTTCAAATAATTCCTGCATTTTCCTGTAAAAAACCTTAGGAGCAAGTTAAAAACCAGAGGGAAATTTTCATAAGGAACATGTCCCATCAGGGGCATTGGAAATGCAGACCTGTGAAGTCTTCTTGGTTAGGGCAATTTGCAAAGACCCACAAGGGGCAGATCACAGCATGAAAAAACCCACATCTCCAGCCATTGTCTTCAAAATATCTCCCCTGGTACACAAGGGAAAATATTTTCTCTGAATATTCCTACTGAGTGTTTGGGATCTAATCTCAGTCTGAGGGACTTGTTCTTCTTTCCTGCTGCTCCCAGGGGCAGGCATATTGCAGTGACTTCTGTTTTAAAAAATTATTTTCAGTGCTTGCAGATAGCCCAGACTTCTGCCTTGTGAACAGAGGAGCATTTCTGGAGGCTGAAGCACTGAGGGTTTAGGATCTGACAGCACAGATTCCTATGCCTTGCTCACCAGTGCCATTAAAAACATCTCAACACTGCTTTATTTTCGCTCTTTTTTTTTTTTTTAATTTTCAATCAGATTCCTCTTTTTAATGGCCCCACGCGTAAGTCAAACCTCACCTATCACTTAGCTGTGACCCACCCCCACTGCTGAGGTATCTTATTTTCAGTTTATTGAAGTTTTAGCCTAAGGTAACCCCCCTTTGATCCCAGCACTCCTTTTTCCCCGGTCTACCCCTCCTGGCAGTGTGTCACTTTCCTGCTCCAGGTACCATCCAGTGATTCACATTCTTTTCCACATTCACAAAGATCTTTCCATCTGTCGTAGCCTCTGGCTGCAGGAGTTCCTGTGGAGGAGCTGTTAACTGAGAGAGGTGATGGAGCGAGGCTGAGGGTGAGGAGAGGGACAGTTGTGCTGGTGATCCATTGATGGACAGGTGCTGACTCGTAAACTGGGAGCAGGAATGGATCTGGCACTCATGGCATGGGTTTCTCCCTTTCTAACATAACCAAGAGCAAGACCTTGACCTTCTGCGGTGGCGCAGGTCAGAACACGTGGTGGGTGATGAGATGGGCAGGAGATAAAGTAATTTGAGGATGTGGACCCTTTTGGGCAAGACCTTCAGAATGACATCCAGGCTGCTTCTGTCATGTCCCACCACACTCTCCATAGAATAAGAGATTTTCCCCTCCAAATTCTGCCTTAAAATCCATTTCCCCTCATGCCACAGAACTGCTTATACAGGAATACATTCTCCCAGGGGTTGCTGGAAACTGTCAGAGCTTCTGTGTAGATCAGCTACAAGCAATGGTAGAAAAGTAACATCTTTATCTTCCAACTCTTATGAAGAATGAGATCCCAAAGGAGTGGACAAAGAAATGCCCTCTTTAAAAAACCAGGCAAAGGTACCAGATGACTCATAGATCAATCTCATGGATAAGACTGTCCAGGAAAGTGGGGGGTGATGTGTGATTTGACCTCTCCAAGCTATTTGGCACAGGTCCATATGAGGTGCCATAAGAGTGAGTGACCTCTGAGCAGTCACAGCCAAGTGGGTGCTCATGAATACAGAGCTCCAAAACCAGAAAAGGCACATTTTCAGACTAAGAAGGTGTCTGACAGTCTGTCCTGAGTCTGGTACTGTTCAATATTCCCATAATTACTCCAGTGATGGAATAGAGAATAGATTTCTGTAATTTGTGGCTGACAGAAGACGAGGAGGGGGTCACAAGCAATGGGCAAGACAAGACTGGAATTCAAAATTATCTTGGTTTGTTTAAGGCAGTGTATGAAATCAGGAGGATGACACTGACCAGAAGCAAAAGTGGCTCTGGGAGATGTGAGTGTGAAAAGACAGGATGGAAAAGCAAACCTAGGAAATAGAAGCAAGGGAGATATAACCATGGGGTGAGAGGAGGTCACAGGCTGAACAGGAAAAGAAACAGGATGAAAAACAGAAACCATGTGGTGTGGGACATAAGTGGTATGTGTTTATCACAGGAAGCAATTATTCTGCACTTCTCAGATCCAGTAAGGCTTTTGCTGGAGTTTTGGTCATCCTTTGATGGGACAACACAAATTAAGGAAGATGACAAGATCCCAGAGGAATTTTATTAAAATTATAAATGGTTTGCAGGCTGAGGTGAGGATGAAAGAACAGGATTTGTGTAGTTTAGAATGAAGGCTGTGAAGAAACAAGATCATAACACTCAAATACATTAATAAGACATTTTAGATGTGGACAGTAATATATATCCCTCCACTGTCGTGGGACATAAGATGAGAAACAATTCTGAGTAAATGTGCAGCAAGGAGATTTAGTTTGATATTCAGAAAAAAGTTATATGGGAAGTTAAAAAGTGGAACAGATTATGGAGGGTCTGTTTAATCCCCAGCAGTGGAATTATTTACAAAAGCACCTGTCAGAAACAACTCCTGCATCCCCCCTTCTCTGCTGGAGCAGCAGGTGTCATGCACACGGTCCCTTCCCGTTCCCTCTCCCCGTGGCACCGTCCATGGGAGACCTTGTGGCTGCTGTGGACTTGTGAAACGAGGACAGGCACCTCCAAATCAAACAAACCACACTGGAGACAGGCACCAATGGAAGGGGAATAAAGTCCATGCAAAGTGTGGCTCTCCCAGAACAAGGCATCTCCCTGCTCAGGGCCAGGCTGGACCGGGATAGTGGAAGGTGTCCCTGACCAGCACTCCCTGGGTAGCTCTTCCCTGGCTCACCAGGCTCTAACACAGCTCCCAACACTGTTTTTATCCACTGGCTCCCACCAAATGCTGACACTTCCACCAAACTGCAGAAAGGTGGCTGGATTTTTAAAGCACATACAACACCTGCTGGAGGTCTGTGTCCTCCTCTGCCATCCTTGCCAGAGATCTGAGGGAACTGCTGTTCCAGGGCAAGCTGAGCCCATTTGCTCACTCTGCACCCTCCTTTGTGTCCAGAGCAGCTTGGAAGGCAGAGCACGCAGCATCCCCTTGTCCACTCTGCCAGTAACAAAATAAGGGCAATGCCTTCAAAGACGGAGTTCTCAGAACACAGAGTTCATCAGGCTCTCCGGGGGAGTTGTGATACCCACTGCATCAAACAGCCCTAAAATCGTGTGATGCTGTTGGTTCAGCAGGGTCCAGGAGTCATTTGCAGGTCCCTGTTCTTGCTGTAGAGAAGTGAGGAGAAAATTACGTTTTCCTTGTTTGATCTCTGGCACTTTCTGGATCGGAAAAGTCCACGGGTGTTGAGTTTGAACTGCTGCCAGACTAACAATTGTTAGCAAAAATGGACAGTATTTGGATCCTGCCTTCAGTGGTTTCAACAGTCTTATCTGTCCTGCACATCATTACGTATAGCAAAGCACTGGAAAACCTTCCAGCTCTGCCTGCAAAACACAAAAGCAGCCAAGTTGGGCCAAGACAACTGCGCAGACCTTGAGTATTCGTTGCTAAGGACAGAATCTCACCCATTTTTAAAGGGTCGTTTATCAATGAACTCTCTTCTTAATGTACCTCTTTGAAGCACTTAAATGCTCTGCACTGCATGGTTATGATGGGGATCCCAGCCATATGTCAAACAGGAACTGTGACCCCTTTTTCTGTGATTAAGTTCATTTTTGTTCCATCCACTTTTTTTTGTATGTGATTAACTGGTGAATAAAAAGGCTATTTTTTATTTTTCTTTGCAGGGGCTGAAGCAGTTTTAATCATATATAATTCAACACTTGCTATGTGATTTGCATTCCCTGCTTTAAGATGGATTTGGCACTAAACAAGCACTCAATTATACTCCCCCGCCTCTGTTTTCTCTGGAAGTTGCAAAATTCATTCAAACAAAAGCTAAACCCTCCTGAAGATTTATGAAGATTAATGATGATTGAAATCAAAGAACCGAGATTCTTCTCCTGATGTTACGAAGCCACAGGGCTACAATGCACGTCCTCCAGTGACACTTTTCCAGGCAACCCTGGGTTCAAAGACAAAATTGTGTACATGTCGGTACCAGCACAGGTCATTGCATCTATCCATCATCCCTTCATCTCTCACTGACCTTTTTTTGCTTCTGACACTAAATATTAGACATGAAGGCTGGAGTTTGTAAGCCCAAATCACAAGTGAGGACAAATAAGGCATACACTGAAATTAGAGGAGGAAGCCAAGTTGGAAAAACCAGAACAGATTTCAGCTGAGGAAGGGAAAAGGCACTGAGAAGTGACTGGTGACACAAGACAACTGGAATTTGGGCACATAGCCATACATACGTATTTACACATACATATGTATGCAAATGTAACTGTGTGTAGGTAGATAATATTTATTATAGCATCACTGCGGAGAGATAACCAACACAGAGCTGATTAGGAGTTAGGAAATACAAAGAGGAACCTAAATTAAGTACTTGCAGTTACTCTCTGGAATCACTTCTGTGCCCTGGGTGACTGGAGGAGAGCCCAGGGAGCCTCACTTAGCTGGGATCACTCCCATAGCCTGTGGGGCTTATGGGGGAGACAGGCTACAAAGAGAGGGTGGGAGGGCGTGGAAGGAAAAGGCAGGATGTGTTGCAACAGCAAAACCACAAAACCATGAGAACTTACATTGGGATAAACAAGACTCCACATTGAAGAGACACTGAGGTTGTAAATGCAAGAATTCAAGACATGCCACGAGTAATCCAGAAGGAGCTGAAGTCCATCCTCCCATCCCACAGCAGCATGAGGGCACAGCCTGTATCAGCACAGTCCCTTAACAACTCCAGCCTATGCATTAATACCACTTCACACACAGGAGTGATCCTCACTGCACGTATCTACCTTGCCCAGAACATCAGCTGACAGTCAGACCCAGAGATACTATTTTAATCATCAAGCTTGGGTGAGAATTGTACCTTTGGAAGCAGTGCCTGTGTACCTTGTATAATATTTAGAGAGCTGTGCGGAGACGCTAGAGGCTCCACTGTGAGATCTACACAGCCTTGGCAAGTCTTTTCCAACACATCTCATAAAAGGGAGAGCCAAAGAGATATTTCAGCCGGGTAACTGTGAGTCATAAAAAGCATAAAACCAATGTGGAGGCCACAGAATAAGGAAGAACAGTGGAAACATGATGACAAAGAGAGAAGACAAATGGGTCAAGTCTTGGGGTGGTTCCAAAAACAGGATGATAAATTGGTTTCCCCCAGAGCTGCTGAGTTGAGGCACTGGGCAGAAGGGCAGATAATGAACAACAAAGGCAGTGTGCTAAAAAATAAAATATAAAGTATACAGTATAAAGCAAATATTTAATTACTTGTCATATAAGGGCTGTACAGCGGAAAAGAAGAAGTCACGGCCAGCTTGGAGCAACCTGGTCTAGAGGAAGGTGTCCCTGCCCATGTCAGGGAGTGGAACAAGATGAGCTTGAAGGTCCCTTCCAACCCCAGGCATCCCATGATTCTCTGATAATTGTCTTGGAAATCATTCAGTTTATCTCCCCTGAGATGGATATCTTTGTTTCTGCATCACTAGAGGAGCCAGTTGCCCACCTGTGGGTGTTTAGTATGACTTGGGATACTCCAAGGTATCTGAGGGCTACAGACGTGACACAGTCCTATGGGAATCCTGCACGCTTCTGGGAGCAGCAACTGAGCAGAGCTTTAGGCAGGGCAACAACTCAGCTGTAGCTTGACATATGGAATTGGAGGGACACAGCTCTTGGAGCCCAGTCCTGGTCCCATAGGAACAAGTGCTGAAGGTGCAGTGAAACAGAGAGAGGTGATTGTGAAAATGCAACTCCCAGGTGTCGAATGTGGCCACAGCAGACACCACGAACTCCATTGTTCAGAGGAGAGCCCTGACCTGTGTCAGGGACTAAAAAAAGCACCTGGAGCCAGTTAGGTTGAGAGTTTGCTGAGGGTGGGACAGGCTTTCTCCGCTCACCACAGCAGCACAGAGCCAGCAGTGCCTCCTGCCATAAGCACGGCAGCCCCAAAAGCAGCAATTCCCAAACCCTGGGAAGGAGCAGCATCCTTGAGCCATGGTGTCTTCACCTGAACTAGACCTGGAGTTACAGCAATTACGTGTTCCTTCCATACTAGGGATCCCAGGGGGTGGAAGGAAATTAAATAATAATAAATTATTAAGCAAGGTTTGAACCTTTGTGCTGAACTCTCTCCTCATGCCCTCACTATTTCTGTCATGGAAATCTGTTTTCGGTCTCAGCTTAAATAACCAAACATGAATTTTGCTGTAAGAAATGATCTTGTAATCCAAGACAACTTGAGCCATACAAAGGTCTAGTAACTTGCTTGAAGGCTTCTTTTACCCTTGTAAAACAAGAGTTCACCCAGCAACGGGAGCAGAATCCTAATATTTAATTACTGGCTGCAGTTCGCATGCAATTATTTATGACACGCTTTCAATGATTATTCATAGGTTTCATATTGGGGGCGGGGGAAGGTCAGCAGGTTGCAAACAAGCCTGAAATTCAGAATTACTTGCTGAGGAGAGCTGAGGAAAGATGATTATGATGGAAAATGCAAGAGAACGGCATAAAGGAAATTGATTATGAAGATTTACCAGGAACATGTGTACTATTAAAAACTCTATTGCACATCAGTGAATTTCAGACACTTAAATCAACAGAACCTTTAAAGGAAAATCACATTTTTTATCATCTAATCAATGTAGGTAAAAGTGTTGTTGGTCTCTCTTCCCTATTCTCTGTTGACTTCAGTTTCCCAATTTAGAGAAGTTCAGTGTTCAATCTAATTTTAAGTGTCATGAAGTTTGAATAGACCAGAGGCAGCTGAAAAAGCCAGAAGTAATTAAGTTCAGCTTTTGTCCTAACTGTCTGTAAAATCCAGCTAATCACAGCTCTCCTTGAATGGTGTTTGTTATTCCAATAACCCTTTTTCCCCACGTGGCACATGGAGCTGCTCTCAGCCTTGTGCTGCTCTGCTGAAGAAAACACGAAACTGTGCCAGCAACTGACCATGAGGACCCCCTTCCTCCACCTCATGATGAAAAGTAATTCGGAGTTGTTTGGGGCCTGGCAGAGACAACATCACCAGTCAAGTCCAGCTCTTGTGCTGCCTTTCACCTTAGAGAGCCACAATTCTGTTTGCAGAGCTATTGCAGTCTGGGGCCAGCGCTCCTGGCTGAGTGCAGGGATAGCAATAAGGCAAAGGGCTGCAGTGGCTGCTTTCCATCTCCAAAGTGTTTTTTCAAGCATGGATGAACTTGAGGATCCCAGTGCCCAAGGAAGAATTAAGCTGCTGCAGCATTTCCCCATGGCACCCTCAATATTGGCCTTTCTGCTCAACAGCAGAAAGGTTCTGATGCAGGAGAGGGTTGGAATGTCCCTTTTAACTCAGAATATCCTGTGATTCTGTGCAGGTTGGGAATCACCAAATGAGATAAAGACTCAGTGTTTTGGTGAAAAGAAGGTCACAGACTCATAGAATACCCTGATTTGAATGGGACCCACAGGATCATGGATCCAACCCTGGCCCTGCCCAGACCCCCCAACAGCCCCACCCTGGCCATCCCTGGCAGCGCTGCCCAAACGCTCCTGGAGCTCTGGCAGCCTCGGGGCTGTGCCCATTCCCTGGGGAGCCTGGGCAGTGCCCAGCAGCCTCTGGGGGAAGAACCTTTCCCTGAGATCCTGACACAGCTCCAGCCGTTCCCTGGGTGCTGTCCCTGGGCACCAAAGATTGCTACACCCATTTCAAAAGTCAGAAACCACGAGGAAGAGACGACAGCCAGGAGGGAACGAGCATTAACCTGTCTCTGGGCCAGACCCACCCATGAAGAGCAGGTATGGTCCCAGAGGAGGACAGTGCTGGACATGCAGCACATGGGCCCTTTTCACATGGGGGTGTGAGTGCAAGCTCCCTTGCTTATGTGGGCTTGTGTTGAGTTACTAGCAGGTGTTATGGAGAAAATGAGGTCAAGGAGAGGCTACAAATTAGGGTGGACATTGGGATTGTAGGAATGAAGGATGAGCAGAGGCTGGATGACCAGAACAGAGCTAATGTGTCTAGAACAGAGCTGACAGTCTAGAAGTGGGTCAGTGTAAAGTCATTTGCAGCAAAACCACCCCTGAGTGGATGAGGGTGAAGGTCGGGAGCCCTCGCCTGCCCCCCTGTCAGGACCCGCACTGCGGAGGCTGTGCTGCACCGCGGTTCTGCTGAGCTCAGCACGCGGCCGGTCAAACCCCAGTGCTGCGGGTCGGAGCCGGGCAGGGCCCTTCGGACAACAAAAGCACTGGATGATTCACGAGCTCAGACCCAGCAGGCAGAGCTGACCTCCTCCCTCACACAGGCCAAAGGACTGCTTCCACTTACAGTGATAATGGCCCCAGTAATTTGTCTTTGGCTCAAGTCTGTTTTCCAGAGAAGAGCTCTCATTGATAAGAAAACCTCAAGAGAGAAAGAAATCTGTTATCATCCCAGGAAGTTTGTTCCAATGGTTAATCACCCTTCTTGCCAAAACGTGCTTTCTTTGGCTCCTTTGGTTGTAACTGGCCCAAATTCTTCCCCCACCTCTTGTTGCTGCTTTCCTGTGGGGATTAAATTCTTGGAAACACTTTGGTAACAGAATCACTGCACCACTCATCTTCCTTCTGCAACAACTTCACTCCTTAGAATTTCTCTCCCTGGGAGGTCTTGTCAGAATTATAAATGATTTCTGTAGTCCTTTAATCCACTGATCCAGTGACTCAAAATCTGCCCTCCCAGGCATGGGGAGGGCGCCCATCCCCAATTTTTTTGACATCCACCTCAGCTCTGCTGGTTTGTGCCAGTTCTGTGCCCGTGAAGGGTTTGAGTACTGCACACACACACAACATCTTCTCAGCAAATCATCAGCACTGCCTGTCTGCCATGGCCCCTAACTCCTCTCTCTGCTGAAGTATCACCATCCTGTCATGAGGGATTGTGTTTTGCCTGCCATACTGGAAACCTGGAGCCTGCATTCAGCTAAAGAAAACGCTCACAGCATCTGCCTTGCTTGTCTACCAAAGATGAGGATTTGTGTCTTCAGTTATTCAATACCTCCACACTACAGATTTTTATCTTGTCCAAGACGAGTATCAATATTTTCAATCATGCAGTTAAAGACCATATCAGAATGGAAACGCACCAGGGGAAAGGAATTACATTGCGCAGACAGCCTTGGATCTGTCACCGCCTGTCTTTTACCTGCTTGGCTTTTTTACCTTAACCTTCTCTGATAATATCAGACCATCCTCCCTCACAAGATACTAGTGGGTGTAACGTACCTGTGCTGACCTCCCACTGTCCTCAGGATCTCCAAAATAAACACAAAATAAACACTAAACACTTCTCAAGTTTTCAAACTGCCTTAGAGAGCGGCACAGGCATCTCATCCGTCCTTGCGGAACCTCCTCCCTTCCTGAATCCTCTACTGCTGAAGAGCACACGTGGGATCAGCAGTGAGCCCCACGTTCTCAAGGGAGGACACACAGCCTTTTTTGGGGTGTATGCCTGCTGGGATGCACCTCAGGTGAGGGCTCCTGGCCTAGCTTCTAGCAACGGGATTGGAAGTTCCTCAACCATTTCATGCCTCCAGCTGGGAGGTGAGTTTGGAGATGCTGGCACACAGAGCTCTGAGACCCTGGGTGTTCTGCCAAGTAGGTGACAGTCACAGGTGTTTATTTCTGGTGGTTTTGGAGTGAACCTGGAGCACTCTGGAGCTGGGACCAGGCACAGAACAGCGGTGTCTGTGCGTGGCTGGCTTAGCTGGCCAAGGGCATTTGCTCATGGCCTGACTGTGCCTGGGAACAGATCCCAAAGGGCAGCGCCGCTGATGGCACTCAGTGCTCACCGGGGCACAGAGAGCCTCCCGTGCTGAGGAGGAAGCCAATTCAGAAGCGTGTGATTCAACAAGGAAGTAGTTCCTAAGTCCTTGAGGGGTTTTCATCGTTTCAGCCTTTGTTTTCTGGAGCTGAATCCACTCTCTTTCAAGGTGCCTCTGTACCACTGCTGGCCACATCCCCTCTGAAGTGCTCATTTCATGCTGCACCCAATTCCAGTTTTCTCTGAGCTCTCATGGGACATTTTCAGAGACAGACTTCATGGAAACACAACTGAGGTGTGTTGAACTCTGACCTGAGAAGGCCCCCTGAGTTCAGCAAAGCATCCTCGAGCCTCCTACATCTGCTACAAGTGTGGGCTGATGTTTGGGGGCCAGGTATGGAACCACACAGTTCCCTTGCTAGTGATGCTGGTCACAAACTTCACTGCCCATTGGCTCTAAATCATGGACCAGCACCATCCCTGCCCATCCACCCCCTCCAGGCAGTCCCTCTCTAGTCTGCTTTTGTGAGCTGGGAATTCTATACTACACTTGTGCTGCATATTCCCAGCTCATTGCAATGCCATTCTCCACGGAGAAACCCCCAATTTCATGAAATTAAAGCTGGCACAGCTGAGTGAAGACACGGCTGACTCAGACTGTACTGATGTTACGCTGATTTACACCAGCCTGGGGGACAGCCACAGTGCTTCTCCTTCTCTTTGATTGAGTAGCCACGGGGACAAGAGAATGAATAGATGACAAAATCAGAGATCATGAACCTAGAACATGCAGCTGGAATTTCCCCAGCAGACTCACAATGTGAAACATCCAAGAAAACGCCTGTGAAATATGAATTAATGTAAGGACAAGGTTTTAATCACAGTTACACCACTTTCAAACCACAGAAATTCCACAGAGCTCAGTTTGGTGACTCTGGGTGTTTGCTGACATCACAGATGCCTCTAGTGCACAAGGAACAGGCTTTGATGTTATTTTTGATGGTGTCAGTTCTGCAGTGAAGTCAGTGGTGTATAAAAGTGTGAGATTGAAGGCAAGTTTCATGAGCTGGTGTGACTGGTTAGCTCTGCTTCCTCTCCTGGACACACAAACGTGTACTGGGGAGGCCCTGGCCCTGCCAGTGGTCAGCGAAGTTGTTGCAGAGTCTTTGCTCTGAATCACAGAATCAGAGGATTGGAAAAGACTTCCAAGGGCATCGAGTCCATCCTGTGACTGATCCCCACCTTGTCAACCAGCCCAGAGCACTGAGTGCCATGTCCAGGTGTTCCTTGGACACCTCCAGGGAGGGAGACTCCACACCTCCCTGGGCACCTCCTTCCAAGGCCTGATCACCCCTTCTGTGAAGAAATTCTCCCTAATATTCAGTGATGTTCTCTTTGTAGTGAAAATCAGAAGTGAAGAAAATGAAAATCCAAATGCTTGGTTTTCGTTTGCCACTTACAGGACTGTACCAAATTGAGAGTCATGACCAAACTCCTGCTGAGCACTGCAGGACTTTGGCTACTCTGAGAGCAGGGACAAGCCCTCCATGCTCAGCCGCAGAAAACTGTGCGATGGATGTGTCTGTCCCATCCCTTGCCTTGTGGCACCTTTACAGAACCAGGTACACGAGGCTCACCCTCTGCAGCCCAGACTCCTCCCTGGTGTCACCACAAGCCCATCTGGGTGCACATGGGATCGCCCCTTTCGGCTTGCAAAGAGAGGAAGGGTCTGCGCTGGTTGTGTCCAGGTGAAAATGCAGAGACACCTCATGTCTGCGTTGCCTCTTGCTGGTGTCTGAACGATGCCTGGCTGTGCACACACACAGCAGGGGTGACTTTGTGCCACGGTTGTTCACATCACGACTTGTCCAAGCAGCCACCACTCAAGGTAGCCCCAGGGAAGGTTTATCCACCTCTACACTGCAACCAACCCATGCTCCTTCTAGTGGGTGTCCCTACCCATGACAGGGAGTGCAACTGGATGAGCTTTCAGGCCCCTTCCAACCCCAACCATTCTGGGATTTTATAACTACAAGATAGGAGAGGAAGACTCCTGGAAATGAGCAGTCCTATCTCGCACAGTCCCCGGGTCCTCCAGGCTGTGCATCCTGGCTTCCTTCCCATGGATACCATAGCACAGGTCAAAGTAGAGCTGGATGCAGGGTCTGAGCCCTTGAGGCAGTGCTGGGCCACGGCCAAGGCACCACAATGGGCACAGCCACCAGAGATTTCTCCTGATAGTGTGCTCTGTAAAGGACACGCTCCTAAAACTGCACAACACTGCTGGAAACAAGGCTCCCACATCACCTCAGTGCTTTTGGATACAGAGCTCCTCATGTGAAAAACACAGTGGTGCTCAGGTCCAGAAAAATGATAGATCCAGCTGGAAATCGATGTCACTTCTTGCAAATTGAGAAAAATACTGTACTGACGGTGTATGTGCTTGGCTGGGTAAAGGCACTGTCTCGTGGCTACCCATGGAGAGGGTAAGAGACCCTCTGTTATCTTGTTGCTCGTGCCACAGAGTAGTGAAAGTGTAGGATTAGACCCAAGTTCAGCTGTGAAGTCACTCTACAAAGCAGAACTCATAAGAAACTCCACTGAAACCAAAAAGGAAGGGCTTGCCTCAAATTATGTAACCAATCCTCCCTCCCCCTAATGAAACAAACTCTTCTCTACATTTTATTTTGGGCAAGGCCTATTCTGACGGCAAAACTGTCCCAAATAGCATTTTAAAAAAGAAAATTTATTATAGAATCATAGAATGAGTTATTATACAGAATCATAGATTAAAGGTTAGAAGGGATCCTAAGGGTCATCTAGTTCCCACTCCCAATTAATAATCTCTCCAAGAATGGTGGGATCAAACATTTCTTTTTACCTCCCACAGAGCAAATGGAGATGCACAGACAAAAAGATGACATATTTTTGCCCATAAATAGAAAACCCAAATGTCCCCAAACTAAGACAAATGTGGCCTCTGAGCTGTTGCCATAAGGGTGTCCTGCAATCTGGTCAATTCTGCTCGGAGGTTTACAGCTGGAGTTCATCTCTACAGATGCTGCTCAGGAGCCAAACCACCTCTTTTTTGGCCAAAACCATTTTCTCCTTTGCCAAAAATTAATCAGGTTGATGGGACCATCTTTCTTGCCTCTGATTTTGTCAGTATTTCCCACAGAGCAAACTCCAAAGGTTTTGCAACCCACACTCTGAATTAGAGCAGCCGCCCACTCCCTGGGCTTGGTTTAAGGTTGGGCTGCCCTGTGGCCTGTCAGAATGGCCCCACAGCAGGCTCTGGCCTTGTTTTTGGGGTGAGTCACAGCTTCCTGGGTGGCCTTGGGATGCAGCCTACAAAGGGCTGCTTTATCAGCCCGACCACACAGAGCCGAAAGGCTCTTTGGTGATATATATTCAATAACACAGATGTGCCATCCACCACGTGCAGCACAACAGTGCAAGGCAGCTTGTGCCACGTGGCACAGGGGATACAGAGCTTCAGGTGTGCTCAGTGCCCGCAGTGTCTGCTCACAGGCGCCCAGACGCCACCTGGTTATTGAATCCCGTGTGGATGTGGCACTTGGGGACACGGCTCAGCGCGGGCCTTGGCAGTGCTGGAGAACGGCTGGGCTTGATGGTCTTAAAGGGAGGGGTTTTCCAACCTGAATGATTCTGTGGTATTCTACCAATCCTTTCTTATGCAGGAAAACCTGGGTTTGTGGTCATCAGGATTCACCTGAGGGGATCTTTTGATTTTGCAAGGACAAGAGAAGGTTGAAAAATTTACTGGAGTCTGGGCAGTTTTGTACCTGGGCTTCTCTGAGACCTGAGGCATAAACGAGGGGTTTGACTCGCAGCCACATTCACCCCTGACAGATGTGCATCTAACTTGCACTTGGCACACTTCCATGATATCTTTAAGTCAAGTGTTTCTCCTCCCAGCGCTCAGAAACTTCTGATCTTGGCTTATGTTAAGCTATTGACTTCTTGCCTTTTATAACAGCGTGCAGCGGATGGATCCTCTCCTCTGCTGCTCACAGCTGTATCCCCCCACACCTCTTCTCCAGACTAAATGAATCCCACTGCCCCCCTGTTTCCCCTTTGAAAAGGGCTGGGGCCCCATGATAGCCTTAATGATTCTATAATTCCATGACTGGTGAAAAAGTGCATTTCTTCTTGAAGACCCAAATATTTGCAATTTTTGAGACCCATTTCCAATTACAAATCAGCATGAGAAGAAGAAAAACCCAGAAGTTTTGTTTTTCAGTGAGTCTATTCCATATAAGAAAACAAAAGCTGATGCAAGGCAAGGTTTAGCTGGGCATCGGAATGGCCACAGCTTCTCACTTCTCACCATCACTTTCACAGGCCCAGGGCAGACCTAGGGAAGGGTCAAATCATCCTGCAGTCACAAGCAAAGAGCTGCTTGCCTTCGAAGCAGAATCCCTCTTCTCAGATCCCCAGTTCTCCTCTGCACCCCAGCTACCCTGCAGAGAAACAGGTACAGAGACAGCACCTTACCCAGAGAATTTGGTTAGGCAGAGCTTGTGCCTTGGTCATGTACACTTCGCAAATGTGCTTTTAATCTCATTAATGTTTGAGAGAAGCAGTGGTGGATGAATCATCTGATGCAAATGGAATAGTTTAGGGAATACATGCATTTTCATTAGCCTAACTTCTCCTCCAGCACTATGTATTAGCATGGAATTAACCCATTAATTCTATTGATTTCAGTTAATATTGTGCATTCCATTAGTGCTCGAATCCCCACAGACTCCTTTGCAACCATCTATAGGAACTGGCTTGTTTAATCAACACTGAGCAACTAATTGAGGCAACAGTTTGGGTCATGAAGTGAAGAAGAAAATTGTTTCTAATTGAGAGGACAGGAGGAATTTGGGGAGGCAGGACAGAATTATTACTGCTGGAGCAGGGCCAGGACACCAGAGATCTCACTCCGCTGGTCTTGCCAGAAGTGCCATGGGAGTTGCTGTAAGCACAACTGGTGGAGGCAAGAGAAGATCATTTCACCTGTTCATGGAATGGCTGGGGTTGGAAAGGGCCTCTAAAGCCCATCCATTTCCAAACCCCTGCCATCCACTAGATCAGGGCTCCAAGCCCCAATGTCCAACCTGGCCTTGAACACTGCCAGGGATCCAGGGGCAGCCACAGCTGCTCTGGGCACCCTATGCCAGGGCCCCCACACTGTCATCTTAAAACCATTTTCTTTATATCTAGCCTAAATCAACCCTCTTTTATTTTAAAACCATCACCCCTCATACTATTGCAGCAGGTCCAGCTGAAACACTTGTCCCCACCTTTCTTTTAGGCCCTTTGGGCACAGGAAGGTGCTCGAAGTTCCCCCTGAATCCGTCTCTTCTCCAAACTGAACATCCCCAGGTGTCTCAGCTTTTCCTTGCAGGAGAGGTGTTCCATCCCTTTGCTCTCCTCTCCTGAAAGCCAACCAGCACTATGCTGGCAGGAAACTCGTACGCTCAAATCCATTCGGCTCTTCTCAAACATCTCCTGTCTGTGTGTGCAGGCTTTCATCAGCCTCTATCACAGCATACCTGATTACCTTATCACACTCCCCATATGTATATTCACAACACCCTCTTTGCCCCGTGCAGCTCCACTGCACCAGTTCTGGCCAAACTCTGCCCACGAGGGCGGCATGGGTGGATGTTGTGTGGGATGCAGTCACTGGCAGCACTTGCTGCTACGCAGTGGTGAGAGGAGGCGGTCAAAGTGCTGTGTCCCCATGTAGGACAAGGGAAACTTTCCGTCTCTGCAGTGCCAAACATTTCCCTGACACTTTAGTGTGGTTCCAGGATGGATGGTGTCACTTGGAGAAGTTCAGTCATCAAGGGACAGGGAGGATCTCCAGAGACTATCAAAGTCAAAGCAGGGTCACAAAGATGGTGTTTCATGTTTTTAGCTCAAAGCCTCTGGATTTTTTTTTACTGCTCAGGTAGCAGGGCGGCTCTGCCTCTTGTAGCCTTTGCTTGGAGGAGAGGATAAATGAGGTCTTTGATGTGAAAACCCAAATGAAAGCAAACACAACAAAGTTGCTCTTTAAACTTAGCTTATTCACCAACATCTAGTTCTGGCACTCACTTCCCTGGGCAGTCGTGCACTGGACTCACGCTCCCGTTGACTATGCAGGCTGAGACCATATCCATGACATTTTTTACAGCACTCTTCAGCAATATTTCCTCTCAAATTGCTTTTGTAAAAAGACTGTCTTTATTCCCCTCATCATAAGCCCTGACTCATTTTCAGCAGCAAGCTCAACTCTCTCTCTTGCATCCTGGCCTGATTATTAAACAACCCTGTCAAAGTATTCAGTTGTTTGATGATATTTTACTCTCAATTAGAAGTATGAATGTGCTCCATTAGGCTTCTAATATCCTTTATGCTCAGCCTGACATTTGGGGAGCTGTTTTATTACAGCTGACACTCTGGGAAATGGGGCTGCCATAGTTAGCATCAATAATGGTGTTACTGACCCCAATTTTACGAATGCAGGAGAATGTCTGAATGTTACACACTCAGTATCTCGAGGGTTCTCACTGTCTCACACCAATGTCTGCTCTGGGAGCTCATGTCCCTGCCTTTTTGTGGAAGTGTGGGGTTTTTTTCTCACTCTGTTAAGCTCAGAGACGCTTTCCTGATCAAGTGTTTGGCAGCTGGTTAACACACAAAAAAGCTCATCAAGATAGTGAGGATTAAGGTTGAGTTTCTCATTGAAAAGCTTGACAGCATCTTGATAAGCATCAAACACAACTGGGAATCCTCAGGGTTGTTCCCACTTGTGAAACAAACTGGTGGCATAGGCCTGGACAAGTTCCTTCTCTTCTCTGTTATTTCATTCTGGGACTGACAGTGAAGTTCCCCTCCACATCACCACCTCTCTTTAAAGCACGGAATCATGATGATGATTTGGTTGGAAGGGACCTTAAAGATCATCCAGTTCCACACTCTGCCATGGGCAGGGACATCTTCCATTAGACCAAGCCCTGTCTTCAACCTGGCCTTGGACACTTCAGGGATCCAGGGGCAACCACAGCTTCTCTGGGCAGCCTGTTCCAAACAGATGGTCCCTGCATGAAGGTTTTCAAGACCAAAGAGAAAGCCCTGATCCTAACAAAAAAGGATAATTGGAAAGCTGGTATGAGGACGTGGGGATTCCGAGACACAGTTCTCAGCTTCAAACCAGTCATACCCAGTTCTTGCCATAGAGTTTGGGAGGGCTTCATGTTACTTTCCTGGGAACCCATTAAATGGATCTCAGTCAACAGCAGGTGATGATGGGACTTGTCTGGTGCCCATCCCGCAGCAATTCCAGAGCAACACCAACCAGAACAGAGCTGGAGAGGGGAACCCCAGTGCCACAAACATGAAGGGTCCTCCATGAGCAGTTTGGGATTGGAGGATGGAGCTCAGTGCCACCGAGGGGATGTGTAAGGCAGGGACAGGTCTCTGGCAGCTGCCTCAGCTCCAACGCAGCGGGTGCAGACTCTGGGCAGGCCCCACACGCCCATCCAGAGGTGCTCCGTGCCCTTGGGGAGCCTTCAGAAATGCAGGGGTGTATCACTAGGAGCTCCCACCTCTGTCTAATAAGGAATGGAAGCTTTCAGACCAAATCACCACCCACAACCCCACAGAAGCTGGTTTTTTTTCCCCAGCTGGATCTGCCTTTGGACACCACACAGATCCAGCCCCGCACTGCTCTGCACTGACACCCAGTGAAGTTAAACATCTCTCATGCTCCCCGCACCTCCCCAACACACACATCCCTCCTTCTGCAACAACAAAGCTCCAGCCTCTGCCTCTGAAAATTCAATCTTATCTCCCAAAACCACTCCAGCTCCGCACACCTGGGATCCCATCTCTCCCTCTCATCTGACTTTAATAACAACACCATTCCCCTCAAAAGTAGGAGGACGGAGCCCAGATTAAAAGGAGCTATTTAGCTGCCAGCAATATTCCCTTCCTTTGCCCTTTGATTTTTGATTTTTCTTGTTGTTGTTGCTCTTGCATTTTTTATTGAGCACCTGGGCTGAATGGCAGAATAAAATCGAACTTCCCAGCTGAGACCACACCACAGCTGCTTGGCTGTGCATACCTTAGGGAAAAACGTGGGCAATTTCCATTTTTGCCAGTTATTATGTGGGGGAATATTTTATTCTGGTGGGAAGGTGGATAGGAGGAAAAAAAGCCTTTGCAGGCACTGATTATCTTTTAAAGGAATGATGGCCACTTAAAATTGTTGAGCCAGAACTTCAGCACACATGGATCAGCAGAGATCCCTCATAAATATGGGGATAAAGAGCTAAGAATTTAGCTGGGAATCTGGGGAGTTGGGTGTGGATACGCCTGTGTATATATTGCTGCAATTCTCTTTAATTTGGGTTGTGTACTTCCTTTCCCCCTCCTTTTGCCCTGGACATTGGAAATCATCTCGTTTGCTTGGGATCACATTTCTGAGATTTAAATTAATCCCAGGACAGCAAGCACTCCTTCCTCCCACCCTTGCCAAGCATTCATAGGTCCTGCACTGCTGCTGTGTGTGCAAGCACAAACTCTAGACTCACAAACTAACCTTTATTTACTTTCTTTGTGTTCAGTGACTTTCCAGACCACCTCCTCTTCCTGCTTTCCCTCTCACTCTTCCTTATTCTGTTATCTCATGAGTGGGTCTTAGCCAGGGACCTCTGCTGTGTTCACCTCTCTGTTTGTTTTCCCTTCCCCCTTCCCTCCCTCCCTCCCTCCCTCCAAGGCTGGAAAACGCTGCAGGATCATGGCACAAGACCAGGCTTCTGCTCAAAATGAGTCCCCCTTCCTCCAGGATGCCTCTGGGGAACACGGGTGCGGTGACCGAGTGGAGACGCCTGAGGATGACGGTGACAGCGGGACCAGCACATGGTGCTGTCCCTGGTACCTGTCCAGCCTTCAGCTCTTCTCATCCTGTGGACATGGAGTCACAGAATTATTTGGGTTGGGAGGGGCTTTTAAAAGTCTTCCAGTCCAACCCCCCTGCCATGGGCAGGGACACCTTCCACTGGACCAGGTTGCTCCACGCCCTGTCCAACCTGGCCTTGGACACTTCCAGGGACACCCTCCCTGAGCAAAAAGTGGTTTCTGTGCAAGCCAGTGACTCTCAAAGATTTCTCTTTGGGGAACGTGCCCAGTTTCCCCACAGTCCCAGGCAAACAGCCATGTTGTCCTGCTGTGAGGAGTTCCAGGGGTTGTCTACCTGACGTCTGCACCTTGAACCACTCCAGAAGACCCCGTGAACTTCAGAACTTCTACAAAATGATCCTCCCTGGAGTAAAAGGGAGGATCTGCACAAAGTACAGACACAGGAGGGGGATTCCATCCCTTCAACTTCACTTTTGGCAGATATTTCATGCTGAAATTCCCATCAGGGAGCTTCCACCCTGGGTGCCTGGCGGTGCTGCTGTCGCAGCAGGGTTTCAGCTGTGGCTTCTCTGTCTGTTCTATGACACCCAGAACCCAAAAGGGTGACTTACCAGCCTGTAAACCTTCCTGGGCAGAGGCTAAATAAAGAGAAAAAATCATCTGCCCCCAGAGCTGTCCCTACTGAAAGGTTGTTCAGGAGGAGAAAAGTTCTCCTGACGTTTTAAGCACTATAGAAATGGTACAGATGGGTGTTTGATGCAATGTGCAAAACAAATGCTGTGTAGTGCAACGTGTAAAAGCCTCCTTAAAAGATTTTAAATAAAGAAAAAAATATGGAAAGGCTGCAAAAAAAGAGAAATAACCTTTTGTGATGCCAACAGACCTGTCCTGTGCAAACAAGAGGAATTGAGGAGTGGGGGGGAAATAGAGTTGGATGATTTAACTACTTGGCTTTGGTTACTGGATCTTTTCTTGGATTTGGAAAAAATGAAGTTAGAAGGGAACATATCAGGAGATATGTAAATGGAGTGGCCATTTAACAACAGCCCTGAGCCACAGGACAACTGCAGCTGTCAGTAAAACTTCCAGAATCACTCTCTTTGCCTTAAGGTCAGACCTTTGAAGGGAAAAAGAGTGAAAACGAGAGTGCAAATATGAGGAAATCCATTGCAAATATGTAAAATACATAATGGTTTTTTAGCTGCTTGCTTTTGGATTTGAGGAGAGACTGTTCCCCTGGGGACAAATGGACAAGAAAAAAACCTGGAGAACAAGACCCTGGATTTACAGAGACCCAAGGAAACTGTCAGTGTCATGTTTGTGGAGACATCTGACCCAGACTCTTAAGAGGGGACTGTGAGAGCCCTTCACCCGCCACAGCCTCTCTCCACTGCCTCCAGCAGGGTTAGAAATCCCAGTGAACACTGACTCCCACTGCCCTAGGCCCCACTGCAGAGGCACCAGCAGCATTAAATAGGGCTTCCCTTTTGCTGGGGTGCAGGCATGCTCCTTTTCCTTTTAAAGTTTATTAAGTTTCTAGTCTCAGGATGCTGAGAAAACCTCCATTAAATACTCCCTGACAGGCCCCCCGGGTATAACCTTGAAAGCAGCAGCTTCTCCCCAGCATTTCCTTGCTATTAAAGCAATGTGAGTTCATTTTTTTTAATTGAGGGGGGTGTGTGCTTTCCCAGACACTAAGAAATGGGTGGAAGAGGGATCTCCCCCAAGAACCACTGAAGTCTGCACAGCCCATTTTTGCCCATTAACTACCAGCTTGAAATGGATTTTCATTTTCGTTTAGTCGTTGAGCTAAAAATCCCTGTTTTCAACTCATTTGTTCCTCTGCCCAACCCGAACCTCCCACAGTGAAGAGCTGCTCCTGCTACAGCCCTGGAACATCTCTAACCATTGTGAGAGCCCAGTCTGCACACGCAGCACTTGGGTTCTGCACGGACTCTGCAAACCAGAGCTCCCATCTTTGCTTACAGAGCAGATAAAAACCTCCTTCAGCAGCAGCCTGCAAGGAATTCTGCCTGGCAGCATTCCTCAAGCAAAGTATTTTGGGGACATACAAAGAATACTGCAAACCAGTCCAAACCCAAAGAATAATCTATTTGCATGTTAAGGTCTAAATTGCAAAGAAAACCCACGAAGCTGAGGCCTCCAGCCCCGGATGCTGCATGAGGAGACAGAGGTCCTAAAAGCACAGATGGGTGTTTGTATCAGGGGCGTCAGGAACGCACAAGGTTTCCTCTGCTGTTGGGGCTTTGGTGCAAAGGAAGGTGTGTTTTAAAGGTGAACTTATCACATGGCAAAATTTTATGCTGACAAGTCACATGCAGATCATCGGGGGGGGGGAGGGTGGGTGAGGAGAAGCACACAGCTGGCTAATTCTGGAAATTAACAGTTTTTTTGTTGTGAAAAGCCAGACAATGACTGAAGAGCCCAGGGTGTGTTGAGGGGTGAGGGTGTGAAAAACCAACCACAGGAGCAGTGCAGAGGAGCACTAAAGCCCCCTCTGCCTCTCCCCAGAGCAGTGTCAGCACCGCTGAGCCCGGGCACAGCAACGAGAGCTCGGCCAAGCCCTCCCAGTGCCCATTTCTCCTCCAGTCTGAACCCAATAATAAGGCTGGAAAGGCAAGCAAATGGCCATTCCATGGCTCTGTGATATCCCTGGGTGGATTCCTGGGGATCAGTGAGCACAACCTGCACTTTGATGTCTTCACACATCGTAAGCCTCGTGGCAGCCACCGGCATCTGGTCACGGCTCCTCTCGCCCAGCCTGGCTGAGGGGTTGCTTTCCCCAGGGGTTTGCTCTCCCAATGCTTGGTGCAACCCAATGGATGTTACAGAATCCCGGAATGGTCTGGGTTGAAAGGGACATTTAAAGGTCATCAGTGCCACCCCTGCCATAGGCAGGGATACCTTCCACTGTTCCAGGCTGCTCCAAGCCCTGTCCAATCTGGCCTTGGACACTGCCAGGGGTCCAGGGGCAGCCACAGCTGCTCTGGGCACCCTGTGCCAGGGCCTGCCCACCCTCATTGTAAAAAATGTCTTCCTTATACCTAGTCTGAATCTCTATTTTCTTAATTTAAAACCGTTCTCCCTTTTTCTATCTCTATAGGCCCTACTGAAAAGTCTGTCCCCACCTTTTTTACAGGGTCCCCTAAAGTGTTGACAGTTGTGTGTATTGAATGTTGCACTGGCTCAAGCTGAAAGATTTTAACCTCAGGAGATTGGTCTTTCTTCTTTCCCGACTTCTGCTTCCTTTTGCACACACAGCCGGCTTTACAGCTCCCAGCCTTGCTCTCCAAAGGCTGCCAGCCTGTTACCCCACTCACATTTCCCTGCTCCCCACCAGTGCACTTGGAAAATTTCAGCTGTAAGCTCTCCAAAGGTGCCTTTGCTCTCAGACACCCTGAGACCTCGTCTGTGCGTCTTTGATTTGAAAAGGGTCACCAGCAGTGGCCTGCACCCCCAGAGAGCAGGGGGTCACAACCCCCAGAAAGCAGATGTGGTTCTGCAGAGGCTGATAATAAACCAGCCCAGCCAAAGTTATCTCAGCTATAAAATATTACTGCGTCATCAAATGCAAAGCTTGGTTTGAGCTTCCCACAGCTTTCATGGCTGTGTGAGTGACAAAACAGCAGCCATGGTGTTTTAATTAGTGCCTCCAAATCCCTTCATTTCTTTTGCCAGTTCAGTCTGTAATGTTTGGAGTACCTATCCTTCATTAAAGTAAAGAGTCTGAAAGACTTTGGAGCCTGAAATACCTATTTTTTCATACAGCTGGAGGTCAAGGCTCAGGCATTTTAGACACAGTGCTGCTAAAATACACTCAAATCTGCCTCTCCCTGCACATCAGGGCACAGTCTTCTACACCACATCTGGAGCAATCCCCCCTTTGTGCCAATCCATGTGCTGTGCCTTCTGCTCAAATATTTAACACATTTTTGTGACTGGTGTTGAAATGCAGCAGGACCAGGATGACTGGTCATGACTTGTCTTTCTTAAAATCACCTGTGGTTAACTGTGCTTTCTTCTATGCTCCAAAATCTCTCAGTTGAGGTCCCCATACTCAGAGAAGACGTAGAAAACACCTCTCCATGCTTCACTTATTTAGGAATTTTGTTGAGTTGTCCCATGTTTTGAGGGCTGTGAAGGAGTTCTTGATGGTATGAGGCTGGGAGGAGAAAGAGCTTCTTCTAAGACACTGGAGGGAGTTGCAGTGGGAAAGGAAAGTCAGTCTGGACAGACCTTGAAAGGGATTGAGACAGACTCGAGAAGAGGGAATGTTCTGAGATGCTGGGGCAGCCCAAATGGTGCAGCAGACATGGGTGAGACTTGTGGTGGTCTCTGACTGTGAGATACATGGCAGAGTGATGGACATCCCTTATTTGATATTTGGGGGAGAAGGTATGTAAAATTCCTAGGAAATGGAATGACAAGGACTGAGGGTCAAAGAACAGTTCAGTGCTTTTATGAAAATAAACAGACAAATTAAGACCTTTATGTAATAAAAGGATTTTTCTGTTGTTAGTCAATTTATTTTGGTCTCAGTTTGATCAGCTTTAATAACGACCCTGCAGCACTGTTCTTGTTCCCTCCTGTTCAATCAAGAAGCAGCAAAATGGGAAAGATAGGAATTTCTGCCTCCTTCACACAGAGGGGTTGAGGCATTGCCCCATGTTTCAGCACAAATCCATTAAATCCCGGGATGAGATCTAATTCTTTCCGTGTATCACAATGCCATAGCACTGAGTTACTCAGGGTGGGAACTGCAGCGACCCTGGCATGTATTTTCTCTGTTATTTAGGAACTGTAAGGAAGAAAAACAACTGTTATTATCTTTTGGATATTTTTTTAATCCTATTCTCAACCTGTTTGTCATCACGAGATGGAGTCAGAGGAATTCAGACTCTGCAATGAACACGGGATGGGGATGTCGGTACTTGACAAGAATTGTGAGGCTCTGAGTGATGTGCTGGGTAGTTAATGAAGCCACCTAGAAAGGCTGACATATTTGCATTCCTGCTAAAAGAAAATAATAATAATAATTTGAGGTTGTTGAAAAGCTCTGCTCTGACAGCGCTGGAAAATGCCTCTCATTTACCCACAGACACAAAGCAGCCCGTGCTCCTGCTGTGCCACCACTGCTTTTAGAGAGATCTGCCTGGTTTGGGACACAGCTGCTCCCTGCTGAGGATGAACCCTCGACTGCTCTCCAGTCCGTGTCCCAGGCACCTGCATCCTTTTTTCCCAGGCTGGGGGGCCCCAGGGGCTCCTGCAAGCTGTGTGCCCCAGTGGCCCACGGCCCGGACTCGTGGCCAGGGCTCAGCTGGAGCAGCTGCAGGGCAAGGGCTGAGGCCTGGGGACATTCCTGGTGCTGGGGTATCCCAGGTCCTCCTGCTGAGCCAGCGGACAAACCCCAGCACACGCTCCCAGGGAAGCAGCACCTCTCAGCAGGAAGGATGGCAGGGGTCCTGCTGCCTCCACCTTCATGGCATTGTCCTAGTCCTTCCTCCCCTCCACCACATCCCGCCCCTACGGACCATGCCCTGGCTGCCTGCACTTTGGTTCCTCCCAAAGCGTCAAAACAACAGGGGAGGGATTCTGGAGCAGTGTGACACGAAATCAAACACTGCTCCTTTTGCTGATGTGTGCCTTGGTTTTGAGTGCGCTGGGTCTGGGTTTTGTCCTTCCTTCCTTTCCTTCATCCCTTCCCTTCCCTTCCCTTCCCTTCCCTTCCCTTCCCTTCCCTTCCCTTCCCTTCCCTTCCCTTCCCTTCCCTTCCCTTCCCTTCCCTTCCCTTCCCTTCCCTTCCCTTCCCTTCCCTTCCCTTCCCTTCCCTCCCTTCCCTTCCCTTCCCTTCCCTTCCCTTCCCTTCCCTCCGTCCTTCCCTTCCTTCCTTCCCTTCCTTCCTTCCTTCCCTTCCTTCCTTCCTTCCCTTCCTTCCTTCCTTCCTTCCTTCCTTCCTTCCTTCCTTCCTTCCTTCCTTCCTTCCTTCCTTCCTTCCTTCCTTCCTTCCCTCCTTCCCTCCTTCCCTCCCTTCCATGGATCCTCGGAGTGTCTCAGGTCAAACCTCAGCCTGCCTGGAGGACTTTCAGCATTCCCAGGATCCAGTGCCCCCCATTACAGAGGCCTTGGGGGTCATCTCTCAGTTGTCTCACAAAAACAACTCGCTGCTGTTCCCACAATGCCAAGTTTGAGGGGAGAGAAGAGCAGCTGGGACCCTGAGAGCTGCTGGGACTCCGAGAGCCATAACCTGCTGCTGCCCAGCCGTGGATGACGGCATGGAATGTGTCCAGGCTGTGCTGGGATCCACTCGGGATCCCCGACTGCAGCTGGGCTTTGGGCTGGGAGGAGGGCTGAACCTCTGCTCCACTCTAAAAAAGCTCCCACTCTACACCAGGCTTCGCAGGAGATGCTTCACTGGAGAGAAAGGCACCAGGGAGGAAAGCAACGGTGAGAAGTAACAAGGAGAAAAGCAGAGAGAACTCTGAACTTGGTAACTTCTGGCCAACGATTGTCTCTAATAAGGTTTGACTGTATTAATTAATTGAGATGTGCCTTGGAGAGCAGGAGCTGCTGCTGATGGAAGCCAGCCAGGAAGAAAAAAACCCTCATTTTCTCTGCAAACCTTCTGACTAGACCAGATCTCTGAGGTTCAGTGTGGCAGGCCTTGGGGAGATGGGCAGGTTTTCAGGGCCTATGACACAGCCACAGGTAGAATTTGGTTGTCATGAACTGCCAGGGAAGGTGGCCAGGGGTGGAGGAGGACAAAGCTTTTTATTAATTTCCTATGGGAAGCCAAAATGTCTGCACTTTCCTTGTCTGTGTAGGAGGAAAGACAAAAATAAGGATATGTGTCATTCCTCAGAGGTTCAGGTCATTGGTAGGGCTCAGACCACTCCAGTCCTTACACTCCCACTGTCTTTGCTGTCAGTCCCAATAATAACTCTCACATGAACATCTCTGGGAGGCAGAGACATTGGTGGGCTGGATGGACCAGGACTGCAGCAGGTGACCTCAAATAAGCCCTTCCAAAACACTGCAGATCCTGCAGACCTGGGTGCTGAGCAACAACGTGGGTGCAGGTGCCTGGGGAAGGAAATGCCTCAGCCTCTGCTCGAGCCTGTCCAGCAGCTTGGCCTTGCAGAAACAGAGCTCTGGTGTGCAAGGTTGGGGGTGGCTGAGTTCATATCGCAGGGAACTCGCAGGGAACGCACAGGGATGCAGGGAGCACACGTTTATAGCTGCACAGACTGTTCCCAGGCCTCGGGAAATGTGCTGGAGAAGATGGACTGTGCACCCTTCCAGTCTAAGGGTCAGCTGTGGACTGGCAGGACAAAACAGACCTTTCCAACTCTGCTTTTCTGTGGTGCAGAGAAACTTGTCCCTTGCTTTGAGTGCTGTGGTGGCAGCAGCTTTGTGCCCCATCCATGGATCTGGATTCCTGGATGTCTCCAAGGACCCTCCCACTGCCGCTGCAAGAAGTGATGGATGTTGAGAGACGTCCTGCAGCCCTGTGACCTGACAGCAGGAGCACGAGCTGAGTGCAAACACAGTAACATCAGCTTACCCAAGAGAAAAAGCCCCACCAGAATAGAGACACGTCTGTGTTAGACTCGGTGTCTCCCAGGGCTCTTTTAATGTAATTTTTTTCTCTTGGAAGTTTCAGCCTGGGAGCAGAAGGAAAAATTTCTATAGCTGTTCATTGTTCCTAACTTTTTTCTAAATTTCTGTGATTTGGATGTTAGTGACTGGGTTTAAACTAAATAGAGTAAAAATGTTGCAGACAACCCTTGTAACTCCTACTACAGTTCCTAGAGCCAGGACTTGAGAAAATTCTGGACAGAGGTGGGTACTGCCTGGCACAGGGTTCAGATGGGCAGGGGTAAGAGATGTTGAGCCAGTTCTGGGATTCCCTCATGTTCCCTTTGGACACAATTTCAACACATTTGGAAAGAAACTGTCCAGTTTTCCACAGATGCTTTTTCTGCCATAAGAGGGAAATAATTGAGACTGAAAGTACTTCCACTAATTGTCTGTATTTTTAATCTGGAGTGGTGCCAAGTTCCTGCTTGGAAATTGTTCAAACAGCTGTTGTTACCAGGCTCCCCAGGAGGACATTTGCACAGCACGTGGTCATAGGGCACCGTAGGAGATGGGTCTGGTCACACAGCCCATCCTCACGTCAATCAAAGTGCTGTTCCCCATGCTGCCGGGTTTCTGCCTGTGGAACATCGTTAGGTCTGCAAAGGCTATGACATAATTTCAAATCTCCAAATAAAAACAGAACAGAAGGCAGATACTTTCCCCCAAAAGACAAAGGATTCTAAGTCTCTACAGAGGACTGAGAGACACATATTTGCAGAGGAAGAAGTGGGATGAGATGTTTTCAATGACCTTTGTTTAACCCACCAGCTCATGAGCCCTTTGCTGGCTTCAGCCATGGTCATTCCTGTGGTGCTTTCTGGAGCCAATGGCTGCGATCTGCACGGATGCTTCAAGTATAGAAGGCCACAGGCCTTAGGGAGAGCAAGCAGCAGAGAAATCATGGTGATGAGCTCAGCTCGAGCAAACTCACCCAAAATCTAGATATACAGTAGATATCTGGTTTAAGGCCCACAGATTCACCTCCTTCTCTGGTACCCAACTCTCCCAGAAACCCATGGGAAGCTCAATTCCCTGATACAATGAACATACCTCAATATTTTGGAAGGTATTGTACAAGCCTTGATGGGTAATTTAATCCCAGAATCTGTTAATAATATAATAGAATCATTGAATATCACAAAATGGTTGGGTTGGAAGGGACCCTAAAGCCCATCCAGTGCCACCCCTGCCATGGGCAGGGACACCTCCCACTGTCCCAGGCTGCTCCCAGCCCCGTCCGGCCGTAGGGATGGGGCAGCCACAGCTTCTCTGGACAACCTGTTCCTAGCTCTGCGGACTATTCCACCTCAACAGAAGTGGCTGTGGCCTCGTTTCGTGTGTAGCTGTGCCTGACCTGAGCCATGTGAGCCATGTGGGTGCGGGAGTGTGGCTGAGGGGACGATGGCCGTGTGTTCGTGTGCGTGTCCCCACTGCGTCCCCATCGGGAACGTGCTTTATACTAAAGAGGCTTTGGCATTATGTGTGTAAATTAAAGTATGACTGCAATAATAGTCAAAAGGGAGCCCAAAAGAGAACAGAGAAGATTGATTATGTGCGTATTTTAAGTGCTTTGTGACTGTGAATGTTTATTTGAAAAATAAGAGTAAACGAGATGCACTAACACTACAAATAAAAATAATAAAGGGAAATACATCTCTTTTATTATTAAATCATAGATTAAAATAGGAAACAAGGGGGAATATAGAAACATATATCTCTTTGTGGAGGCTTTCTATAACAATCATCATAAAATAACGTTGCAGTACCTGACAGCTAAATAAAGACAGGAGCTGAGGCTCCTATCTACACATTTATCTCCTCTGATCCAGACAGAGTAAAGAGGCATAAAAGGCTGGGATAATAACATCTTCCCTGCATACCAGCTCCCAAACGATAGGCAGATTTTATACTCGGTTACTCCACATAATGTCAACATTGTTAGAAAACAAAACCACCATGAAGGAACATCTTTTTCCCTCCTTCTCTTTCACCCTTTTTCCCTTCTGATCTATTACTCCATGATTTCTGTATGACACACAAAGGGGCAGAGCAGAAGCTCTGCTCTCTGGATCAGCCCCTGGATCTGTGGGGCAGCAGGACAAGGAACGAAGGGAAGGGGCAGTGAGGTTCAGACAGGTGCACACAAATCAAATGCAGAGAAGCAGAGAAAGCACCGGGCAATTCATTCAATCCCTGTCCCTTCCCTGTGCAAGTGTCACAGGAGCTACTGGAGTCAACAGTTCTCCACCACTGCTGCCCTGCCACCACCCTCTGCCACCCAACATGTCCATGGTGGGATGGACAAAGCTGTGTCCCTGCGTCCCACCGGAGCCCAGCAGCACGAGGGAGGCGCGGGAGGAGCCGCAGCTGGCGCTGACCCGGGGGATGGGGCTGCCGAGAAGCCGTGGTACAGCCAGGTGTTTGTTCCCTGTTGTCCAGGCTTTGTCCATTGAGATGGACTCAAACCCCGGGAGGTTCTACCTGAGGACCAGCTTATTCTTTCCCCAATTCCCTTCATCACCAACAGTCACCTGCTGCCCCTGAGCGATTCTCACACATTCTTGGTATGTTCAAGGTGACACCACAGCAAGAAAATACAACCTGGGGAGTTCCTGCAACAAGTCACCCACACTCCTAAGAAAAAAATACTTACCTGGGACAAAATAAGCAGCACTATGAAAGGAGCTGGATTTCTAAATCTCCTTTTCTGCTCTGAACTAACTCTTCCCACAGTGGGCAGTACTCGGAGCTCATTCCCTCTTCCAAAGCCTGTGGGATCTGAACTTCTTCTGGAACTTCTTATCAAACAAGGTCAGGTTGGATGGGGCTTGGAGCAACCTGGTGTGGTGGAAGGTGTCCCTGCCTGTGGCAGGAGGTGGAAGGAGATGAGCTTTTAGATCCCTTCCAATCCAAACCATTCCATGAATGTACGATTCTGTCTAATTTGCCCAGGGGGCTTAAAAACTAGTGGGGGTGGACAGACTGACAGACATACACAAGATTCATTTTCCCAGGAAAACACAGTTGGAAGAACAACATAATTAAATTGTTCATCTTTAGTTGAATCAATTTGTTAATTCTTAGCAGCCTGAAGGGTTTTCTCCAGGGACACCTACATTTGGCCAGTTGATTTGTTATGAGAAGGCGGAGTTCTTGGCACTTACTTGAGGACATGGGGAAAAATCTTGGCAGCAGCAACCCATATTCTTTTGAAAACATTTACTTTTGAGTCCCAGCAGAATGGAAGGTGACAATAGGAGTGATTGTCCAAGCCTGACTTGGAGCCAACCCCTCAGGGAGGTTACCTCCAAACTCCTGCCTTGCTCACCTCCGCTCCAGGGAGAACAGGGCCAGCTCTGAGGGCAGGAGTTCTCCTGTCCTCGGAGCAGAGAGGGCCTGGGAGGTGCAGAAGGTGATGCTGGATCTAAGGCACTGAGACTGTTCTAGTGGAGACGAGGAGCCAGCTCATCACCACGTAACAACCGGCAGAGCGCAGGGCTTGCCCAGGCTCATCATCCAACACAGAGCCACTCCCAGCTCCACCATCAAATGGCCATTGAGACCTTGGGCTGAGCAGCACCATCTTCCCATGGTATCCTCAACATGTATTTGGGATATATTGGGTAAAAGGGAAAGTGAAAGAACTTTGGCCAGCCCTTGACTCCAAGTATTCCAGGCAGCAGGGTGACCCTCTGCCTGGAACACTGTTGCCGTCTCAAAGGCCACACTGGCCCCTTGTTTAGCTCGTGGATGCACCCAGGACCTGCAGATCCTACACAGCGATGCACCAGTTACTCCTCATGCCTATGACTCACAACTCTCCTGAAAAAATTTCATCAAGCTTCAAGCAGAACTCAAACTGAGACCCTGCAATTTCTTTTTCCATTACAAATGAGAAAAATAGCCTAAACATTTCACTCCTAATACTCAAAACTTTTTCCTTCACTGCTTCACGCTGTTGCTCTCTCTCCTCCCCTCCCTGTCTTACAGCAGTGTGACTAATCCTCTTCCTTCCCTTGCACTGTTACCTTGAAGGTATTTATAGAGTGAGATCATGTTCTCTCCTGTGTCTTTCTCCCCTCTTCAGCTCTGGATAAACCAAGCACCCCCAGGCATCTCTCACATGCCTTCTCTTAGAGGTCATGCTTGCTGCAATGGCAAGCCAAGCAGGGCTGTGCCTTTTGGAGAGGACACTCCAGGGCTGATACAGGCTCTGCAGGGAGCTTCTGACGGCCTTATCCTGCATACATACAGCCTGGCCTCCGGCTGGGCCCGTGTGCCTGTGGGCTTCACACCTCCGTGCACCGAACAGCCAGATTCATCTGCTCCCGATAAATCAGCCAGTGCCACCATTCGTTTTGTATTATCTCGTGTCATTGTGAGTGTTCTGCCTTCTGAGCTGGAAGCAGCAGAAAGGAAGATGAATGTAGGGGCTTGAAGGAGATTGAACTGAAACATGTTTGTCCAGCAGTATCTGGGAGCTGTCTGAGCAAAGGACAGTGCCTGGGAGCGACAGCGTGGTCTCAGTGCCCTGCTTCACTTCCTTAATCAAGGAAACTCAAGGTGCTGGTCCAAATGACCCACACCTGCCTCACTCAGGCTGTCAAACTCTCCTCCCCTGCAAAGCAGAGCAACCACTCACACGCCGACTGGGAATGGTCCTTGGCTTGGGACCAATGCCCAGGACGGGACTTGTTGGCCACGGCCAAAACCTCTTCAGGGATTTTAACAGGTGGGACAAGCAAATTCCCATGGCTCCAAGCGCTCCTGGGCTCTGAGTGGCCTCTGTGACCACCAGAAGAGTCACCATAGTTCAACAACTCCCCATAGTTCCAACCACCATTGGGACCAGAGCCAACAGGTCTGTGAAACAGTCAGAAATTTCTCACTGGATTTCTTTCTTTCTCTTTTAACCATGGAAAAATATGTTCCCTGGGAAAATTTGGGGTTTGTAAGTAGGAAAACAAAACACAAAATAATGTTTTAATCTCATTTTTTTTATCTTTCATTTTTTTAGTTGTATCAATTGAAATGATGGGTCCTTGACTTCTGCCTCCAGCATCAGCTGCTTCCTTGGAGGACACGAGAACTTGGTGGCTTAGGTTGGGCTCATCTCACTGATCAAGGAAAGAGCTAAAATTGTCACCATAATTGGCTTTGTAGTCCTTGGAGATAACACCAATCTGCAGAGAGGGCCAGTGTCCCTCCAGGCCCCTCAACCTCTCTCCACAATTGAAAGGAAAAGTTCAGAAGACCAGGTGAAAACCAGGTGGGATGAAACCCATTTCCTGCAGCCAGCTGGGACCATTCCCTGTCTGGTGTGTGGGCAGTGGACAAGTGAGAAACAAGTTCCATTTCTCTTCCTGTCCAGGGTCCTCCAGGAAGACCATTTTCTGTTTTCTTAATAAAGGCAGATAAAACAAAAGAGAAACATCTGCAGCTTCATTTTAGTCCTCATTTTTCTTCCCCTGGAATTATACTTAATAAGCATTTTATTTTCCACTTGCTATCTTTTATTTCAAATTTTACTATTCCTGATCTGTCACTGTTGTTCGAAAGTCAAATTGTACCAAAAGCCCAATGTTTTTCTGGGAAATGAGCTTCTGTTTTCCAGCTTGCTCTTCGCTCAGAGGCTTTTATGTGCTGCACTCCACGGCTGCTCCCCCTCTGTGGCACCCGGCTGACTCCAGCCCTCCAGCAGGGCACATCCCCAGTCCCGGTGCAAGGCAGGATCCCCGATCCCTGTGCAGGGGCAGGTTTTCAGAGCACACTCCTCACCTGAACTTGGCTCCGGCCCGAGCACAAAGCACGAGCTCAGTGGGTCGTATGCTCGGGCAGGCGCTGCTAAAAGCCACATTGTTCCTCATAGGCTGCTCAGAAATTCTGATCCCAGCTTGGAGTTTGCTGCTTCCCACAAACACAAATATGCCAGGTCAAACACAGCGCTGTCTCCTGGCTCTGCCTCACAAGAATTTCCCTACTTTAAAACTACCCTTTTTCTACACGTGGATGCAGTGAATTTACATCATTATCCAAAACCTGAGAGACCAGAAACAGACGCTGCAATTCCTCGTCCCATGGGTCAGCATTCAACCTGCAGATTAAACACTTCTGGGGGAGTTCACTGGGTTTCTTTTTGGTATTTGGGCCTTTTTAATTCGTGTTTGTTAGTTTGTTTTTCGCTCCAGCCCTTCCATTATGATCAAAACTTACTGGTAATGCGATAGCATCTGAGAAACTCAATTAGAGATCTGGACCCCCTGGAGTCAGCTACTTAATTACTAACAGGCTTTCCAGCACACATTAAGGATTGCTGTGGCTGGTCTGTTGGGAGGGAGAATGAAGCAATACCAGGAGAGAGAGATAAATTTCCTTGCATTAGTCCCAGGAGGGTGGTAACTCTGGCACTGCTTTTCCTGGGATGTGTGTCCACACTCCACGCTGACGGATGGCTCCCCAAGCTGTCACTTCACCTGCAGAGAATCACATCACCTTTTGCAGAAGGAAAATCTAGCCCTTAGGGCTTCCCTGGAACCAGAGAATGGACCTCAGACCTTTGCAGTCCTGCACTTTCCTCCTTCCAACGCCTGAATTCCCTGTTATCATGGGAAGCTTCATCTGCATCTTCTGTCCAACACCTCAGGAGCCTCTTCTCTTCCACTTCCCATCTCCGGACCAGAATCTGCTCAGAACCTTCTCCACTGTTCCCTTCCCAAAACTTCTGGCCCTGACAGAGAAGTCTTGCACTGCAAGTTTAGCAAAGTTCCCAAAACAGCAGGACAGTCTCTAAGGCTCTGTCCCAGAGGAGGTTTCTCATCTCAGGACATTTACTTTTAACATTCCAAGTAATCACAAAAAGGAGACAAGATTTCTAATTAGACAGGGAAAACCAGCATATTCTCAGGGAATGGGGCACCCGAGCACTTTTGAGGAGCTCCACAGGGCAGCACTTTTGGTTTAAGGTTTGCTAATTCTCCAAAGCCTGACAAGTCCTGCACTGATCCCATCAGCCCCCTAAGGGGACTGGCTCTTCTTCCTTTAAGTAATCTGAAATCAAAGCTCTTATTAATAGAATCATAGAATCTTTTAGATTAGAAAAGACCTCTGAGATCACAGAGTCCAACTACTTCAGTCTCTCCTGCAGTGATTCCCCACCAGGCAGCAGACAGAAGGTGTGAGCCCACAGCCTTGGCCAAATTTGGGGTGCTGGAGGGTGAGGTGTAAGAGCTGCAGCACCGTCTGTTCTGAACATACTACATTCCCAACACACAGCTCGACCTCGTCCTCATTCCAGCTCCTTGTGGAGACACCTCCTTCACGTTACCTTGAAGGTTTTTCCGGGCACCACGACCCCCTGAGCACTTTTCCCACATGGGAAGGGAAGCTCTGTGCTCCCTCTCCGAGGGATGATGCGGCTGTGACAGGCAGCCCAAGGTGAGCAATTTGTCTCTCAAGCAACCTCGCTGGGTTATGTTCTCTTACCAAGGGGAAGAAACAAAACAAATGTCTTGGAAGGGGGGAAAAAATGTACCGTGAAATTGCTGTAACTCGTGTCAAATCAACTAACCTTGCAAGGAGGAGTGAATTCCTCACCAAGCAGAGGAAACACTTCAGCACACTCAGCCTTGTCTGGGGCTTACACAAACAGGTCAAATGCCTTTGATTCATTCCAAGCCCTGGCTGATAATTCAGCATGCAGGGTCACTCTCCTCTCCATTAACAGACGGCAAACACGATGTCCTCACCTGCAGCCTTCATTACAGAAGGCTCCGGGGGGGTTCTGCCGCCTCGAGCCTTGTGACAGGTTTTTAAGGTGCCTTGGGCTGTACACACCAAACATCAAAGGCAAACACCAGCAGCAACAAAGGGAAAAATGCACAGTGCTGCAGGAGACAAGTGCTACCTCTCTCTCCAGGCTGCAGGGAACTGAGTCAGGATATCTGAGATCACTGGGAGGCTGTCACAGGCAGCTTATCGCTCCTCACACGCAGGGAAGCTGAAGTATCAGGAGAAATAGGTACTCTGATAGGAAAACTCGTTTATCCAAAGTCAGACACAGGTGACTGAGGAGCTGTGAGTTTCCTCCCGGATTTTCTTACTGGAGCAACTTTGACCAAAGGGGGGACGGGTTGGCTGCCAGACAAATCATTCCATCTACAGCCAACACTTTGGAGCTGGAGTGCAGATCCCAGACACCAGCTGTGGGGGATGCAGAGCACACAGCCACGGAGTCATGGAACGGTTTGGTTTGGAAGGGACCTTAAAGCTCATCCTGTTCCACCCCTGCCATGGGCAGGGACACCTTCCACTAGAATGAGCAAGGGACAGAATGACATTAAAGTTATAACCGTGGTGGGTGTGATGCCTTTGGGGGATCCAATTAGAGCAGCAGGAGGGAGAAATAAAGTGCTCAATAAAGGCTGCAACAGTAAAAGAAGGTGGAGGTGACACTTCTGGGGGGTCCAGTTTGGGCAGCAGGAGGAAAAGAAAAGAGCAAAGCGTTCAATAAAGGCTGCAACAGCAAAAGATGAATTGAGAAATTCAAACCCCTTTATGATTGATTTGACTGTTTATGTAAAATTCTCACGGACAGGACCACATGAACTCTACACGAGTGGTGGCCCAGACACTGTGTTTGCTCAAAACAAAAATTCACAGCCATCTTCCAAGTGAAGGCTCCCTTCCCACGAGGCTGTAGCTGCCCCGTATTTCCTTTGCTCTGATTAATGGAGGAGGATGGGATTTCCCGGGAGGCACCAGCCAGCCTCATTTGATGCAAAGCTTGAAGCAAAGCCTGATTATTTTGCAGAGATTGAGTTCAATTCACCACCTCTTAAGGCACCCTGGAGCTCTCCCAGGACCTGTCCCGAGCATTTGCTGGGTCCAGTTCAGTTCTGAGGCTCCAGAGACCTGAAATCACGCAGGGACTCCCACAGTTGCTCCTGTTGCTGACTATCTGGAGAGTTGAACTCATCCCATGGGCGCTTCCACTCCTCCCTGGGTTTGCAGCCATCAGTGGCTCAAGTCCCTGGAGGCAGAGGAGATCTGAACACCCGTGAGCAGCAGCGTGTGCTTCAGGCAGTCAGTGACAGCCCTGCAGCTCAGACAGCAGCACCGCAGGTGAGTTTTAACCCAAATTATGCACTTGGCCTTTTTTTTCACTGTACAAGTAACACAAAGTGAGGAGGAAAAACGCACCAGTTTATCAAGTCTTAACTCCCAGCCCATTAGCATCTGGACCTGTTTAAACTCCCATCCCAAAGTGGACTGCCATCCCCTCGGGGGTAACGAATAGATGGCTGAGCTTGGAGATGTTTGAAAGATGAGCAATTGGATCCTCCTTTTGGAAGATGCACGGAAAAATCTGTTCCATTCCTTCCTCCTCAAAAGCCAGCTGCTGCACGTGTGTGTCAAAGCGCCCTCTGAGCCATATGTCAGCAGCAGTGCGGGGAGTGCTGCAGTAACTCTGCCAGAGCACTCAGTGGGGACAGGTATCACAGACAGGATTTTCCAGTTGGATTCTAAAAATCAAACCCACAGCACAACTGTTTTTACAGCATCTTTCATGCAAACTGCTTTCCAGATGGATTTGGACAGAAAGAGAAAAATAGAATCAAAGAATAATTTAAATTGGAAAAGCCCTCTAAATTGGAGAAGACCACTGAGTTCAACCATTCCCCAGCACCGCCAGGGCCACCCCTGCCCCATGTCCCCAAGGGCCACATCCACACAGCTCTGAAATCCCAACAGGGATGGGGACTCCACTGCTACTCAGATTGCTCGGATCCAGCCTCATCTGGAATGTTTCCAGAGACGGGGCATTGACCACCTCACTGGTAAGATGCAGGGAGATGCTTGGAAATATCCCTGAGGATAACAACCTCTCTTTACACCCACCACCCTCGCTGCAGATCAGCCAGAGACAGCTGTGGCACCACTTGGTATCAGACCCAGATCCTGAGTGACTCACAGGTCATTCACATGTGATGTGACCTTCCTGCAGACTCCTTTTTCTTTCTTGTGGCTTTCCCAGCTTCTCCTTGCCCAGAATAAATGGTGGCTTCACCTCTGGAAACCCTTCTTGCCCTGTGTAAGACAGTCCTGGGTCCTTGTCCCCCATCACCACAACCCCTCTTGGACACACTCCCTGCCCAGTCACGCAAACTCAGCTTTTCTCCCTTTCCCTCTGCAGGACAAAACATCCGTGCATGGTTCCACTCCCATCCACCTCTTCAGGCTCATCCTCTCAGCCATGAGGTTCCACTCTGCTTCCACAGGAATCCAGTGCAGCACAGCCCTGTCTGAACCTTTACAGCTGGGATGGACCAGAGAGATGAAGGCAGTCACACCAGGAGGTGGAAACGTCTTCCCAGCCCTCGTCCCTCAGCCACTATCACAGCTCCCACCATCAGCCCGTCCAGGCATGAAGTTCACTGCCAGGAGGTGTTACCAGAGGGGACTTTGACAGATGCTTTTAAAACAAGGGAGCTGTACTGAACTGAAGATTGACGGGAACAAGATTTTCATAGTTCCGTTCCTTTTAATTTTTTCAACGAAATGTGCTCTTCTGAAAAAATTCTTTTAGCAGGAGAACTACCTTTCAATTTGCCTCTCTTGCTTTTGGGTTGAGAAGAAAGAGGTCATTTATACATTTTTTAAGGAAGCAAAAGGAATATAAAGTCCACTAGAGGGAAAAAGAAATCATGGATATCTTGGTAGCAAGGTATTTTTATCAAAAGGTGGCAAACTTTAGAGACATTAGAAGTCACGTTTTAAAATGACCAGGTGGAAAGTTATAAAAATGAACAAGACTTGTGTGAAAATGATGAAGGGAATTTCAGGCACAATAGAAATCATCTGTGAAAACTGTCAGGAGAGCAGGGAAGACATTTCTGTCTCCAAAAGCAAAATAAAATGCTATTCACAGTAATTCATACTAATTATTAGCCTTAAGTAGTACTAATTTTTATCCAGCAATAATTACTATTTAAGGCTCCAGAGCTCTGGAAAAAACATTTTCTGGGTGTGGTAAGATCCTTGCGGAGGAATTTGCACAGCGTTCGAGGGCAGCCTGTTGAGGGAGAAGTTTTATTTCTCCTCTGCACCACCACAGAGAGACATAAATATCACATTCCTATTGATGCAAATAACGGATTGCTCCTGTCAGAACTGACAAAGCCACAAATTTAAGGAGTGCGTCCCTCTCTCACACACAGATGCATTTTTCAAGAGATTTTTTTTGCTTTTCCACTGGGATCTGAGTTCCCAAACCAGGTGAAAATCCGCCAGACGATCTCGTGTTTGACTGCATCTGTGAAGAGCCTGTGGGAAACATACGCCAGGAATTCTGGAGAGGAGCGAGCGCGGGGAAACTGGCGGCCGTGGTTGGCAGCAAAGGGCCCCCGTGCCATCTGGGGATCCTGCCCTCCACCGCAGGGTCCCGGGACTGACTCTGGGGCCCAGGGGGATTTCAAAGCAAACTCCTGCTTTCAGCTGTGCCCAGCATTTCATTCTCATCCTTTAATTGGTATTTGGTTAGTGCAGGGACTGATGTGTCCTCTGAGATCTGGGCAGTTCTTTGGGAGCTGGTTACAGGTGTAACCCAGTGTCCTTGTGAAATGAATTATACTCTTTATATTTAGCTATATCGGTGCTTTCTAGAGCCTTGATTTGCCATAAAGTCTTCCTGAATGCCTCACCACTGTCCTGTGAGTGGGATTTCTGCCAATGCCACAAATTCAAGTAAATATCAGGGAACACTACAGCAGCAATGAACTTCCCCAAAGCCATGTCCCTGTCTTCAGGGGTGGAACTGTGTGCTCCCATTCTGTCCTCGCACTGCCATCAACGTGGCTGCTGGGGAGACAGGTCAGGGAGCTGATCTGGCTGAGAAGCAGTTGAGGAAAATAAAAGCACTGTTAAATTCTGCGAGTTGGCTGCTCTGGGTCACCCAGTGTGACCACCCTGTGGCCAGCAGGAAGCTGGGAGCGAAGCGGCAGCAGGAGCTCTCCATCCAGGCTGGACAATGGCGACACTGCCTAGTCCCACCGTGGAGAGCCCTGATCTCACCAAGAACTGCCTCGTCCAGCCAGGATCATCGCAAGAACTACAGAGGGGGACACACCAAAAGCAAGGCACTCGCACTGCAGCCCACCTGGTGCACAGCCGGTGTGGATGAAGCCGGGAATTGCCAGGCTCGTGCCTGCCCTCCCCAGCCTTGCACCCTGGATCCCGGCAGGGCATCCCTCAGGCACATCTAAATGTCCACCCATAACAAAACCATCCCAAAAATATCTAGAGAAGAGGCTGAGGGTGTCCAGTAGCATCTGCTGGGGTGGTGCTGTGTCTGCAGGGGTCAAATGCCGGTTCAGGGATGAAAAGGTCCCTCTGGAGACCCTGGGATCAGAAGGCCAAGGGTGAGTAGGAGCTGATGGCTTTGCTCTGGCTTGGACCAGAGGTGACAAGTGTATCCTTAGCACCTGTCCCCTATTCCCAGTGGCACTGCTGACAGTGGAGGACTGGCCATTTGCTCTTTTCTGTAAGTCCACTTTCTCTAGAGAAATCAATCAGGCCACCGGTCAGTCAATCAGGCAGTCAATCAATGAGCCAGCCAATTGGAACCGCTTGGAAAACGGATCCTGGACTCCCACCCAGAGGCCCCGTGATCCTTACAGGAAAAACTGCAGCTCTGAGGGAGGCTGAGACCACCCCCAGCCCAGGGCACAGCTCCTGCCCCTCTGAGGCAGCAGCCAGCCCAGCCTGGGGCATGTCGGGTCCCAGTGCACTCCAAGCCCCTGGAGCAAAGCATTCCGTGGCTGAAGATGGTCCCTGTTGGGTGGGGGGTCGAATGCGCCCACCCCCCCCCCCCCGCCCCCTTGGGGACTTGGAAGAGTTGCTGCTGCTGACATCTAGTGACAGGGAGAGCCGGCAAGAGGAGTCACCTGAGCTCCGGCAGAGCCTCCCCGCCGCGGGAAGAACCCACTCGGTCTTGCCCAGGCGCGGGGCTCCCAGCGGGATGCGGGGCGTGCAGGGAGCAAGTGCCGGGCGATCCACGATGTCCCAGACACTTCCAGTCATCCCAAGACCTTTTCCTCCTCCAGTGGCCACCCGAAGAGAACAGGCGCATCCTATTCCCAGCCTCCCCACAGCCTTTCCTGGTCTATTTAAACACAGGCTCAATGTTGGGTTTGCTGCCTCAGCGGAGCACAGGGAGGGGACAAAATACCCCAAGGGGAGGAGCCGGCGTGGCACCCAGCAGTTCCCAGCCGCTGCCGGGGGCTGTAGTCCCTTCACCCACGGCTCCTTCTTCCCAGGGACGCGGGGGGCCCCGGGAATTACGCGCAGGAGAAGCGTCCGCTCCGAGCTGAGCCGAAAGGGGATGCGAGCGGGATGCTCAAAGCACGGGAGCTGCAGCCCGCATCCCCGCGGACACGGGGACAGTCTCCCAACCACGCCAGTGGACGAGGGCTGCCTTTAGAGCTCCACAGGGATAGGGGAAACATCTGGGGTCCTTACTCCCTGCTCCCAGCGCAAGAACAAAGCCCTGAGGACAGCCGAGTTCTGGGGGGTGTGAGGAAACGTGCGGCAGGAACCCCCGAGCGCACACAGACACACACAGACACACACAGACACACACAGACACACACAGACACACACGCGGCTCGGGTCGGGGCTCAGGACACGGGGCTCGGAGCTGCACAACGCAGCGGCACAGCTGGGGCTGCCACCCCGCACACACCTGCCCCAAACCCCGACATTTTCCAGCCTCAGCATCGCCGGGGGATTCCCGGCGCTGGGCAGAATCTGCCTCCCCCCTCCCCAACGCAGTCCCTCCAAGCTCCTCTTCCCCAAACAGAAGTGCCTTAATTCGCGGTAAATTTGGGCATTTCCGCGGCAAACACGACTATCCGAAATGACAGCAGCAGAGAGCCCAGCGCTTGGGTCCAGACCAGAGGAGGCAACAGAAAGCTGATGATCACGGAGTCACGGAATGGTCTGGGTTGGAAAGGACCTTCACCATCATCTCGTTCCAACCCCCCCTGCCACGGGCAGCGACACCTTCCACAAGCCCGGGCTGCTCCAAGCCCGTCCAACCTGGCCTCGGTGATGCCACCCCAGGGCTCCTCACTGCTCCCGGAGCGCCGGGAGCGGAGACCCCCCCTGCCCGGGGTGGCCGAAATACCCCCGCAACCGAGCCCGGCAGAAAGTTGTGCCCCCGCTCCCCCCGCGCCGCGCTACTCACCCAGGAGGATCAGGGTGCAGAAGCAGAGGATGCCCCTCATCCTACCGCTCGGCACGGCTCGGCCCCACCGACTGGGCTCGGCTCGGACCCCCGCCCGGCCCGGCGCGGCTCGGCGCGGCTCGGCGGTGCCGGAGGATGCGCGGAGGGCTGGGCAGGGCGGGAGGGAGGGAGGCGGCCCCGCGCCCCGGCCCGGCCCCCCGGCCCGAGCGCTCACACGGCCGGCCCGGCCCCGCTCCGGCCCCGGGTCATGCCCGCAGCCGCGCCGGGCACCGCGGGCTCCCGGCCGCCCTCCGCCCCATCCTCCGTGGAGAGGCCGTTCCGCGTGATTTAAAAAATTATTTTATGCGTATTAATTATTTAATTTTCCTTTCTTATTATTATCTCTTTTTTTGTTGTTGTTGCTGTGGTTTTTTTCTCTTGTGGTGTGTTTTTATGTTTTGTTTTCTCCCTCCTCTCTCAGCAGCAAAACTTGCGGCGGCCGCAGCTCCGCCGTGCCCGAGCGCCGGGGCAGCCTCGCCGCCTTCCCGGGCCGCCCCCGCCCCGCCGCGGCCCTTGGGAGGGGCTTGGTGGTCCGGCCCCCTCCTCCCCGGCCCCGGGCGGGGGGGTTCTCCTTCAGCGGGGAGCATCTCGTGCACCTGTGTCTTGGGCATGGCCCCTTTCACCTCTGCAAGCCCCAGGCTGGCTTCTTCCTCACCCACTGCCCTCTTGGAGGGTCCCGGCATCTCTCCCCTGCCCCCCGACCCTCCCATCCGGATGGAAGCACCAGCCTCGTCGCCTTGGACATGTGTCCTACTCTTGACTGTTTGCTGGCAGTGACACAGCCCTGAAGGCTTGGGCCACATCCTACCACCCCCCCCAGCCATGACACCTTCCATTAGTCCTCTGCAACATGATGACCTCCCAGTTCTCCTCCAAAACCCTCTGGAAATCCAGGTTATGTGCTTCCATAACTTTCCATCCGGTCCCCCACACCTCCTTCGCCATGGTGCACTGATCCCTCACCACCATTCCCTGGTGCTTCCCCCAGCTTTAATCCCCATGGCCCAGCAAGTGACCCTGTTTGAGGGAGCCAAGCAGCAGAGCCTGGCTCCTTAATCTTTATGATGATGAGTGAGCATCATTTTTTCACTGCCTCCACTTCATGCATGGAGTACCTGAGACACAGAACATGAAATGACATCTTCAGGTTCCCCCAGTAATTAACTGACCGGTGGAGTAGGAACAGCCTCGTTCCCAAGTCAGTATCCTGTGAACACGGCCTCCTCCTCCTCCTCCTAACACAGCCCGTCCCTTCCCTTCCCTTCCCTTCCCTTCCCTTCCCTTCCCTTCCCTTCCCTTCCCTTCCCTTCCCTTCCCTTCCCTTCCCTTCCCTTCCCCTTCCCTTCCCTTCCCTTCCCTTCCCTTCCCTTCCCTTCCCTTCCCCCAGCAGGACACTTTTCCCACACCGACAGTCCAGGCAGTGCATTTGGATATTTGCAGAGAGAGCTTTTTCCCACTGCTGGCTCAGGTATTTTCACTTAACAGGTATTTAAATGCTCTGGGAAGTTTTTTTGGTTTGTTTTTTTTTTCCACTGGAGCTGTTCAGGGTTCTTAACTTGCTTTCCTCATGGCATCACCTCATTAATCCTCCAGCAAATTCTCCTACAAAACCAGAGGAATTGCACACTTTTATTTTTCAGGAGTAAAACAGAGAAGGGAAATAATTCATACAGCCATTTTTTAGGTGTTATATATCAAACAGAAAAAGTCAAGAAAATACTTTTTATTTTCATTTTCCATTTTTTTCCTTCCCTCTTGGCAAATCAAAAGGAAAGTGTGATCCTTGGCCTTCCTCCCTGGCCTTCCTCTCCTTTTGAAAGCTTCTACCATGTTCCAGTCTGGAACTATTCATTTAACAGGTTTCCTAGTCCTCTGTCAGAATTGAAAAGTTGTAAATACATGAATGTCTTTAGCAACTGTATTTCACACCCAAAATTAGCATTTCCTGAGCTACTCAGTGGGGAAAAAGAAAGTGTTAATAAAGCCTCATTTGGAGTAAAAAACACTGCTCTGGAGCTGGGTTTTTTTGATTTCTTTAAGAGGAGTATGATTATGTTTAAGCAAATTTCAAACTGAAATTTCACTGAGCTGCAGCTGAAGCATCATCTGGGAAACTGGGGAAATGATTGGATTTTTCTGCTTATTATTATTTTTAATTATTTCGCAGATTCTTTTTCAGTGTTCTATTTTTGAAGTGGCTGTTTGTCCAGGAAAAAAATCACTGGAACATATGTGAGTTTTTGTGGGGTTTTTAACAAATGAAAAAAATGTTTTCCTTGGAAAATGTCTCTGCTTCCCTCAGGAATGAGATGTTCTGATGCTCCTGGACCAAAGGAGGTGACCTGAGCCCCATCACCCCCCATGTTAAGGAAGGGATGGGTTTAGCTCAGTGTCCCGCCGCACACAAGAGAGCTGGGATGTGGGGGCTTGCTTTCCCTGGCTCTGTCTTGTCCCCTTTTGGGGTCTGAGCAGCAGGAAAACCTTCCTTTTGGTCAAATTCCTCCATCCACACAGCTAAAGCTGAAGGAACAACATGGAGGCTGCCTTGGTGGCCCCTCTTGGGCTGAGGACAAGATGCAGCCTCCCCCTCTGGACAAGGGGGAGCTGTCAAGGGATCAGTGCAATGAAGGCATCATTTCTTCCTGAGTTTGGAGAGGAAAAAAACCTGGGGGATTTGGGGATGTGGAAAGTCCGGGCACAGACAACCCCCCGTGCCCATCCCAACAGGGAGGCATTTCCTGCCTTGCTGTAATTACTCGTGGGACAACCAGGACAGACAAGTACTGCACTGGGAAAAGCTGCCCAGAAAAGGTCCTACAGATCCTGTGGAGAGAGAGGAACCTTTGCTCCCTGCTGCCTCATTTATCTGGGCTCTCTCCTCCTCACTGGGTGGGTGCTGAGAGGACGAGAGTGGAGCAAAGCCACTCCTTCCACACACGTACACACCCCGCTCCAAAAGTCACCTGCTCCCTTTCCTTGCAAATGAGTCAAGGTGTTGATCAGTCAGGTGGAAAGATATCCCATTGTTGCTCCTGTTAGACCCGAAAAGCCGCTCCCCAGAGCTCCGGACAACGGATTTAGCACAGGCAATGAAAGAAAGGATTGTTTGGGTAGGTCTGTAGAGAAATCACTGGGCAGAGAAAGCACATAAAATATGCTGATTAAAAGAAATGCACTTGTGAGAGTGAAACTGGTCCCACTGGCAAGTGGCACACAACTTTGGTGTGTGTTCCTGGAGTCAGAGCGCTGTGCAGGACCCCGCCATGCACAATCCTGTGGCAGTAGATGGACTCCAACTCCCAAAATAGCCATGGAAACAAGGCAAGAGAACTGTAGCTGTCACTTTTCATGAAGGGTGAAGTGACTACTGAGAGTTTAAGGGATTCATGCAACTCAGGAAAGCTGGGAAACAGCCAGAACTGCTCCATCCATCCATCCATGCACAGCACCTGTGCACAAATGGCTCTTGCTTCAAAATGCCCCTCAGCGAAATGGTGGCAAACCTGGGCCTGTGTGCACTGGGGACAAGACAAACCATTGCTGGCCAGGAGACATGGGGAGCTTTGAACTGAGAATGAAACTCCAGAAAAGTGGGGTGGGAAATGTGAGAATCCATGGAAACTGCTGCTAGGGAGGAGGAAAAAGCCAGGCAGATGTGGGGAGGATGCCCAGGCAGTGTGAGGTGGAACAGAATCCCCACACACTGACTGTCTCTGCCTCCAAAACTGGGAAAAAACAGAGAAGTCCCTGCCCCAGACATTTCCAGACCCCACAGTTTGGAGCCATTTGGAAAATCTCAACATTTGGACTAAGATAGGCCAAATAAAAAAGGCAACACACTTTGAGGTCAGCTCTGCAAACTTCCCCAGTGTGGTCCCAAGAAAATCCTGATGATGGTTTGTTTGATTGATTGATTGATTGATTGATTGATAAGGTTGTGTGTAATTGCTCAAAACTTCTGGAAACCCACCCAGCTTCACAGCACTTGTGTAAAAACCAAACTGCAGAAACCCTGAGGCCCAGTCCTTCCTCACCTTAGAAATAAATGGTTTCCTAACTGGATCCTGTTCTGCCTTGGGGCCAAAATATGTGGGACCTAAGCAACAGTTTGTGTGCAAAGACAAATATTGAGCGAAGTGACCTGCGGAGCGAAACAGGAACGCACTGCCTGCTGTGCTGAGGGTGTTCAGGAACAGGAGGAAAAGGGATGAGCTGGCTCTCCTTCACCAGAAATATTTGGCAGGAAGAAATCCAGTGGAGGTGAATCCACTACAGCCCTCGGGGGGGAGGAAGGGCACTCTGCAGGAGGATGGCTCCTGGGCAGGCTCTCGGTGACCCCTCTCCCTATGCACCTGTAGGACCTGTTTGATGCCCCCCAGGGGAACCCCACGGAGCAGGAGTGGCAGCTGTTGGTGAACGTTGACAGCACGCTGACCATGAGGATTTCGAGGCTGCCAGACCTTTCCCAAACAAATCCCTCAAAGAACTTTTTCCACCTGCAGAGGCAGGGGACAGGTTGTTCTCACCCACTTCATCAAGAATCATCAAATCTCCTGAGCTGGAAGGGACCCACTGGGATCATCCAGCCCAGCTCCTGGCCCTGCCCAGACCCCCCAACAACCCCACCCTGGGCATCCCTGGCAGCGCTGCCCAAACGCTCCTGGAGCTCTGGCAGCCTCGGGGCCGTGCCCATTCCCTGGGGAGCCTGGGCAGTGCCCAGCACCCTCTGGGGGAAGAACCTTTCCCTGATATCTGCCTAAACCTCCCCTGCCATTCCAGGCAGCCATTCCCTCAGCAGGGAAGGAAAGGAAGAACCTTCTTCTGCCTGTTTTAATTCCATGTGGTTTGGAAGCAGAGAGCTGGGAGCTGTGACATGGATCCACTTCCATGGATGGGGTGACTTTAGCCTGGCTGTCCTCTACAGCCTGGGGAAGACACAGGTGTGGGCAAGGAGGGCAGAGATCATTTGGGCAAGGTGGATGGACATCACCTGTCTGCTGCCACATCCCACCCCAGAGTGAGGGCCAGGAAATTCAATTAAAAGAAAGCAGATCCAAAACTGGTAGGGAAAATGGCATCTTTGGTGTGTCATTGCCTTGACACAGGATTTTGGGACTGCTAAAACCTAACATGGCTCCAACAAAATTAACTGGACAATTTCCCAGAAGAGCACTCGAGCAAGGGGGAGTGAAGTGCAGGGACCCCACCTGTGGCTCACAGACCCTCGGGATTCAAGGTGGGAGGTTGGGGAATATTTTGAAAAGTTCTGCCCCATGCTATCCTCTTTCTTATTCTCTTCCTTCGATATCCAGCACTGGCCCCTGTCAGAAGCAGATTAACCCTTTCCTGACCTGGAGAAGCTGCTGGGATGTGCATCCTTGCCTGCTGTGCTCAGGCACCAGCTTGCATTATCTGCATCCCCTCTTTAGTCAGGTGTTGTTGCTTCTGATTTTAAGGAGGGGCAGGAAGAGGGTCCTGGATCTGTCCTATCAGCTGTTTGTGAGAGTGGAAGAGCTGCAAACTGAAATTTGGGGAGGTTGTGTTTAGGAACTTTTCCTGTTGCTCCTCTCTATTGCTTGCAGATGTGTTCTTGTGGGACTCCCTCATTGCTGAACTTCTGGAATAATTCCTGCTGAAACTGGGCTGACAGGAGAGTAGGAGAGTTCCTTGTTAGCATTTAGGATCAAATCAAACCAAACCAAACCCCAATAACTGCAGCTGCTGTGAAACCTTTTCAGGAAGATCTTCATTTTTCCAAGAACCCCGGAGTGTCTCAGCACCTGTAGGGTGAGTAAACTCATTGCCAAGCAGGTTTGACTTGCCATGGCTTGCAATGATTTTGATGCTTCCAAAGGGAAAAGGGAATTTGAGTGATGTAATGATCCCAATCTCCCTGTACTCTTTGTATATTCATTCAGGGGATACTTCAAAAGGAAAGCACAGAAGATGCACAGACATTGCCCAGAAATGAAGGAGGAATCATGGCTGATATGCAGTTATGTGTTTGCCTTGGTGTCTGTAAGATCCCTTAGAAAAATCGATATGGCAACTTTGCTGTCTGTAATATGAACCATTGAAGAGGGTGGGAAAAGCGAAATGCACTGAGAAAGAAAATGTGCTGAGAAATGAGAATTATAGATTCATGGAACGGTTTAAGTTGGAAGGGACCTTAAAGCTCCATCCCATTCCACCCCCTGCCATGGGCAGGGACACCTTCCCCTACCCCAGGTTGTTCCAAACTCTGTCCAACCTGACTTTGACCAATTGATTTGTTTAAGAGTTGCCATAACAATTTTGATCTCCAAGATGGAAATGGAAATTCTAAAGAAAGCCTTCCATGAAATGTACCAGGAGCTAAATATCACAGAGCAGACCCCAAGAATGAACAGAAACAGGATGAAATAGTTCAAAATCTAAAGTCATGAACCTGCACGCTAAAGTTTCCTTGAACAAGGCACTTGATAAACCTTTTCTCTGCCAGACAGAATTCCCAGCTTGAGCCATGGCAGTATGAACTGGTGATGGACACACATGGACTCAGGGACAGCATTTCTGGTTCCAGAGAAGTGCTGGGGGCACCATGCCAAGGTGCAGGATGTGCTTGAGAGCACCTGAGTCTCTGAAAAATCAAACAACCCACTGCTGGAGGCTTCATACTCATCACCCCTTGTGAAGCGTGGAGGAGGAAGGACTATTTTGGGAAAAATCCCTGGGTTAGACAGACCCAAGAGTGTGCTGTCCCTGCCAGGATGTGACACAGTGTCTGGTCCAGCTTCCGATTCCTGAGATGGAACCACTTCTCCTAAATCCACTTAAGATGTGCAAACAGCCCTGTCAACAGCAGCTCGCCAAGCTGTGTGGCTTTCTCTGGGCTGCAGTAGCCTTGGTAACTCTCAGGGAAAAAAATAACCTAATTTTCTCTTTCATCCATAAGCTGAACCCTTTAATTTGCTTTCAAGTGAATTAAACATAAGCCTCCATTTTTCTAATTCCTTTGTCCTAATTTAAAAGTACTGACATTTATCAAAGGAGTTTTCAAGATTCCCCATTTGCAGCTCATTGTTTTAGTATGTTTTAAATAAACCAGAGATTGATGCTTTTATTGCTGAAATGCTTTCCTTCCCTCCTCCTTTTCTCAATAACAAGGGGATATTGTGTTCATTTCTAAACTTTCTCTAATAACCCGGAGAGCAGGCTGTGTCCTGCTGCATTATCCAGGTGACCACAGTTCATAGCTGAGATTTGCTGTTGTTGTCCTGGGTAATGCAGGAGCACCTTCAAGGGCACAGAGCCTCATTCAGCTGTCCCGAGTGCACCCTACACCCTTCAATATTCAATACACCAGTGACCCGCAGTTCATCCCATGAAGTTATTAGAGGTGCTGGGTGCTGGAGAACAACCCCAGTGTTATGAAAACAGTGATATAGCAGCACAAATTTATTTGTATTTCCAGAAACAGCAGCTGCTTGAACAACTTTCACCCTGAAATGTGGATTTGGCGCCCTTGATCCTTTCTGAAAAAGAAATTTCACTTGTTCAGTGTTTGCACAACATCGCACACATTGAAACTCCTCTCGGAGTCAACACACGCATGAACACAGCACAAAATGCAACCTGGGGCAAAGAATCATGGCAGGGACCCTCTTGGAAAGTCCATGCATTTGCTTTCCAAACCTGTTTTTCTTTTTGGGTGGTTGGAATGGTCTCAAGGCTGATGGACAGCCCCTGGGGAGCAAAGTCCTCTGCTTCTCCGCTGGCGCGGAGGGTTGGCACTGGAAACAATTCCCAGCCGGCTCTGCTGGCACTCCCAGAGCTTTCTCGGAAGGACAAGGGGACGAAGTTCACCCATCACGAGATGACAGCTCTTCTCCAGACGCTGTTACTCATTCCAGCACCAGGCTGTTTTTCAATGGCTCATGACAAATCTCCATTTTCCCTCAGAATTATGGGTTGTATGTTCGCTTGCTTTCTGACCCTGATAGCCGTTCCACCATGCATTAAGTTATCTCAGAGCGTCTGATCTTCCGTCAGTGTTAATCTTGGGTCTTGGCATTTGGGGAGGAATGATGGGAAGTATTTAGCACAAGACCTAATTCAACACCCTTTCATGACTTGGTCCAGTCAAGGTCAAATCCTGAGGCTTGTGCTCTGCCAACATTCCTGTCTGTTTAGAGACCTCCCTGTCTGCGTGAGGACTAAGGAGATCACCATTAAAATAAAGATTATATGAAAATAGTTATACTTTTAAAACCTGGGGAACATAGGATGTGCTTAGCTCAGGAAGAGGACTAGGTGTCAGCAGAAGTTACGTTGTATGTGGGGAAGAAGGAAGTTGAAAGCAAGTTTAAACTAAGGTTTTCTTATCCTTTTCTTATTCTGGGCTGCCCCCAGCAAGGACTTCATTCCATAAAGTGGGGAATGAGGTTAAGAGCAAACTTGGAATGACAGAATTATTTAGGATGGAAAAGCCCTCCAAGACCAGCAAGTCCAACCATCCTCAGCACTGTCCAGGCCACCCCTGACCATGTCCCCAAGTGCCACATCCACATGGCTTTGAAATCCCTCCAGGAATGGGGACCCCAGCCCTGCCAGGCCTGGATAGCCCTTTCCAGGAAGGAGTATTCCCAATATCCACCCTGAGCCTCCCCTGGCCTGATGCCGAGGTTTTAACTTTTATATTTTCCTGATTCTGTACTGCTTAGAGTGTAACTCTGAAGTTTCTTGTAGCTTGCTAATTTCCGCTCACTTCTGCTGGGCAGACGTAACAAAGCCTCTCTGGGCCTGCTCTCCAAGGTCACCCAGACCATCCTAGCCCAAAAAGTATAATCCAAAGAGCTTCTAAGGGGGGCAAGTGGAGGGGAAATTACATCATTGAACTGAAGCTTTAACTGGAGAATTAAACCTGGTATGCAAATGAACCAAACCTATAAAGGTGTGAAGGACTCGTGACCCGCCGTCCGTCTTGGGGTCCATTTTGGCAACAGCCTGTGGCTCCCAGGGGGTACCTTTGAAGGCCTTTCAAATAAATACCTATTTTATTCTTTTGCTCCTGTCCAGTCTCTGTGTCTAGGAGGCCTCTTAAGGCATCAGCCTGAGGCCGTTCCCTCTCCTCCTGTCCCTGTTCCCTGCCAGCAGAGCCCGACCCCCCCGGCTGCCCCCTCCTGTCAGGGACTTGTGCAGAGCCACAAGGTCCCCCCTGAGCCTCCTTTGCTCCAGCCTGAGCCCCTTTCCAGCTCCCTCAGGAATTCTCCAGCCCCTTTCCAGCTCCCTCAGCCGCTCCTGGGGCTCCAGAACCTTCCCTAATTTCCTGATTTCCACTGGCAGTAGCTTGGGTACAGCCCCTCAGTGCAGAGGAGTGGAAGAGGAGCTGAGCCTGGGACTTTTGATTTCTGTTACTCCATTGCTCCTGAATCCATCTCAGTTGCCTGTTGCAACAAATTGAACTTTAAAAGGAAAAACTAGCACGTTGTTTTTCAGTGAACATCTGTCCTTCATTCCCTGGTGGACATTTTCTGTTGAAATGCTTACAAATAAGAAAGTTTTCTTTATGGGCTTAGAAAATACCCTTTTAAAAGTAAAGTAAGGTTTCAGTCTCTTTTGGCAGCAATTAAGAATACAGGGTATTGTGCCTTTGAAAATTGAGCCTCTTATTTAACTGTCTAAATAGAGATTTAATTTTCCTGCTTTTGGCACCTAAGCTTGAAAACTTTCTTCTTACAGATGAAAACAGAACATTATAGAAATTGAGTCTGTGGCATTTTTATTCTGCTTTGTGAGAGAAAAAAAAAATGAGGAAGATAATTTATCAGTATTTGCACCTCTTATTCTAACTGCTTTGAACCGAAGTCCCTCATAAATATCAGCTCTGGATCACTCTGGATATACCATAAAGGCTGTTTTTAGCACAGAGTCAGCCAGCCCGTGGAAGTGGGCAAGTGCTGCATATGCTGGCTGAGATGTTTCCCTCAGCTCCTGTTCCAGTGACTCCTCAGCAGAGGAGTGCACAGATTCAGAGAAAAAAGTAGGAAAGACCTCTGAGATCACCCAGTCCAACCACCCCCCAGCCAAGGGCCACCACTGACCCATGTCCCCGGGTGCCACATCCACACGGCTTTGAAATCTCTCCAGTGATCTCTTTTCCACCCTCACAGATTCTGTGAAGCCCTCCTCCCTCCCCCTGTTGTGTTCCCAGCCCGGATCAGCAATTCTTTCCTTTGGAGCAGGCTCTAACTCTTTTCTCCAGGATGTGCCCCACGAGGTGTTGATCTCAGTGGGGGTCTTTAGACACCCCTGGAATTGTGTTCACAAAGCAAGTGCAAAGAGGAACATGGTGGGACCCACCTCTGCATCCCCTCGGCCTCTTGCCTGTTCCCCATCTCTTGTGCACCCCAGGGCACTTTTCTCATGTGAAAGGACATATTTCGGCTCTGCCTCACCTCACACGAGTCCAGGCTGGAGGAGCAGTGGCCCCGCAAGGGCTCTCACTGCAGCAGTGGCTCCAGGCTCTCCGTGTGGTGGGCCATGTTTCCAGCCAAGTGTTTGCTCGGAGGCTGAGTGAGGCGGGGGTGGTGTGGGATGGGAACGTGCACAGGACAAGGGGAGAATGTCTGCACCAGCTCCAGAGGCAGTGGGGAAAGCAGTGACCGGGGCTGCCTCTGGTGGATGCGTGCCCAAGCAGGGGTGCGTTGCCGTGTCCGTGTGTTGTGTTGGGTTCTGTTCCCAAGGGCTGAGTTAATGAAGAAAAATCCAGCATGGAAAAAGGAAATGCAAGCCCAGAGGGAAATGCCTCTGGTGCTGGAGGCGCAGCATGAGGTGGTCCTCAGAAGTGTTTCCATGTTTGGTTCATTGGACAGATCACGGAATGTGGGCTTGCCAAAATCATTGGAGGTTCCAGTGGCCGGTGCATCCTCCCAGCCGTGATTTCCTGCCATGAGGAACACCCTTCCCTGGAGCTGTGCTGCCCTGTGTGTGCTGCCTGACAAAATCCATTTGTCCCCAGAGCCAAAGCTCCCACACCCGGTGAATCCCTGTAATTACCATAATCTGCTGTCGATTAGATCGGATAGCTCTGTTATCACTGTTAATAACAACTTATTAGTGAGGCTGTCACGGGGAGAGCTTCTGTAGGGGAAGGGTTTTGTCCTTAACTTCTCATAAAGGCTCTATTTTAAATCAGAGGGAGGCTCTGGCTTCAAGGGCACCGGTACTCAGTGACTTCGAGTTCCTTGCAGCTAAATGCTCCACAAATTTCTCCCAAAACCTGCCAGCAGGGTAGGAAAATGGGAGCTGGGATGGAAAATGTAGCAAGGTTCAGGCAGCCCGGGAGAGATGCAGGGCAGGTAGAGGAGGATGGGGTGAGAAGGCAGAACAAAAGGACAAAGAATTATCTTTTCTTCACAAAGCTGTAACGGCTGGAGCTGTGTCAGGGAGGTTTAGGTTGATATCAGGGAAGGTTCTTCCCCCAGAGGCTGCTGGGCACTGCCCAGGCTCCCCAGGGAATGGGCACGGCCCCGAGGCTGCCAGAGCTCCAGGAGCGTTGGGACAGCGCTGCCAGGGATGCCCAGGGTGGGGTTGTTGGGGGGTCTGGGCAGGGCCTGGGGTGGGACTGGGTGATCCCTGTGGGTCCCTCCCAGCTCAGGATATTCCGTGGTTCTGTGCTAAGTACAAAACTCCCTTCACATCTCAAAAGATTTATTGGAAGATGACAAAGGCTGCCACTGAGGAGTGAAGGATGATTTCAGTTTTAATGATTAAACATGAACACGTTGCCCACAGTCATTTTAGGCATATTTTTTTCTGGTGGAAATCTGTCCAATTAAAAGGAAAAACACCCCTCACATTTCTCTTTCCTAATTCTATTATTTCCTCCATGACTCAAAACCTCCATAAACCAGAGCCTATGTAGCAGCTTTGTCAGGAGAACAGAGCATTGGGAAGGAGCTGGTTGCTCATCCCATACCCTGACACGGGTGACTTTGCAATGGGAAAGCTCAAGATCTCCCTTGAGTTTTGGTTTGGAGATTCACACTCGCAGTGCTGCTGCAGCAGGGGCAGGGATTGAGAAGATGGAGATGCTCAGAGGAAAAGGTAGCAAATAAATGTACCCCTGGATCCTTTTCTTTCATGTGAAAGAACATAATCAGGGTCTGTTTCATGTCACAGCTAGATGAGAAGTGGGCTTCTCCTCACAAGCCATTATTGAACTAGAGGCAAGGCTACCAAAATAAAGCTCCTTCCATGCTCTGAGCAATGCAGAATCAGGCCCCTTTGCTCCTGAGAAGCAAAACCCCTCCATGATCCATCATCGGTGCTTATGGAGTGAAACTCCTCCTTATGAATTGCAGTGAAGACCTCAATCACTCCGGCAGTGAGTGCCTTTGTTTTCCAGTATTTGATAAAAAATCCAAATCTTTGTGGTCTCACTTTTAATTAGAGCAGCAGCAATTTCGTGAGGCGATGGATGGTCCCGTGATGATTTAGCTGAGGTGGCCTCACGCTGCTGTCAGGTTCAGGAGGTGAATCTGTGCTTAGTTTGTGCTGCGGCTGCGGCCACTCCTGAGGCTTTGGCATCTGGTTTCATTTGTAAGACAAAAGAAGGGCTGGTCCTAAAAGCTTCCTTAATGGATGTTTGGGACTTTGCAAAGGGAAATGGTTGTGTTAAAGATGCCACAGGGGATGAGCGTTTGGGTCTGTCCTTTAATCTTCCTCCTTTTCCCTTTCCCTAGAATCTGCTGCCCGTTGTCACCTGCAGGCGATATTCTGCCTCCCAGGCTGGAGAGGGAGCAGTGCCACATCAAGCAAGGAATATTTTCTGACGCTCAAAGCACTGGCCTAGCGTTCATACCCTTGCTTTGGCATGCAGGGATTAACCTCCTCGGAACTGTCACTGCTGCTCCCGCAGCCTGCCTCAGTTTCCCCAGCCGTGAAAAACAAGCAGTGCTTAGAAGAAGTGCCAGGGACCTGAGAATTACTTGAGGGTAAGAAACCACTACACAGAATGTGCTTTTGCAGGAGCACAAATACATACCCTGTGCAACTGTGCTCTTGTTTTTAAACCCTTTTGCTTCCCAGGACTCATCGTCCGTGTTCCTGTCGCCGTCACTGCTGGCAGCACACACGGATGTTTGTGGCAGAGGCAGATGTTGGCAGTCTGTGCATGTCGAGACAACTGCCAGCAAAGAGCCCCAGTGCCAGGACTGTTCCCTCCTCACTTAGCTCAGTCTTGCCCTGTCCTGTCTCCGGGGTGTGCCTGGGGATGTGTCTTCCCTGGCAAACTTGGAGCACAAGGCTGGAACTCAAAGAATGTGGCAGGCTGATTGCTGGGGGCAGTCACTGAGATTTCCCTCAGAGTCAGAGGGGAGGAACAGGGGGGTTTAGGGTTCAACTCCTCTTATCCCAAGTTATGTCAACATCTGCTCACATGAGCCGTGTCTTCTTAGCTCCACTGGCTCTGAAGAGCAGCAGCTGTGAACAGGAACCTGCGCTGGAAACATCCAAAGCTTCATCATCTGGGACCGTCCTCTGGGTTTGTAATGGCAGCTGATCTCTGTGTTAAACTAATGCCCCCTAACAAGTCAGCAGCAGCAATGTTTGATGTCCAGGGCTGTTCGTCCCTCTCCTGCCAGGCAAATCCTTCTGCAAAAGTTGTTTCTGAGGTGTTTCACTGGTTCTGGTCTCAGCCTCAAAACACCAGGTCCCCGCAAAAATGAACAAGGCTGTTGTATGACCTGCCCACACAGGACTAGGAAAAAATAGTGGCTTCAACAGGAATGGAGATTTCACAGAATCACAGAACAGTTTGGGTTGGGAGGGACCTTAAAAAACATCTTGTTCCACCCCCTGCCATGGGCAGGGAACCTTCCACAAGAAAACGCAAGGTCACGGCTCCACGGAGCTGATTTCCAGCGTGTATTCACACATTTACAGACACCCCTTCCAAAACCAGCAGCCCAGACTGCTGTCTCTGTCGCTACAACGCAAATCAAGACGGGCTGGACTGTGATGGAGTTTCTGCCCCGAGCAGACGGGCAGATGTTCCACCTGCAGAGTCAGCAGCAGCAGCCAAAGCTGTTCCCCGTGTGGCAGCGAGGGAGGAGAGATTTCCTGGGGTAAAATGCTCCTCCATCCATGCCTTCAATTGCAGACTACAAAGCCAGTGATTTTAGGTGCTGGGGTTTGATATCATAATGTGCCCTATTTTCCATCTTTCAGGCAGGAACAGCGGAGTGTTGTGTCTGTGGATGCACCAGGCTTTCGGGATGCTGCCAAAGGACCCGCAGATTTCCAGAGCTCCCCGTGGCTGCTTCCTCTCATCTAATCCCAGGGCCAGGCATTTGCTAGACCTGCAGTCATGGCCAGGGAAGAGCTGGCCTCACTGCTGGAACTGAGCATGGAGCAAAGGGACAGGGACGGAGTCTCCACTTCACCCACAGCAATCCCGTGGGACCAGAGCTGGGCTCACATCGTGCAGAATCACTGCATGGGAAGGGTCTCAGACTGGCAGAGGAGGGTTTGATGGGATGTTAGGATAAGTTCTTCCCTGGGAGGGTGGGCAGGCCCTGGCACAGGGTGCCCAGAGCAGCTGGGGCTGCCCCTGGATCCCTGGCAGTGCCCAAGGCCAGGCTGGACATTGGGGCTGGGAGCAGCCTGGGACAGTGGGAGGTGTCCCTGCCCATGGCAGGGGTGGAACAAGAGGATCTTTAAGGTTCCTTCCAACTCAAACTGTTCTATGATTCTGTGATCCCCAAAGCCCTGGAAGACACTCAAGTGGGTCCTTTGTGGGGGACAGGTGAGGCCTGGAGGCTGTGCTGACGTGTGAGGGTGCCTCCAGCAGCAGGGTGAGCAGTACTGCAAGCCCAGCTCAGCTCTGTGCTGGGAAGAGATTAATTTACTTTGGATTTGGTTGAAGGTTGGACTGGATGATCGTGGAGGTTTTTTCCAACCTTAGGGATTCTGTGGGATGGTACAAACCTGCAGGGAACTGAGTTCCATTCTCATTTGGATTTGGGGGAGGATCATCTCCTGTACCTGAGGTCTTGCTAGGATCAGGTCCTTGTCTGGCCCCCAGTCAACCAAGTTTGACTCTCCGGTGGTGTGGCAGAGAGACGCTGGAGCAAACCAACAAAACCATCCCAGAGCAGACAACCTTCCTGTGCACATTACTCCTGTCACACATTTGTCCTCCCTTTTGCTAACTAGCAGTGAAAAACCAAATTTAAAAAAAAGAAATTCACTGCACAAGTTGGATTTGTCCTGATGGAATGTTCTGGTGCCTTTGATGCTCTTTGAAGCATCGTTGCAGGACAGGAGGGAGGTGTTTCCAGCAGAATTCAGATCCAAGCTTCGAATCAAGTTACATTTCAAAGTGCTCAGATCTTGTCTTGGATTAGGAGGAATTTGGATCTGCCCTTGGCAGCTGTCTGGACAATTTGGAGAATTCAGAGCCAGAAACTGGCATCGATTTCAAAGGGGTTTTTTTTCACAGCTCTCCAGGGCCTTGATGTTGGTGTCATCCACTGGTTCATTACCTCAGAGGGTGTAAGAACAGCCCGAAGGAAGGTTTGAACTGAAACTTTTGAGACCATTTCCAAGTTTTCTACGATACTCCAAGACTTTGACCTTACCAGCCTTTAAGGTGGATATGGTTAGCAAATGTTTTGTTCTTTCCTGAAAACAGAGATGAAATCAAAACAGAAGAGCTTCTGTTCTTTCAAGGATAAAAAAATCAACCTTTCACTGAACCCAGTGTTTTTTGAGGTTTTGGCAAAAAAAGCTTCCCCAGGTTCAGTCTTCGATGAGCAATTTGAGTATTTTCAAGGAAGCAGACACTTTCCACCCCCCCCCCCCCCCAAAAAAAAAAAAAAGTTTAATTCCCCTCAAATCACTCTTGTAAATGATGTAATTGTAAATATTTTAGCAGCAGCTCCCCCCTGGATGCACTGCCACTTTTTAACTTACTAAATCACTTCCTAGGAGATATACTGCCAAACTCTGCTTTTCTTAAATCCTCACTGTCCAGGCGTCTTCATTCTGGGTCAGGTGCTTGATGGATGCCACAGCCTTTCCATTCACACTTAGGTAGCCCAGGGCATCGCTCTCCATGATCCTTCCCTTTGGCACTTCACGCTTCCTGCCAAGCCAATGCACAGATGATTGTTCCTTTGCTGACTTTCAAGCCTTAAGCTGAAGGAGCTCAGGGTTAGGTGGGATATTGGGAAAGAAATCCTCTCTGTGAGGGTGGGCAGGCCCTGGCACAGGGTGCCCAGAGCAGCTGGGGCTGCCCCTGGATCCCTGGCAGTGCCCAAGGCCAGGCTGGACATTGGGGCTGGGAGCAGCCTGGGACAGTGGGAGGTGTCCCTGCCAGGGCAGGGGTGGAACAAGAGGATTTTTAAGGTCCCTTCCAACCCAAACCACTGTGTGATTCCCTGATTCTGTGGTCCCTCTGACTGCTGGCCCACACACTTGTGCCGTGTGTCCTCTCCCAGAGCATGACTCACTGTGTGACTCCTTCATGGAGCACTTTCCAGTTTATTAGAAGAGATTCTTCCATTTCATTAACCAGGACCTTTTCTGAGTTTGTTTCTTTTAAAACACCACAGCATGCTAGATCTTACTCTGTGCTCTCCAGTTGGTGTTTCCAACAACCACTCCAAAAGGGAGGGAAAGCATTATTTTCCAGGCCTTTATTCTCTTGTAGTTTTAAAATTACGTGTTGTTATGGCTTTCCTCCAGGGAAGCACTGGAGGATATTCTTTGCTTCCAATGACAATTCTATCCCCTTGTAGTTCACCTCCCCCTGGGCTGGGCGATAGGCGCAGCTCCCCACCCCGGGATTCCATCAGATGTGGTGATTTTCTGCCTTCTCCAGGAGGCCAAGCAGAGTCAGGGATGGACATCCACAGAGGAGCTGCGCAGATATTTTCCCTCCCTTGTACCCCTAAAGATCCTCCCACGGTTCAAAGGGAAGGTGCTCTGTTCTCCCCCTGGTCCTCCTGTGGCACCACTTATCAGAGTATGACAGGACAAGGGGAAATGGCCTCAAGCTGGAGATTTAGGGGAGATTTAGATTGGATATTAGGGAGAAGTTTTCCCTGTGTGGGGAAGAACCCTTGGCACAGGGTGCCCAGAGCAGCTGTGGCTGCCCCTGGATCCCTGGCAGTGTCCAAGGCCAGGCTGGACACTGGGGTTTGGAGCATCCTGAGACAGTGGGAGGTGTCCCTGCCCATGGCAGGGGTGGAATGGGATGTTTTTTAAGGCTCCTTCCATCCCAAAGCTTCCCGTAATTCTGTGACTCTCCACCACTGTACTCTGGACTAATTGTGGTTTTCATCAGAAACTCTGGTTCTGCTGACAAGGATCTTCCTTCTGCTTAATTCTGCCGCTGTTTTTCCAGCCTTGTCAAGCTCTGCTCCGATGGAAAGCCAGGAGATGCCTCCGTGTGCAACAGGGGCTCCATGGCCCTGACGTGGGGGGTCCCTTTGCTCTGGGACGGTGTTGAAGGGAGATTTCCTACAGTAAACAAATTGCTTGTCCTGAGTCTTTAGCAGTGCCAGCTGACCCCAGATGACTCAGTCCCCTGTTTATCTCGATTTTATGCTGTCTGACCTCCATCTCCCTCCCTTCATTCCTGGGGAATAATAAATCAAGCTTCAGTGTTGCCTGTATAATGAGAACCCCGGGCCTGATTTCTCAGCTGGTGTCAATGACTGTACATCCACCAGCTCTGCTGGAGCCGATGTTCACTGAGGGTGAGCACCAACCCCCTCCACCCCAGGCCTTTCTGCTCCTCTCTGTGAGGCTGTAAAATAAAATGTTTGTGGAAAAAGATGTCTCTCTTTTCCTCTTTTTCCGTGACAGACAATACAGAAGAGCGATTTCCTCAAAGTGTTCTCTAGAACAGCGCAGAGTATGGATTGATTCGTTCGCAAGTTTTTTGTAGTGCAGCTGCCCAGAAATCACGCCGAGAGCACGGGTGGGACACTTTGCAGCTCACAGCTTTGGTGCAGAGAATTGCTGCCTGTTTAGCTGCTCTTTTTCTCCAAAGATCCTCTTTTGCTGTGCTGTCCCTCTGGTCCTGCAGAAGAAACTCTTTCCTTAATGGTGTTTCTTAGGTTGTTGTTTTGGTTGGTTTTTATTCCTTTTTTTTCTCTTTTTCACCTATGAAGTTCCTGCATGTGATGAGGGCAAGGTGTAGATTCAATGCCAAGCTGACAGGACATGGAACACAGGACTCTGAGGAGAACCCAAACGTGTGAGGAAAGGACATCCCAGACTGTTTGAATTTCAGTGCTAACAGCCCCAACCTATGTCAGAGGCTACGAGGGAGATTTATTGAGGAGTTTTGCTTTGGGGTGTCTGGAAATCTTCTCTTTCCACCTTTCCACTCCCACTGCGGGGAGCCAGCAGCTCCCTGTTGGTGTGTGGGGAGGTGTTTGCACCACCATCTCTCAATGGCAGCCTTGGACAGATGCAGCCTTGGACCTGGTCCACCTCTAGAAAACTTTCAGAGAATCCCAGGATGGGTTGGGTGGGAAGGGCCTTAGAGCCCACCCAGTGCCACCCCTGCCCTGGCAGGGACACCTCCCACTGTCCCAGGCTGCTCCCAGCCCCAGTGTCCAGCCTGGCCTGGGACACTGCCAGGGATCCAGGGGCAGCCCCAGCTGCTCTGGGCACCCTGTGCCAGGGCCTGCCCACCCTCCCAGGGAACAATTCCTTCCCAATACCCCATCCAGCCCTGCCCTCTGGCACTGGGAAGCCATTCCCTCTTGTCCTGGCACTCCAGGCCCTTGCTAAAAAGATCTCTCTGCTTTGAAGGTCACTGAAAATAAATGGATTCAGGAGTTGTCGGGAGGAGGAGGAAAGGGAAGACCAGAAAGAGGCAGAAATAACCCCAATTCTTTAGGAAACAGGCAGTGGGGGATGTCTGGCTGTGGCAGCCTGGAGTGGACAACATGGACACCCTGCAAATCACAGGAAATCTGCAAGGAAGGGGCTCCACATCCACAACTGATGTGGGACCAGAATTCAAATATTTTGCCACCTTTTTGATAGCAATTTTTGCATGTGGCTGCCCAGCAGATTCTGGGCCAGCCCCTGCCTGAGAGAGCAAATTCTGCCCATTTTGTATGTTCACTGTCCCATTCCAGGAGAGAAAAAGAGGATGGGATGGGGATGGGATGGGTGGGTGGGGTGGGATGGGGTGGGGTGGGTGGGTGGGGTGGGAGGGATGGGGTGGGATGGGTGGGGGTGGGATGGGGTGGGTGGGATGGGGTGGGGTGGGATGGGGTGGGGTGGGGGGGGGTGGGGGGGGGGTGGGAGGGGTGGGATGGGGTTGAGTACTATGGGCAGGGATGATGCTTGGGGATGATCTTCAGGGAGCTGATGGGAGCTGAGATTTTCCTCCCTGGTGCTTCTCCTGCTCTGGGAAGGGCGCAGGATGACCGTGCCTGGACCCCACTCATTACAGCCACCCCGGGGCCCCTGCTCATTCCTTACCCTTCCCACACCCCATCCCTTGTCCCGGTGCTCTCCCCAGCCCTGTCCATCTCCCAAGCATGGATGTGCTTCCAGCTAAATCCCCAGTGGAGCTACCTGCCAGCATGCAGGAAACTGCTGAGAAGTTCAGAAGGATTTTTTTCTCTGTTTTTTTTCTCACATCTTCATATTTTCAATTACTGTCTATGAGCACAGACTATTTATAATCAGGAGAAGGTACTCAACCCACGCCCCAGGAGATACAGCCTGGTTCAGAGCAAGATTCAGAGCTTGTGAATAATTTTTTTTTCAGACCCCTGATTTTACTGGAATCAATGAAAAACAACTAAAGTAAGTCAAGCCCAAATATTTCCCCTCTTATTTTCAGAGAAATGAAAAAAAAAGCTGGAAAAATGATCATTTAGGGTCAGCCCAAAACATTTCCCTTTTCCTCCTAATTAAATTTTTTGCCTAATTTCAAAGTTTTTAAAAATAACCAGATCCCCTATGAAAGAAATTCCACATTCAAATGACAAATGGGAGCTGAAAGGTTTTGCTTTGAAAGTGCTCTGGTGTGTCTGATGTGAAACATAAGACAGGTTGAAAAGAAATATTTTGACATTTCACTTCCATCATCCCCTTACTTTTATTTTCAGTTCAAACCATCAGCTACACTCAGCCCATATTCTCCAATAACCCCACAGCCCCCATCCCTCTACTTTTAATTGAATTCACTCCTTGTGAAAAATGTCTCACAGGCCTCTACACAACATTTGGTCCAAGCTGGTCAACGACTACTTTTAATTTCTGCTTTCTTCCCTTGGATTTTGCTGGTCACCAGCAATGGCAAGGGCAGCCATAATTTGGGGATTACAGCCCAAAATGAGAGGGAGAAGACAACACTTCCTTTCTCTTTGGGGAAAAGGGGCAAAGAGAGAAGAAATGACATAAAAATATTTTGCTGAGCAAAAGTGATCCCAGAAGGACTCAACCCCTCTGAGAATCCCAGAATAGGTTGGGTTGGAAAAGAACTTAAAGCCCCTCCAGTGCCAGCCCTGCCCTGGCAGGGACACCTCCCACTGTCCCAGGCTGCTCCCAGCCCCAATGTCCAGCCTGGCCTTGGACACTGCCAGGGATCCAGGGGCAGCCCCAGCTGCTCTGGGCACCCTGTGCCAGGGCCTGCCCACCCTCCCAGCCAGGAATTCCTTCCTAATATCGAAATCTCCAATCTTTCAGTTTAAGAAGAGGAATCATGGGAGGCACATTTGGCCCATCAGGACCAGGACCCTGCAGTGCCCAGGTGTGGGAGCAAACCAGCAGCCAGAAGTGGGTGCAGGACCAGCCCTGGCACCCCCAGCTCTTAAACCACCTGTGAGGAAGAGGAGAATGGTGAATTCTCCCAAGGCTGTCTCAGGGGTGGGTTGCAAAGGACAGATTCTTTTCCTCTGTGAAAATCCCCTTTTAGCATCCCTGCTCAGGGACCACTTCACAGAGTCTGGTTTAGAATGGTTCTGGGTTCAATCCTCTGGGTTGAAGGGAATCTTCCTCTTGTTGCAAACTGGGCATTATTCTGCTGGTTTTCCTGCTCCTTCCACACACCTCTGTAATTACCTCAAAGAGGACGGGCAGCTCTCATCAGCTATGGGCATAAGGAGATCACAAGGATGTTATTTTGTGACGCTCGGTGTCAGCACATGAGCACACAGGTGTGCCATGCCCAGCACAGTCATTCCAAGGGATCTGAGGTGGAAGGATACTGCTAGGAGTAATTTTCCAACTCCAGAGGATCTTACCAATAGCACTGGGATTTCCCAGGGCACGTGGAAGTGTATCTTTGTTAGTCCTGGCCTTGCAACAGCCCCAGGTTTGCTCAGCTCTCACTTTAGATGAACTGTGATCAATTAAAAGCTCTGCTCACTGCTTATTCAAAGAACATTGAAATCTTCAGAGTCTGCTTTTCCCTTCTGGACTGCCTTTGGAAGACTGAAAATAAAGCCAGTGCCAATTCTAAATATTTTCTGTCTCCGTGTTCCCAAGCTCAAATGAGTCTGACAGCTCTGGAAACCTGTAAGGAAACAACCAGAGCAGACCAGAAATGGTGAGGGAAAATTTCACCTCTTATCACCTTTGAAGGGAAAATATTCCTTGTTTTCTTCTGATTTTAGACAAATGTGTGCTTTTGGGGGGACAAATTGGAGGGTTCCAGGTCTGTTGAAATCCAGCTGTGAAGTCACAAAGAAACTTCTCACTCACCTGAGAGGTTTTGAACTCTGTAGAGGAGATATCCCAAAAACTTCCATGAAGCAGGTTCAAATTAGCTTTAAGGGCTGGGGGATAATATTCTCCTACCTGGAAGTGCATCTTCTTAATGGGTAGCTCCTAATTAAAGATGTTGGGCAGACAAATGGAGCTTGAGCCGCAGTTTTCTTTCCTGCCCCTCTTTTCATGCACATTCAAGCCACACTCTTGCAGCTTTCCCAGGCTGTCAAGGAGGCACTTTGGAACATGTCCCACATGCACTTAACCCAAATCAATCTGTGTTGGACTGACTTTCTCATGTTAATCAAGTCACTGGAGACAGTGAAGACAAATGTGGGACAGTGTCTGTGCTTGCCAGGGAGGGAAGGACATTCCTGCCCCTTGCCAAGGCCAGGAGTGTGCCCGGAGCCTTCCCTGAATTAGCACTGCTGGGTGGAATTAGCACTGCTGGGTGCTCCAGGACTGCAGACAGCTGGACCTGATGATCCTAGAGATCCTTTCCAACCCAAATGATTCCATGATTCCATGGTTTAAAGCAGCCCCTGGTCACTGCCCGGGCAATCCTCTCCTCACACAAGAAGCTGTGCTGGCTGTGGACTGAAACTTGACCTCACCACTGGGAGGAAATGCACCCATGAATTCCTTCTGTCTGCCCTCCTCTGATCCTGGGTTCAGAGGCACCGATGGCCCCAAGTGCTGCTCATCAGGCAGAGGGTGAATCCCTTCCCTCTGCAGACAAGGTTTGTCTCCTGTAGCTCAGAACAAATTATTGCTTCTCTGCTTAGACCCTTGTCTTGTTGGTGCCCCTGTTTTTGAAAGCTGCTGGACTCCCAGAATGACAGAAGTATGGGATGGTTTGTGTTGGAAGGGACCTTAGAGATCATCTACTTCCAACCCCGTCCACTACCCCAGGTAACTCCAAGCCCCAATGTCCAGCCTGGCCTTGGGCACTGCCAGGGATCCAGGGGCAGCCACAGCTGCTCTGGGCACCCTGTGCCAGGGCCTCCCACCCTCACAGCCAAGAATTTCTTCCTAATGTCCAGTCTGAATCTACCCTCCTTAAGTTTAAAGCCATTGTCCCTCATCCTGTCCCTCCATGCCTTGGCCCCAGTCCCTCTGCAGCTCTCCTGGAGCCCCTTTAGGCCCTGCAAGGGGCTCGCAGCTCTCCCTGGCTCCTTCCCTTCTCCAGGGGAACATTCCCAGCTCTCCCAGCCTGGCTCCAGAGCAGATGGGCTCCAGCCCCAAACCCCAGGCTATAATGAGAAGAGCAGTGTCCTGTTTTTGGGGTAAGTTGGCTGTACAGGATCCTACCCCAGGCCCCACCCAAGCCAGGCAAGGAGAATTGCTTGATTTACATCAGCTGATAATCCCAACTGGTATCTAAAAAGCAGAGGAAAGAGGCAAAGTTCCATAAAAACAGAGCTGGATGCCTGGAAAACCCATTAAAACCCCTCAAAATACAATGGATAATGAATCCTTGGTTGGCCATAATGTCTGTGTAACCCAGTGGGCAGCTGACATCACATTTATCTTCCAAATGTTACCTCTGGTCCCTTAAAACACATTATCAGCACAGATTTGTGTTGCTGGAGAACTGGAAACATAAACACTCCAATTAAAATCTTTATCAGTCAGACGATGGCTGAGAATTGAAGTCCTGTGCTGAGCCTGTCCATCTCCCACTGATGGCCCCGAAGATACCCTGCTGGAAAAGCTCTGCAGAGCAGACGGGGAAAAGCACGCTCCTTGTGCTGCTGGCCAGTTAATTGTGGCTTACAGCACCTTTTTGTCGTTGTTGTGGTGGTGGTTTGGGTTTTTTCTCTTTCCTTCAGCACTGGAAATTCATTAGTCACAGGGCCGGGAGGTTAAACGGCACTGCGTGCAGAGCGTGGTTTATTTTAGGTTGCACGAGCTTCACAGAATTTCTGCCTAATGCTTTTGCATTCTGTCCTGCCCTCTCCTCCTCCTTTCCATTATTCTTGTCAGTCTAACAACTAACAAGACTGATCTCGCTTCTTCCTGAGCCCTGCTCCCCCTCCCAGCTCTGCCTTTACAGTACTGTTCCTTGTAATACAGCTGAATAGAAAAGATCCAAAGGCACAAAGGGCTCGGAGGGATTTGCTTCCAGCCAGTGTCCCCTGAGGCACAGGTGTCTTTGTGTCCTTGAAACCTCACCAAACCTGAGGAAATGTGAGATCTTAAACTGGTCTTCAAATTAAAGCACACATTGCTCGTGCTCTACCTCCTCCCACCTCTGCCTGGTACTCAGGTTCAGCGGTCCAGGAGCAGGGATGTTAAAGGAGGCAGCAGGTCCCACCAGCTGGAATCTGACCTGTGATGCCTCTTTAACACAGAACTTGTGGTCTTGGCTCTGGATTTTTATTCATGAGCCTCGTAGTGATGTTGGTGTGTCCTTCCTTCCTATTGATCCTGTAATTCTGTTCATTTGGATTCACATCATTTCAAGTCTTAAAAGCTTAAAATCTCTGTGACTTCAAATGGGTTGTTCACATCTCCATCCAAATTAGCTGCCCACCCTCTTTCCTAATCAAGGGAGAAACATGGGTGTTCCAGGAATGACTTAGCCCATCCTAAGTAAATTTCTAAAATACACGGGGTGCCTCATACCCTGTTTGACTCCATGGGCTACCAAAGGAGTCCAGGGCACTGCCTCTGCTGGAGACTGCCACCCTGCAGAATCACATGTTTATATCTGAATCATAAAATCACACAATGCTTTGGGTTGGAAGGGACCTTAAACCCATGGGCAGGGACACCTCCCACTGTCCCAGGCTGCTCCAAGCCCCATCCAACCTGGCCTTGAATTCCAGGGATGGGGCATCAACAATCCGTGTTTTTGTCTCCTCTCTGTGGTGATTGACACCAACCAACATCCTCAGCTCAGGGCATAGAAGGGACTCGGAGAAATCTGAGTTTTTGTTTTACATCAGGAATAACTATTTGGCATAAATTAACCCGGGTGTCCACAAGCCATGGAAATTCCCCTTTGGAAAATGTTCTTGAGGAAGCAAATTGAGGAGGGAGATGGATGTGAGAACAGTTAGAGGCCAGCCATGCACTCCATCAAGCCTAAAGGAATGAGCTGTCACAGGGATATATAGGGAGAGGGACACTGCTTAGTAAATTAAAGCCCTGACAGCCCCTGACTCCACTCCAAAGTGCTAATTGGAAAGACTTCAACTGCTGCTGTCCCCAGAGAGTGAGATCTCAATCATGGCCTGCCCTCCCCAGGGCAGCTCAGAGATGTTATCCTCTGCAGCTTGGGCTTTTCCTGGAAGAGGCTCAGGAGTATGAGGACAGGAGGAAATGTGTTTTCTTTGCTTCTGCACAGCTTTTCTGAGCTCTGCTGTGCCTCAGTTGGAGCACCCAGAGGAAAGGCTGGTCCTTGGCTGGTGGCAGGTCTGTGTCTCACCACAGAGCTGCTGTCACCACCCAAGAAGTTGTGCCACTTGGTCAGACTGGAGAGCTTCTGCTGGTGGCTGGTGGCAGAGTTACCCCGCTGGGAGAGAGGATCTGGCCCCATTACACCTACGGAATAAATGCTGAAATTTCACACTCTTAATTACAGCTGTAACCGATTCCACTGTTACTGATTAAGTACCAATTATGCAGATTTACTATAGCCTGTGGCATTGTCCATATCCAGCATTTGATGACCCAAAATTACTCGTATTAACCGTTAAGGTGATGTCTGAGACACTGCTCCTTCTTGATTAACTGGCAGGAAAAAACTTGGTTATGGGCAGGGAAAGCCTGTCTAACAGTGGCTACTTTGACTTTGATAGTTGGATCCATCTCATCCAGGTTCATAAAACCTTCTTGTTTCCTCTAGAGGATACTGAAATCTTTGACACACAGTGGGTGCATTTCCCAGCTTGTTTGAGTGTAGCTAATCCATCAGAGCTGGGCCTGGAGAGGTCATTCCTGCACCACTTACTCTGCACTCTCTTTAAGAGAGAGAAACTACTGGCACTCTCTTCTGTGGGGGACATGAACACTTGGCAATGTACATTTTTATATCATTCCATAATGGAAATGCACAGGTGCTCTGGAGTTATCAGAAAGGCTCTCCCTCCCTGGAGGTAAAATGTTCAAACCTGGCCAAGAAATGCAGACAAATCCTCTGCCTCTTCCAAGAGAGCCCCAAGAGCTACAAGTGCCTGAAGAAATTAGGACTACAGCTCTTCTCCATGACCCAGTAGTAACAGTTGAAGAAAATATTCCTCTTAGTTCAGACCAATCTCATCTGTAGCTCTGAACAATGTAAAGTTTTCTTACCAAGTTATTGTAATTACATCATTTTGAAACACTTTCCCTGTGGCCTCTTAGAAAATGAGCATTTTTGGTAACTCAGCCTTCATCTAAATAAGAGAGAGAGACATTTTCAGTGCTGTACAATGGGCTGGAGAGGCACATGGACAATGCCACCACAGTGGGATGGAGGACAGAAAGGTTTCCTGCAGGTTTTCAAAACATCCATTCAAATGTGAGCATGTGCCAGAGCTACTCCAAGGGACATTTGATTACCTGGGACTGGACAGCTTGGCTCTGCCACTGAGGGAGAGAGGAGTAAACACTGCTCCAGAGCATCAGTGGGAGAGCATCTCTGGGAGGGCTCAGGGAAGGTGCTCCTGGTGTGTTACAGGAGGGAGGGTTGTGGGAAAGGCAGGTAAATACCACTGCAGCGTGTTCTGGTCTCACAGCAGCTTCACACAGATGAATTCAGTCATTTTACAAAGGTCTGGTAGTAAAGTGAAGGGAATTGAAGGAAAGAAAGGGTGAGCTGAGCCCTTCAAGATGTCTCAAGCACCAAACTCCAGAATTGTTGGGACCCTGGAAATGACCTCCAGGTGACAACCACCACAAAAATATGAACTAATCAGATGAATAAATTAGAGATAATCAAGGAAGCCTCACCTCTTGGGAGCATCAAAAAAAACTTCCATGACATCTGTGAAGCTACTCCTGGTTTGCACCCTGGAATAGAAGGATCAGACCCAAATTCTCCGAAGCTGTGCTGCACAGCTGTGCCCATCACACATATCCCAACAGAAGGAAGGTACATCCTCTGACCAGGGAGAGGACCAGGGAAGGGCTGGAGCTGGGCCAGGGCAGGGTCAGTTTGGATATCAGGGAAGGTTCTTTCCCCAGAGGGTGCTGGGCACTGCCCAGGCTCCCCAGGGAATGGGCACAGCCCCGAGGCTGCCAGAGCTCCAGGAGTGTTGGGACAGCGCTGCCAGGGATGCCCAGGGTGGGGCTGTTGGGGGGTCTGGGCAGGGCCAGGGTTGGACCAGATGATCCCTGTGGGTCCCTTCCAACTCAGAATATTCTGTGATTCTCTGCAGACCAACCTCATCCCAGACCATCTGTGTCTTGTCACAGTTCTCACACAGCTTCCCAAGGACAGAAACATCTCAGAACAACATCTTTGGCTGCCTCCTGATCCCTGAGCTCCTGCCATCCCAGCCACGCAGCCCCTGGGGTCAGGATGTTGACAAGCTGTTGTTACCACTTGGCTCCAGATGAAGAGCCTGGCTCAGGTCTGGCAGCTGGACAGCCCTCCCTGCTCAGAGGCTCTGCAGGGCTGAGAGCTCAGGCATGAGGCACGTTCCACGCCTGGAACAGCCACGCTGCTGCTGTGCCTGGGATATCACCCAGCTGACCCCTGACTGAGAACTCACACTTGGCTTTTAATTACTGCTACAATTAGCATAGGTTTCTTGGCTTCCTTTTCATGCAGCTTTGCAGGGAACAGCAGCTCAGAAGCCACTGCTGTGGGCTCACTGCAGGAAGGGATGTGCCCTGAGCTCCCAAGACGGTGGAAAGACAAGGAGAAAAAATGAGCTGGGATGAGAAACAACGAAAATGATAGAAGTGCCAAGGATCCTGTTCAGGGGAACCAAAAGTGACTTGAAAGAGCTGTGCAGCCTTTGAGTGCAGCTGCTCACATTTCGTCTGAACACAGGGATGGGGACAAAATCATAGAGTCATGGAACAGTTTGGGTTGGAAGGGACTTTTAAAGGTCACCTAATCCAACCTCCCTGCCATGCACAGGGACATATTCAACTAAACCAGTAAAAACTTCTAAACATCTAATCCGAACTGACATCTTTTAGTGTAAAACCATCACCCCCTGTCCTATCAATGTGTGCTGGGCAGCGCTGTCCATTGCTCTCACTATCAACTCTGTGACGATGCAATCTCAGGATTTGCTCCCTCCCCTGGGAAGAGGAGCTCAAACCTCCCCTTTTGGGAAGGTCTGATGTCCATGAAGGTCTCAGATGAGTGACTCTGCTGCTGGCACTCTCTGTGCCATAAATAAGGCACACAAGGAAAACCAGCAGCCACACCAAGTCTCTGTCAGCAGCTCTGCTCCAGTGACACCAGCTCCAGTCGTGTCAGTGAGCGAAGCAAAACATGGACTAATCCTCTCCTCCCTGACCTTGATTGGAAGTTCACTGCTTTTGTTTCAGACCTGCAAAGTCCTTGGGAACCCAGCGCCTGCCCTGTTCCTCCCGCACCCTTCTACGTCAGGCATGAGCAGGAGCTGCAGCCCTTCTCATCCTGACTCGGCTTAGGAACCCACCCTGAGCTTGCCCTGGGCAGTCAGGCAGTGCTAAAGTCCCGTGTGCTCTTCCCAAGGCCTCTGAGGGCACCTGGACTCAGAACCCCCAAACCACGACCCCAGACCTCAGCAGGCTGCAGAGGAGGATGATCCTTGGCTGTCTTCCTCTGTTTTCATGCTGAAGATCTTCCCAGGCTTTCTGGGCTCTGTCCAGCTCTTCTCTGCCATTGCCTAGGGTTGCTCCTGGGTGGTCCTTGCCCAAAACCAATCCCAAAACTAGGGCTACAGAGGCTCCTGCAGGAAAACACTGTCTTGTGCAAGGGCTATTTCCAAACACAGCCCTCTAGAAACTTTGCCCTCAGCCCCAAGAAAGTCCAAAGCTGTGATATGAATCACTGCCACCAGATCAGCTGTGCTAAAAATGAGATTTACACCACGAAACACATGCTGAGAGCCTTACAGTGGGCAGTGCTGTAGGTGGGACATCTTTCCACAGCCAGTGATTTATCGGATCCCACCAGGACTTTGTTTGTTAGGATTTAAGAACTGCTGCTCCACTCAGTACTGACCACAGCTGTGGTCATGGGATCCCAGGCTGCCCTTCAGGTCTTCTTAGTGCAGATCTAACTCTGAGGCCCTATTGCCGTTTCCTGGATGTGTCCTGCAGCACATAAAGGGTTACTGTACAGCCAAGGAGCTGGTGGAGTGGCAAGGGCATACAAGGAAAGCATTAATCACAAGGAAAAATGTGAGGAATGTCACCCTCTGCAAAATCAAGCCCTTGTTATCAGTTTGAAAGACAACCACTCTGGAGAGGCCTGGGCTCTGCTTCCTTCCCAGCCTCCATCAGGCCAACACCAGTGGCATGAGGCAAATTCACCTCTGTCTCTGCAGAGTGGGCACTTCCACGGTCACTGGTCACCCGCCAAGTACAGGGTCAGAGACCTCCCTGCCTTGTCAGGTGTCCTGGGAGCCTGCAGGGCTGCAGGAATGTGGAGCCTCCAAAATCAGGGTCACAGACTCCAGGGAAAGCAGCACCATGGTGGGAAGAGTGGCTTCTGCGGGGACTGGAGACACTGGGCACAGGGAGGGAGCCTGCAGGGTTGAGGGGAGCGCGTTTGTTCCATGCCTGGGACAGGTGAAAGAGCAGCAGTGGCAGAGCAATGGTGAGGAGCTGGGTCGGGTTGTGGGGCAGCTCTTGTGGGAAGGAGCAGAGTTCCCAAGGGCCAGAAGGAAGGTCACACCAGTAACGCTGTTCTGGGTCAGTTCCAAAGCCTTCCTTGCCCTGAAATCCAATCAGTCCTCCCTTATTTTGAGTTAGTTTATGGTTAGATGGGAGCACCCCTGCAACACAAACAGCTACAATAACAAGGACGATACAAGTGTCCTCTAGGTGAAAGAAGAATAACCCCGAAAAACTCCCAGGCATGTAGAGGACCTTCAAAGGGTCACAGAATCACAGAATTGTTTGGGTTGGGAGGGACTTTTAAAGACCCTGTCATGGGCAAGGACAACTTCCACTGAACCAACCTGGCCCTGGACACTTCCAGGAATGGGGCAGCCACTTGTTGTCAGTAGGAAGAGAAGCTGCACAGCTTCCAGTACATTCCACATTCCACGTCTAACTCAGGTGAGTTCTACTCCTCTGTCCCACATGGCCAAACACAACCTCAGACTGTTCCTCCTGAGTGTTGCAGCTCTCACAGCCCACAGAGCGCTCTTGGATGGGCTCCTGTTGTGGTGGCTGCTGCAGGTGTCACTGCAGGAGGTTAAGGATGGATGTCCGAAAGGGAAGCTCTCCCTGTGGCCCTGTTTCTCTGTCCTTTCCAACTGCTGGGGGGCAAAAATCCATCCCCTGTCCGGAAGCTCTGGTGTTTAGCATTCTGGGTGAGCCCTGAGCAGAGGTGGCTCAGGCTGGACAGGACTTGGAGCGCCCTGGGCTAGTGGAAGGCGTCCCTGCTGATGGCAGGGGTTGGAATGGGATGGTGTCTAAGCTCCTTTCCAACACAAACCATCCCATGGCTCTGTGCAGTGCCCTGATCCCCTCCCTCCACTCACCATCAGATGGCAGAAGGAGCTCCTGACTCTCTGAGGTCCCTTTTCACACAGAGAGGACGTGGAGAGGAGTTGTGTTTGCTGCTGGAAAGGTTTTTCCTGGTGGGGAGCTTCACCCAGTTCCATAATTTCTGTAAAACACAGGTTGTAGCCTGGAGGATAAAGGTGTTTTAGAAGCTGAACTGTGTCCTCTGGCTCCTTTGAGGCCACACGAATCCCAGCTTATAAATGGAGAAGCTGAGACACAGATCTTGGAATCCTGGCATGGTTTGGGTTGGAGGGACCTTAAAGCCCATCCAGTTCCACCCCCTTCCATGCACTGCCATGGGCAGGGACACCTTCCACTGTTCCAGGGTGCTCCAGGTCCTGGCCTGGAATGGTTCCAGGGATGGTGCATCCAAGCTTTTGGAGTACTTTTTTTCCACTGTGGACTTGGGTGAAGCCAACATTTCTTTTGCAACAGCAGAGACTTTTACAGGCAGACACACGAGGGCAGAAATGCAGCATTATGTTCTTGTGTGGACCTTTAATCACAGCCCCAGGCTGGTCATTTGAGGATTTATGCACTTTTCCCACACGTGGGAGATAAGGGATGACTATTCCCAGGACAGCTCCCTTGAAATAACATCAAGGTATGTGTGAAGCTGGCAGCCAAGAAAGGACTGGAAAGGGCTGAGCCACCAACATCTCCACCCTTGGAGGTTTCCACGACCAGACTGGACAAAACCCTGACCAGGTCTGATCCTGCAGCTGACCCTGCTCTGGGCAGGAGGTTGGACTGGGGAAGTCCTGAGGCCCCTCCCTGCAAATGAAGCTGCGACCCTTCGGGTTGTGAGCACAAAAACCTCCCCGCTGCTTCTCTGCCCCAAGCACAACTCTGACTAGAACCTGGAGAGCCTTTTCCTGCTTCACTTCCTCAGCTGGACACCTGCTGAGCCAAACATGAATGGTCTTTGGGGATCCATTGGCTTCTGGGCTGAGGGAGCCGAGGATGAGTTTTGCAGAACATTTTGTCAGGTGGGAGAAGGTGATTTAGGTTGGTTTCCTTTTTCACCAAGAAAATCAGTACAGCTGAAAGCATGCAAAGAAACGGGAAAGGGCTCCCCAAAGCTGGTGATTTACTTTATGGATTAATATAATTACAGGAGGGGTTTTTTCAGAGAAAATTTTGCACCTTCACTCCTTTATGAAAGAGATTTTCCACAAAAAATCCAAGTGTGAAGTCAAAGGAACAAAGGCTTGTCTCCTCTGATTTATCCAAGTAGAAATGGGCTTGGAGCATTGCAAATCTGGTCCATTTTCCTTGTGGGGTATTGCAAACATTTTGATATTTGTTCTGTGTGGATTGCTTATGATATTGGACCACTTTAGTGAAATTACCATGTGAAAAATTGACTGTGTGAATTTTCAAATTGTGATGTTTTCCAACTGCACAGATCTTCTGTATTCAGTGACCCCAAATGGCCAAGAGCAGCTTTCACATCTCATTGGGAATCACAGTGATTCAGAATTGAGAAAAATTGATGAGAAAATTGATTTTAACAGAATTTCAGTGGGGAATAATCCAAAGAAGCATTCTCATTTTGCACTGGCGCTCCCCTCTGGGTGTGCCAGCTCCTTGTGGAAGTGTTTGGTCCCAGGTTTGCTTTATGTGCTACTCTTTGCCCCTGCACAGATGCTGAAGGGACATCTGACATTCCGTTGTGTTGCCTGAGCTAAATCTCACCACCCTGAACATAATTTTTTACCTTCTTCAATCCAAATGTTCTTCAATGTTTTACTTTTCTGCACTTCATTCAAGAGAAGACCAAATGTCAACACCAGGGAAATTTTTCAGAAGGTGAGACATCCCACTTTTGATTCCTCATTAATTAACTTTCCCTTTTGTCTTCATTCCCCAAACCCGATGTAGTCACTCCTTGCTTTGCTGGGAGTTGCTGCTGAGGTCACAGCCCCCCGAGACAAGAATGGAACTCCTGCCAGTCCATGGAGCCCCATGCTAGTGCTGAGTTCCACCAGGCTGGGATGAGGACAGGAGCTTCTGAAACCTGCAAAGAGCCCTTGTTTGGACCTGTCTGTTTTAGCCTGTCAGTCCCCCTGGGCTCAGCCAGCACCCGGGTCAGGTGCCTGGAGCAGAGGGCCCAGATGCTGTTTGTGGGGTCCACTGCTGCTCACACCCCCAGCCTGAAGGTTCCCAGAACACTGTGGGAACTGAGTACCCTGGGGAAATTTGTAGAAGCCTGGCTGCATTTCAGTAGGATCTGGGCTCCTGGGTTCCTCTGGCTCCCTTTGAAGGTTTCAGCCTTTAAGGAATTAATACCAATGGAAAGACAAATGGCATTTACAGAACTCTACATCCTGTCCTCAGCAGAGGTCACAGGATGTCTGTCACTCTGCAGCAGCTGAGGATCTGACCCAAGGACAATTTGCTTTGTTTTGGGGAAAAGTTCCTTCCTGAGCATTTCAAACAGGCAAGCACGGGGCTTTGAATCCACCCAATTACCTCAGACACAAGTGTCCCTCAGCCACAGAGGAGCATTGGAAAAAACACGGGAACAGTTCCCAAGCCCAAAGTGAATTTCAGTAAGCCAGGGGTGCAGAGCAGACCCATCAGTCTCGCTGCTGTGTTGCCTCTTATGCCTGCCATGGCTTTTGCACTCTCCAACAGCTGCTTCTGTCAGGGCAGACACCTCCCTCCCCAGCAGGGCTGCAGGACAGAAATTTGGACAGCCAGCCCAGCCCGTGTGACCAATGTGCTGTGCCCTAATTGCAGTCTGCCATCCCAGGCAAACCGACTGATTTGTTTAAATAAAGACAGCCCTGAAAGCACCTGTCCCCAGATGAAAATGATTCTGTCTCCAAAGCCACCGTGGAAGGTGCAATTTGTGCCTGTGACTGAGTTTTATTAAAAGCTCCCCCAGACTCCCTCATATCATTATCAGAGCAGGCACTGTCGCACTTTTCCTCCAGACACAGCAGTGTTGCCTCAGAGCTGGAAAAAGCAGCGGTTTCGGGGTGGGTAGAGCAGGTTTGGTAAGTTAAAAGCACGCTCACAGGCTGCTGCTTTGGAACAGCTCTCACTCAGATTAGCTGCTTGCCTGAACAGTTCTTATTCCAGATTTAGGGATTAAATCCCCACCAGCCGTGTCTCAGCGGACTCATCCCAGGAGGACTTGTGCCTTCATCATCAGAATTACAGAATCATTAAGGCTGGAAAAGCCCTGTGAGTTCCAGCATTGGAATAGTCTGCCCAAAGACGTCCTGGGGGAATCACCATCCCTGGAAGTGTCCAAAAAACACATGGATGTGGTGCTCAGAGACAGGGGTTACTTAGCACTGAGGGGTTAGGGTTGGACTTGATCTCAGAGGGTTTTTTCCAACCTTAATGATTCTGATTCTCTGATTCTATCTGACAGCCTCACCCCTCCTGGCTGATCCCCACCAGCCTCAGGTGCTGCGGGATCCCCGGTTTGATCTCTGCTTTACACATCTTCTCATCCTCTCCCTCTACTCCTGTCTGCCTTCTTTTTCTTTTCCCCCTGGGTGGTGTTTCATCTGCCCTTCAATTTCCCCTTCATCTTCCTGTTCCCCAACTCATGAAGCTTTTGTCAATAGATGGTGACTGCCTAGGTAACTACTACAAAATAAAGCTTTGGAAAAACACCTGAACTCTGTCTTAGGCAGAGCGAAGAAAGCCAGCAGATGCAAGAGCTGGTATTTTCTTCAGCGGGGGCACAGACCCTGGAGGGATTCGAGGCCTGATCCTGCCCCAGACAGGAAATGTGCTCATGTCATACAGGAGCAGCCACACAGCTTTCCCCCCTCTGCCTTTCCCTGTGTAACCTCATGGATCCAGGTGTACAAAGCACGGGGAGGAAGGAGGGTGATGAGGTGACCAGCCAGTAACGCAGAACTTCAGCTCCCGCAAGGTCTGCCCGGTGCCCGGTGCTGGTGTGATGCTGCAGGATGTGCCCACACGGGGAATTTGCTACATCTGCACGCTGCTGGTGAGCTCCTCGGCCTCTTGCTTTCTGTTCCCATCTTCTCCCACCAGCACTGAGGGATGTAAGTCACAGCCTGGCCCAAATGAAAGCTCTCCCTGGGAGGATCCGCGCTGGGAGCAGCGGGGGGAGGATTCGATGCCGGGCGTACAAATGTGACAGCTCCGGCCCCTGACATTTGGTACGCGGCCGACTTTATAATGCCAGTGCCCACCTGCAGCAAAGGAGCCCTGGAGGAGCTGCGGTTCTGACTGTCAGAGCGGGGGAAGGGTAATTAACAGCCCCGTGATGGATAATGAGGAGGATGGAGCCGCTCTGCCGAAAGCCCCGGCGCTCTCCGGTCCCTGTCCCGACGCTTCCCCCGTGCCTGTGCAAGACATCCCTGCACAGCTCCCTCTCAGCCCGGGACCACGCGTGACCTTCTCCAAAGCACAGATGGAACCGGACATGCTCGGCTCCCACTGCTGAGAGCGTCAATTAGCGCTAATTGGGCGGCACTGGGGGAGCGCACGCAGTGGGGAGGAGGGGCAGGGACTCCGAGGCTTGGCAGGTTTCTTTCTTCTTCCCCTTGAAAATGCAGAAATGTGTGTGATGGATGCGAGTTCCAGCAGGACGTTTTCTCAGGGTGGAACTTTTATTCAAGCAATAAATAAATACCAAACTCTCCTGATGAGCCACTGAGCCAAGTACCCGTGGTCAGAGGAGAGGTGCAGATTGATGCCTCACACTTGCATTTCCCACGGAGCAACAAAAAACCTTTGGAGTGCTAAAAATAAGTGAGAATCTCTTAGATTAGACCACACACACTTTTATTTAGCCCTCAGACTCACAGGACTGGATTTCACCCCTCCAGCATTGAAGATAGTTCTGTTCTGTCTTCTTCTTCTGCCGTCTGTGGGTGTCATTTCGCTTCTGGGGAAGAACATTAGAGATTTGAGTGAAAATGTCTTGTTTTGTGCATTGTCATTATTTTTATTGCCATCACACAAGTGTTCTGACCTCTGGTGCTTCTCCATTTCTCTAACCACGTGCATCGACGCCTCCCCAGATTTATGTACTGTGAATGGCAGTGCTTTGCTGCGCAGCCCCTGTGCCTGGGCTCCAGATGGCCGCGCTGCGACGGGCTGTAAAGTTTAAGGGCGCTCGGGGAGCTCAGAGGAACTTTTGTGCTGTTGCATTCAAAACTCTCCCGTGGTAACCTTCACACCCCTGACTGCCAGGTTGGATTGGGGCTGTGCCTTCACACACCAGATTCCAAACTTTCTGATGTTTATTTAAGAAATAAGCTCAAGATTCCCGGCGTGTCACCTGGGGATGCAGGAGCGTCCGGAGGGGCAGCTCCAGAGCCGGGCTGCTCATCCCACATGTGGCATAAACAAGACATTTCCAAACTGCATTTCATCCTCTGGTGGTTGGATCTCAATAGGAGGGGGGATGATTGCAGAGGTGATAGGGACACTGAGCCAGAAATAGCTGAGACATAAAACTCCTTGTTTAAAATCCATCTGTAACAGCAAAGACAAATTGTGGAGCTGCCTGGAAAAGCAGGTTGGTTATTGATAAAGAGGCAAGAAGGGGATTCCCAGAAAGTGTGAACAGGCACAGCACAAATCAACCACTCAATGTTGTGCTGCAGGAGAGGGTAAAAAATCCACTAACAAATTCCTAAACTGGAAATTGCAGAATTTATGAAGTAAGGTGGAGTGAATGATGGGTCCCTTTCTAAAGAGAAAGGGAAAGTGCTGGGAAGGATCTACCAAGGGAAGAAACTCACTTCTCTCTGCCTCTGCTTTGGCCAGCTCGGATGCTTTAAAAGATGCTTCCTGCTTTTTCAACAGCTCTGGGAAGAATTATGGCATCACGTATCCAGGGATGTGCAGGAGCCATCCAGCCAAGCCCAGGAACTCATTGTGACTGCATGAGTGGCACCTCCTTCCAGACTGCTGGAAGTAAAGACAAGGAAAGAAATTCTAAAACAAGAGTAAAAATGCAAATGTCAAAAAAAAAAAAAAAAAAAAAAAAAAGCAGTCACTGAAAGTGATTCTGGCAATTGTAACTGCAACTAATGGAACAAGTACTGAGCAAAATAAATTCCTACACAGTGGACAAAGAAATGGAGACCAGATCAAACCCACAAGCATATGCCCAAGTACATAAAGAGTAAATCTCAGCAGAGAAATTCGTTGCCTATTTTTAGCTAAAACTATTAGTGGATAAAGAGTTTCTGTTAAAACCCTTGCAGCCCCGCTCTCAGAATGAATTCAAATTGGTGTTGCTCAGCCAGGCTGCAAGGGAGGGAAACTGGGGTGTGAAATGTGTTCACCATGCCCCGAGCCTTGCCGAGGCACAGAACGGCTCCGGGGGATGAAAGGGTGTAAGGGGAGAGCAGGGGGGAAGGACAGCAAGGATGAGCCCCTGGGTGTCAGAGAAAGGCTCCATCCTCACGGGAAGGCTGCCAGGCTGCTGGAACAGGGAGAAATGGGAATCCAGTTCCTTTGGGTAACTCCTGCTAAAGTCCCTGGGACACTCCTGTTGCTTTTCCAGCCTCCAAGGGAAATCCTGCTTTCCCTCAGCACAACTCTCAGTCCCTTGTTGCATTTCCAGCTTTGCCTTCCTCAGCACAGTCTCCCTGTCAGATGTGCAGCACATCCCCGGGGGCAGTGATTTCTCTGAGCAGGGCTCCCCAGCTCTGCTCTCTGCACCGCTTCCCAGTCGGACCACAAGGCACCTCTGCGGAATGTTGGGAAGTTTTGGGGGTCTCATCCAATCTGTGCTCAAGTGCCTGTGGATGAGCTTTGCCTGCCTACCCCTGCTGGTCTGCAGAAGCCACTTCCATGTGAGCCCATCACCCTGGAGCAGCAGGAGGGGCTCGGACAGGACTCACCCCACGCCAAACAAGGGATCATTCCATCATCTCCAGTGACTCCACCAAAAGCCCTTCCATGGGAACTCTGCAGACCCAGAGCACGCGGAGACACCTGCACCTTTTTGCTGGTTTGTCTTGTGGTCTCTCACCCTGTGAGCTGGGACAAGTCCTCCAGGAGATGCCACCTGGCCATCAAAAGTCCTATGTTCTGGGTCTCCTGAAAGTCCTGTGTCCCATGTCCTGCCAGCCAGAACTCCACAGGTGTCTCAGACACCCCAGGGCTTCTCAGGTGGTACCAGACACCTTTCCATGGGCAGCTCAACCCCAAATCTGCTGATTTCTCTGTAGATGCCTCAGTTTCCTTCAAGTTATAGAAGGTTCTGGACACCTTATATAGAATCATAGAATCATTAAGGTTGAAAAAGAACCCCAGGATCATCCAACCTTCCAAGGAAATACCCCCATGCCCCCTAAACCCTCTGACAAAGGGCCACTCATTTTTTAAACACTCCCAGGGCTGGTGGCTCCCCACTGCCCCGGAGCCTGTCCCAGTGCCTGACCACTCTTCCAGTAAAGAAGTTTTTCCTACTGTCCATGCTGAACCTCCCTTGGTGCAGCTTGAGGCAATTTCCCCATGTCCTGTCCCCTGTTATGTGGGAGAAGAGGCCAACCCCCACCTTGATCTGCTCTTCACCTCAAGCCAGTGCTGGGTTTCCTGAGGAGTTTTTCCCAGAGCAGTGGAGGGGAAGCAGCACTTCCCAGCAGCTCTCCCATCACTCCAGCAGGGATCCATGATGGAATGCATGGGGCACACGGAGAGATTAAAAGCAGAGGCTCCAAGTCAGAGACGTTTTAAAAATGTGTGTGCTCAAGTAAAGGACTTTTTAATGTTTTAATAACAAATATTACAAGATATTTTTCTCCATGCCCAGTGCCTGCTGAGCCATCATGCTGAGCCTGTATTTATGGCACTGTAAAGCACAATGAAGGCAGCAGCACTAGGAATACTAATAGCCTCCAGTTTATTACACTAAGGCTGAGTGCTTCATTTTAATTGCATGGAAACATTTAATTTGTTAGATGAGGTGTCATGTAGTTTTCCTCAGGCACCAGTAACTCATATCCACACTGGGACAATCAAACAATCTAAGGGAGGCTTTACTATTAAATGGATTTTACTGTTTCTCACCTGGTTGGGGTGTGTGGGTGGCCAGATCCTTGGAGCTTGTAGAGTTAAAATATTTCTGACTCTTTTTTGTAAGACTTGATTGGGGTAACCCAGCCCAGACCAAAGGCACAAAGCATCTCGTGTCTCCCATCTGTCCACACAGACCAAGGGTGTTCCTGCCTGTTCTTGGTGCCTGAACATGCTGATGTGACCAAGCAGAGACCCTCTGCTGCAGCCAGGGAAACACATTTTGGGGCGGGAAGGGTGGGAATTCAGAGCACAGCTGACGAACGGATTGAAGGCCCCGTGTGCTGCTTCTGGCTGGGGTAGAGTTGCCTTTCCCTTCGGGGCGGCTGTGGGGCCGTGTTTGGGTTTTGCTGACCAGGGCTGGGAACACAGGCAGGCTTTGTTCTTGCTGAGCTGCCCCAGAGCCGGGGCCTCTCCTGCCCCTGTGAGGCCACGCTGGGGCGGGGCTGGGGCTGCCTGGGAAGGGGACACGGCCGGGACAGGTGACCCCGACTGACCCAAGGGATATCCCAGACCTTATGACATCATCCTCAGGAGGTAAAGTGGGGGGAAGAAGGAGGAAGGGGGAGCCGTTTGGAGTGATGGGGTTTGTCCTCCCAGGTAACAGTTCTGTGGGATGGGCCCTGCTCTTCGGAACACCTGCCCTTGGGAAGGGCTGACTTAATTCCTTGTTTTTCTTTGCTTGTGTGTGGGGGTTTCTTTCCCCATTAAACTGTCTTTGTCTGAGCCCACCACTTCTCCAGCTTTTACCCTCCTGATTCTCTCCCCGATCCCTGGTGGGGAGGGAGGAAGGGGCTGTGAGGGACTGGGGGCTGCTGGGTCACACCTGCACACCCTGTCCTGCCTCCCCTCAGCACCCAGCACTGTTCTGAGCATTTATTGTGGCAACATTTAAGGAGTAGAAGGGAGAGGAAACCCAACTGAGCAGGAAAGGGTTTCACAGAATCATGGAATGATTTCAGTTGGGAGGGACCTTCAATCCCGTCCCATCCTACACCTTCCACTGTCCCAGGCTGCTCCAATCCCCATCCAACCTGACCTTGGACACTGCCAGGGATCCAGGGGCAGCCCCAGCTTCTCTGGACAACAGAGGAACAGGGACATTACAGGACAGAGTTCAGAGTTAATGCTCTGAAGTGATGTCAAACCAGAAGAATTGACATTTTATGAAAAGAATCCATTCAAGAAATAAAAAGGAAGTTGCCAGTATGTCCCATGTGGCAAAAGGGCTGGGGCAGAGAAAGTCAAGGTTGTTTGGAATGAGCTGGTTCTATTGAACTGACGATAGCAGTTTGTGTTCCCCTGCACACACACGTGCTCAGAGAGGGAGGGATGGAGATTGTGGAATGAACTCCTGAGTCAGCACCATTCCATTTACGCTGGGCTGGGGAGGGACTGCGCCTCGCGCTGCATTTCACTCTCACTTGCTGATCCAACATGTTCGGACACCGACGTTAGAGGTGGAATAATGCAAGTGCAAAGTGATCAGGGTTTTTAGCTGCACAGAGAGGTGAGACTGCAAGAGCTTTGCAAAGTCAGTGGTAAATACCTTATCACTGCAGGTTTGCAAGGGAGATAGGACTTACTCTGAGAGATATGCTGCAGTTCAGCTCCAGCTTTATGGGCTCAGCGCTGTCATGTCTGTGCTATGGAAGAATAATTCTCCCAGCAGGAATTACTGGGGAAGAGGAATATTATGCAGAAGAGGAGACTCTCTGCTGTCCTTAATATCCACATTATGGCCGCTGAGGCAGCGAAGTAGCTGCCATGGCAATGAGACAACGGGGCAATGACACACACGAGGGGAAGTTGGCTGTTAATGACAAATGTCCTGGCCAAGTCCCACCATTTCCAGTTACTCTGGGCCTTTGGAAAGACAGGATTGTGAGGGAGGGCAGGCCCTGGCACCGGGTGCCCAGAGCAGCTGGGGCTGCCCCTGGATCCCTGGCAGTGTCCCAGGCCAGGCTGGACATTGGGGCTTGGAGCAGCCTGGGACAGTGGGAGGTGTCCCTGCCATGGCCGGGGTGGCCCTGGATGGGCTTTGAGGTCCCTTCCCACCCAAACCATTCCCTGACTCTATGTGGACTTGCACATAAAAAACATGAGGCCAGTGGTGTAGAACCAGGGGATGCACAACAAATTCTCAACCTGTTGTCACACTGCTTCAAAAGAAGAAAGTCCCTGGGGAGGGGGTGAGGGGTTGATCTCCTGAGGATGGATTTTTGCACCACCTCTAAAGGTGCTGCAGTGAGAGCTGAGAACGGCTTTTCCATCAGCGGTGCTGGAACAAACCTCTTCAAAAGCGTCAGTGACTCTTTTTTTGAGCGTGCATTTTCTGGGAATGCTCCTGGCTACAGAATCCAGAGCTACACAAAGTGGCTGCCGCCAGCCGGCACCCGAGACTGCTCTGGGGATGGGACTTTGATTTGATTTAGGAGGCTAAAAGAGGCCCTGTATGTGAATGGCTGTGGGATCCCAGTCACTGCTCCCACCCCCAGAGCTGCAGCTCACGTTTAGTTGTGCACAGATTCTGGGATCTTGGACTCCAATTTTGAAATTACCCCAGAAATGCAATTTTGAGTTTCTCACCTGACCCGAAGCATGTCCCCTCTCTGCACTACTGGCTGAGGATCTTTACCCCCGTCCTGCAGTGACGTGAGCACAGGAGCTCCTGCAGGCACCAATAGTTCCTCTGTCATTGCCAAAGCAGGCCCAGCCACACGGAAGGGGAGGCTCGGCTCAGATGAGGAGCTGGCAGCCCAGAGGCACGAGGTGATGTGACTGAAGTCAGCTGGAGATGCATTGTCCCACTTACCTCTCCTGGAGGCCACAGTTCCCGAACCTCAGATCTGTCCCTGCTTTCAGACATTATCCTGCTCAGACTCCTTGAAGTAACAGAAAGGCCAAGAACATTCACAAGGTCATCACTGAATAATTTTGAATAATCAGCAACTCTGGGAAAATCACAGGTCACTGGCAGGGAATTGAGGAGCAGAAAGAGACCAAAAAGAGTTGGAATTAATTCTTTCCCAGACATTCATCACTATTGTAGTATTGTTAGAATGAACTTCAGGAGATTAATTATTGTTCATGAACAGCACAGAAAAATCTCAGTAGCCAACAACTTTTAATTTCTGCACCTGTAGAAAGCTGTGACTGAGCAGTCACACACACGAAATCCTTCACTGCTGTCAAAGAGACGTTATCTTGTTTCTTCTCCCCACTCGTGCTCCCTCTAGCCAACTGCAGAGCTCGTGGACTCTCTGTGATCTGATTTGGCTCCTCAACTCAGCAGAAATTAGCAATTTTTTGCTCTCCACAGAGGAGAGAACTTATTTGGCTTTCAGATGTTACATTTCCATCGCTAAACAAAAGGATGCTCTGGAGCAAGCTCTGTGTCCTGCCACTGCTTCTCCCCAGGTTTAGTTTTGGCCAGGTCAGGGTATCGAGCTGTGGGGTCATTCTGGGGTGGAGTTCAGAGCAGTGCCCTCCCCATCAAGCACCTTGGACAGGAGGCTCCTGCCCAGCTCCAGTTTCCTCCCACACCAGTCCTGAGGAGCCCCTCAGGTACTTGAGGGCGTGCAGTGGTGCCAGGCACAGGGCAGGGGATCCTCCTGTTATCCCAGGCACATGGAGCAGGAGAAGACCCACAAGGAGCTGTGTTCACCAGGAGCTGGAGTGCCAGGACAAGGGGGGATGCATTCCAGCTGAAGGAGGGTAGATTTGGATTGCACATTAGGAAGAAATTCCTCCCTGTGAGGGTGGGCAGGCCCTGGCACAGGGTGCCCAGAGCAGCTGGGGCTGCCCCTGGATCCCTGGCAGTGCCCAAGGCCAGGTTGGACACTGGGGCTGGGAGCAGCCTGGGACAGTGGGAGGTGTCCCTGCCATGGCAGGGGTGGCACTGGAGGGGCTTTGATACTCTTCCAACCCAAACCATTCTGGGATTCTGTGATTCTATTTATGAATCTCACTATTGGCATCTAATTTCATAACTCTTGACCAATGGTCCGAACTCATTTGCAGTTGTCCTCTTAGGTATTAATGAATTTATAATAGAAGAATAATTTGCCTCTTTATGCCAAAATCAGCATGTTCAGATGGGAGTGGGGAGGCTCTTTTTTCTAAGGAGAAGACAAAGGTGCTTTGTGCCTGATTTGAATTTCAGACAAACATTTAACTGATCACTTTGCTTTCCCAAACGCACAGTGCAGCCTCTAAGAGCAGCTAAATTGCTATAAATTAAAGTTAAATGTCAAAAAGGCAAAGATGTGCAGGAATGCAGGAGACAATCTCGGTGCAATTGGGGTTGTTACTGAGCTGCTTTTATCCACTTTGCTTGCATAGAGTTAAGTGCTCTTCCTGGAAAGGGGAACATTTTTTCTTTCTATTTTTAAGTAAGTCCCAACCCCCAGTTCCACTGAAATAGGATGTCATAATTTCTCATTTTCAAATATCATCAGAGAAAGAATTGTGATTGTCCACTCATTGTGCTTATCATTTCACTGGAGTTTTACAGCCTGCTCTCAGGGAAATGCCATCCTTTGGCTGTAGCAGGTATCAGCCTGCTCAGTAAAAGAGAAATTCAGATGCCATTTCTACCTGTGCTGAGTCGTTGGCCTCTGTGGGAGGGGAGTAATGAAATCCCTGCTTCTTCTGGCACTTTAAAATAGAAAATATAAGGGGAAATGCAGTGTGAGCTGTGTGACAGATAACAAAACAAGTATCAGTGTTCCAACAGCTGAGTCTCAGCCAGAACAGAATTACTTCAGCAGGGCCAGGCTGCTCTCGTCCTCCCCACTGTGCTCAGGACCCATCCCCAGCCCTGGCATCCCACAGCACGAGCTGCAGGGTGGCCAGAGGCCCGAGCTGCCTCTGCACAGCCCCAGCAGGGCTGAGGGAGCCCTGCCGGCCTCAGCTCCGAGGGCCGGGATCCGAGTGCTGCCCTGGCCCTGCACGCCCCGGCTCTATGAAACCACCTGTGCCTACGGCCCCAGGGGACCTTTTTAAGCCAGTTGTTCTCTCAACACCCTGAGGCCCCCACAGGGAAGGGACTTGCTCTACAGCTCAGTACAGGAGGGTGTGCAGTGCAGAAAAAGCAAAATCTACCCCGTCCGCTTTGGGGTCCTGCTTATTGTCCTAACCCGGGGTGCACTTCTGCAGCAAGGGCACATCTTCAGCCCACACCCAGGAGAGGCATCTCCAGAAACAGGGTGGAATTAGGGTAGATCAAAAGAAGGAGTTTTTTATTACGGGGATGGAAGAACACTGGCACAGGTTGCCCAGAGCAGCTGTGGCTGCCCCATCCCTGGAAACATCCATCAGGCTGGGCTCTGAGCACCCTGGGATAGAGGAAGGTGCCCCTGCCCATGGCAGGGGGTTGGACAGAAGGCTTTTAAAGGTCGCTCCAATCCAAACCATTCCATGATTCTCTGATTCTACTGTCCAGGGCAGGCACTGGTTTTTTAGCATTCCTGTTCAACCAGGCCTAGATTCCCGCATCCCGTGTTTCCAGGAAACGCAGCTTCAATGTTCTCCAGCACCCGTGTAACACTTTTACCTGGTGGAAGCTGGCACAGTTTGGGACATGCAGCACTGGGCTCCGGCAGATGGGTGCCAGGAGAGACCCAGCAGCTCTGAGGGTTCATCCAGAGTCTGGAGGAGGCAGATCAGAATGAAAGGTCCAGAGGGGAACCCATATGAGGGATGGCTGAGGGCACTTGGAATGTTCAGCTGGAGCAAAGGAGACTGAGGGCAGAGCTCAGTGGGGCAGCTCCGATCTTTGTGACAGGGACAGCACCCAGGGAAGGGCTGGAGCTGTCAGGGCAGGCTCAGTTTGGATATCAGGGAAGGTTCTTCCCCCAGAGGCTGCTGGGCACTGCCCAGGCTCCCCAGGGAGTGGGCACGGCCCCGAGGCTGCCAGAGCTCCAGGAGCGTTTGGGCAGCGCTGCCAGGGATGCCCAGGGTGGGGTTGTTGGGGGGTCTGGGCAGAGCCCAGGGTGGGACTGGGTGATCCCTGTGGGTCCCTCCCAGCTCAGGATATTCCATGTTTCTATTATTCTATGATCCCTAATGGATCTCTGTATTGGTCCTCAGCAAGTCTGAGAGGACTTAAGTGTCCCTTCTGACCACAAGATAGAGGAAGCAGCACCCATGAGCCCTGGTTTTAGCCAATATCTTTTATTTCTTCTTTTTCAGTGTAACAGAGACACCCGGAGCTGCAGTGCTGTGCCTTGCTCGGTACCCACACACCAGCAAGGAGCAGGGTTTCTCCTTGTTAGGCAGTGGGACACATCATGTCAGTAAAGATGCTGTTTCTGACTGACGTCCCAGCCATGCTGTGCTGAAAGAGTGAACCCTGGAGTAGCAGCGTGTCTTGAGAGCTTTCTGAACCCACAGCTTGCAAGCAGCCCAGAGCCAGGCAGAAGGGTCTGTACAAGATTTCGGGGGGATTCAGGCGCTTTCTTGGGTGCAGGAGCCCTCATTTCCTAGAGAACAGACAGCAGCTGTGTTTGAGGTCTCGTGTGGGTTCAGTCCAGGCAGCGGCAGTGGGAGTCCCCTGTCAGTGACCTTGTCACTGCTGCTGAGGCTGCCAAGAGCCCTGAGCCTTGTGCTGCCAGATTTACAGCTATAACCTGGGGAGTCACACAGGGCTGGTTGTTTTTGGCAGGTTTTTGAAACCCCAGGAAGGACAAAAGCTGTGGACTGGAACCCTGTGTGGTGTGAGGTCTCCTCTGGCTCTGGGACAGCACAAATCTTGGAAGGGATAAAAGCTTCCTGCCAGGGTCTCAGGGTGAGCCAACACGGGTGGGAGGATTCCTCTCCAGTGAGAATCCTGGATCTCACAGCTCAGACTCTCATCTGATGGGTCTGTCTACATAAATTTTTGGTGAAGGACATGTTTATTTTTCCAGGCTGGATTCTTAAGGAAATCAGCCCTTTTTGCAACTGAAATATCTGCTTGTCTTAGTCCACATTCATAACTTTTGAACCTGCTGACGAATTTCAGACAATTGTTGTGTCTCAAAGACCTTCACCTTCTACGATATTTATGAAGAAATGTACCTGGGTTAAACACACTCTGGTGCTGCCACTGGGCACCACTGACACGAGCCTGGCTCAATCCTCTTTGTCCCCACCCCTCAGGGGTTTATGGACACCAACATGAGCCCAAGAACCTCCCCAGGCTGGGCAGTCCCAGCTCCCTCAGCCTTTCCCCAGAGCAGAGCTGCTCCAGCCCCTTGACTGTCCCTGTGGCTCCGCAGCCTCTCCCAAGGAAGCAGCTTTGCCTCAGTTTCTCCCTTTGGCTGCACTTGCACATCCTTTTCCTTTGATGTAAGGGTTTAAATGAACCCTTTGGATGAGCCAGAAAGCCTCCTGTCCTCCCAAAGTAGCCAGGAACAAATTGCTGCTCCCAAACTTCACGTTCTCCCTGGCAGTGGTGACGTCTGTGCCATCCCCAGAAGGAGGAGGGGATGTACTGGGTTCCTTGGGCAATCCCAAACCCAAAGGCACAACACAACTCTCCAGAGGGGACCAGAAGCTTTCCTTTATGCTTCCCACAGGCTTGTTTGAAGTGTTCGGGGTCCCTGTTCCAACCCAAAATTGAACCTTTAAAAAAAACCACCATGGAAGTAAATAACCTTCCTTGCCCTATTCTCTCTCCTTCTTCAGTGCCTCAGTTGCCTCCCAGCGCCTTTAGTCACGGCTCAGGATGTGCCCCAAGTCCAGTCTGGAGATATGTTTCACAATGCTGCCTCTGGGACCTGTGTTTTTCCTCCAGGAAAAGGTGGGGGTGGAAGTGTGGGGTTTTTGGTTTCCCACTGAGGCCATGGACTGTGTACAAGCATCTGCCCTGGGCTGGTCCAGCTCCCTGCACCAGCCCTGCCCAAGCTCTCTGCATCCTTGGGGGCCTCAGAGCTCCCTGTGCAGCAGCCAAAAGGAAAACAATGCAGAGAAAATTAGCTCCTGTGCAGCAGCAGCAGAAGGTTGATTTATGACCCATTCACCCATGACATGAAGACTCACGAAGTTTAGAAATCACTGGCCTGAGAGTTTTAGAGGCAGAGGAGGTGGGGACTGCATCCAGCTCACAAAGAGACAAAAACAAAGACAAGGACCCTGCTAACTCTGTGAGCAGCCGAGCCTGGGGAGTCCCTGCAGGGTTATTCCTGTCAGCTCTTCTCTCCTGACCTGGCAGAGTCCTGTGCTGCTTTCAGCACTTTGAACCATCACATTTTTCATTTCAGAATTTCCATTTTTGCTTTTAACTGGTTCTTCCAGAAACAAAAATAAATACTGTTCCCCCTATATATACATATATATAAAAATATATGCACTCACACACACATATATGTTACACCTCATAAAATTCCCAGAGAAGCCACCAGCAGGATTGATTAAAACAGGCAATTTCGTAGCAAGCTGCAAAGTTCTTCCCTGAATCAGTGAGTCATGATGCCCTATAAAGCACACACTAAAACGTCATAATGACCTACCGCCATTATTTCTTCCTTAAATCTTCCCGGTGAGAGGAACAGGAGAGTGCAGAGGGCGGGCAGGAGGGGCTGAGCAGAGCCTGGGGCACGTGGGGAGAGAAGGCTCTGCCTGCTCACAACCTGATGGCTTGGGGTCAAGGGGTCAAGGAGAAGGCAGGACATCTGTCTGTGGGGTCAGAAATGCCCAGGTCACTCGTTTACATTTCTAGGAACAGAACAATTTGGATCTCAGCAGCATTTGACATTCAGCTCATCATTTAATTGGGCCAGAGAGGAGGAGGTGTCGATGGGTGAGAGCAGGACATGGCCCAGCCCAGAACCCCCCAGCCCTGGGCTGATCCCAGCAGGAAAGGTGGGAATTCTGTCCCTGGGCCCCCTCAGGTGAGAGCCCACCTGCAGAGCTGCCCCAGCCCTGGGGCTAAGAGCAGAAGGACGTGGAGCTGCTGGAGAGAGCCCAGAGGAGGCCCCGGAGCTGCTCCAGGCCTGGAGCCCCTCTGCTCTGGAGGCAGCCTGGGAGAGCTGGGAATGTTGCCCTGGAGAAGGGAAGGAGCCAGGGAGAGCTGCGAGCCCCTTGCAGGGCCTAAAGGGGCTCCAGGAGAGCTGCAGAGGGACTGGGGCCAAGGCCTGGAGGGACAGGAGGCAGGGAATGGCTTCCCACTGGGAAAGGGGAGCTTGGGCTGGGATGTTGGGAAGGAATTGCTGGCTGGGAGGGTGGGGAGGGGCTGGGCTGGAATTGCCAGAGCAGCTGGGGCTGCCCCTGGATCCCTGGCAGTGCCCAAGGCCAGGCTGGACACTGGGGCTTGGAGCAGCCTGGGACAGTGGGAGCTGTCCCTGCCCATGGCAGGGGTGGAATGAGATGAGCTTTGAAGTCCGGTCCAACCCAAACCATGCCATAATTCCATGGTTCAGACTAGGAAAGAGACAAGCGAGGAGAGATAATCAATTCCCATCTAACCCTGCCTGCTGGCAGTGGGAAACCATTGCCCCTCGTGCTGCCACTCCAGGCCCTCCTCCAGAGTCAGAATCCCCCTTTCCTGCTGCCCACACGGGGGGACCAGCCCACCCCCAGTTTGTTATTTCAGCACTGAGTTCCAGCGGGCTCTTGCGGGTCCCACAGCACTGACCCGAGTGATCATCCCAAGGCAGCCCTGGCAGCTCTGCGGGAATCAGAGAACCCTGCTTCTGGATTATCAGGAGATGCTTTGTGGATGCACTCATTGTTATTGACAGCTGCTGGATCAATTCCTGGGGCCTGTGTAGGTTTTTATGAGCAGACACAGCAAATTTAGTTGGATTGACACTGTGGATGTGTGGAGCGATGCTGTAGCATAAATGTCATTGAAATGAGACACAAGGACACTGAGGAAGATGAAAGCCTTGTGATATGGAAGATGAATAGCATCCAGACAATTTATTTTTTTAACTTAATTTTTGGTGTCCAGATCCAGTTATTGACTTCTCAGCATGAGAGAGCAGATTGAAGCCCGTGACGTGAGGGTACTCGTGATGCTGCGAGTTAAATGCATTTGTGAGTGTTTGCAGGACTAAAGACTCAAGTAGCACAAGAAATTTAGGAATGCAAATATAATAATAAAAAAAATTACTTTCAAGTCTTTTCCCCCCCTGCAAGTAAGAGGCTCTACTGGTTTGTTTGTCTTATTTTTGATCAAACTCTGGTTTTGTTGTCAGCATTGCTGAACGTCTTGAATTTCCTTTGATGGGATTGAAAAGCTATTTCCAAAAGAAAAAAAAGACAGAAAAACTTTCCAATGCTGCCTTCTTTTTTTTTTTCTGACTTAATTACACAGTAAACAAAGCAGATTTATTTCTGTGCACACCTGTATTATTTCTGAAGAGCTGTTGAGCATCTGTGAAATGAACAGATTGTCTCCTCTTTTTGAATAAAAAAGCCCCAAACCAGAACTCGAAGGGCTCGAGGCTCCTCTGTGTCATCACCCACAACACAGCAGCTCCACTTTCAACTCCAACAGCTCTTCAAACCTCTTCTCCAGGGGCAGGAATGGCAACAGGAAATGTGAGCTGGAATGAGTCTGTGTCTCAGGGCTTTTAATTATGGTAATCAGTAGTTCTGGAAATGGGGGAGCTTGGGGAGCTTGAGTAGCTTCTCTGCTGTCTGATGGGGTTTTGTAGATCAGAGTCACAGAATCGCAGGCTGGGTCAGGTCGGATGGGACCACAGCGGTCCCCTGGTGCCACTCCCTGCCCCAGCAGGGCCATCCCAGAGCACAGGGCACAGGGTTGTGCCCACACAGCTCTGCAATATCCCCAGGGAGGAGACCCCAGAGCCTCTCTGCACAATCTGCTCAGGGCTGGCCCTTCCCAGGGCAGCAGTTCTGCCTCCTGGGCGGGGGAATTGCTGGGCTCAGGCCCTGCCCGTGGCTCTGGTGCCATTGCTGGGCCCCGGAGCAGAGCCTGGGCCCTGCCCTGAGCCCTCCCTGCAGCCAGGGACACCCAGGGACACCCAGGGACACACAGGGACACCCAGGGCTGAGGGCCCCTCGAGGATGGGGCTCCTCTCGAGGCTGAGCAGCCCCGGCTGCCTCAGCCTTTCCTCACGTAGAGGATGAACCTCTGGGCTTCAGTAATTAAAAGGCTTTCTGCTGCCCAGCTGTGTGTTTTCATTAAGTCCAAATGAGTTTAATGCATTCACAGTTTAACATATTGAAGATGCTCCCTTTGGTTGAAATTATCAAATTATCAAAAGCTACTGTCCAAGGAAAAGATGGGCAGACAGACACAGAGAGGAACGGAGGCAGCACAGCTGCCTGAGCTAAATATCTTCAGGAAAGCAGGTCCAGAACAGGGTCCAGAACTTGGACCTAATCTCCACAGTCAGATCCCAAACTGCAGAACAGGGACCCCAACTTCCCTGTCACAGCCAAAGAGCTACATCAGCATCCACATGGAATCACAGAAACATGGAATGGTTTAGGCTGGAAGGGACCTTAAAGCCCATCCAGAGCCACCCCTGCCATGGGCAGGATCACCTTCCACTGTCCCACGGTGCTGCAAGTCCCAGTGTCCAATCTGGCCTTGGACACTGCCAGGGACAGGGAGAACATCCATGACAAAATCTTTCCCAGCCCCTCCCTAACACTCTCACCAAACACAATCAACTGTCCACTTTGTCTGGCTGATGATGAAGCTCATCACAATTGGGATTTACAGCACAGGAGCTCTTTAGGGTGATGAATTTGTCCACCACAGTTTGGGTCAAGCATTTTTTAACTTTTGCACCAGCAAAAGACTCTCTACAGCTTTATTGTCCCTTTATCCCCATCAGAGCTGCTGATTATGTGAAGAAAAGCACTTTACGTGGACTGGTGCCAGGTCAGTCTGTGCAGTTTGCTCCTCCACAAAGGCAGATTCGTGGGTGCTGGAGGATGAGCCAGGAATCCAGCAAAGAGTTAAAGGACATGAAAGCCCTTCCTGAAGCAGCTTAGTGCACACAGGCAGAGCAATTGGGAAGCGAGCACATTACTGCCTGAGTGAGTGACCTGGAACGTCATCATGACACATCACTATTGTTCCCTCACAGAATATTTCCTTTGGGAGCAAAATGAGTGAGGAACGAGTTCCCAAATGATTGCTAACAAGAAAAAAAAAAAAAAAAGAATTGGGGAAGGGGGGAATAAAGAGGAGAAAAGAGCCCAGAAAGGCTTCATAGGCTAAGAGCAAATTACTCTGCAATTCAGCGAGCGATTTCATGGACATGCTGCAGGGATAATGCATTCTGAGTGGCTAGAATTTCATTTAATTCCACTTCATTGTTGAGCATCTTTTCCAGTGGTTTTATGACTGAACACTCTGTGCCCATTTTCCTTGTTCTTAATCTGGCTTTTTGACAGTCAGGCTGGATATACCATGTTCGTGTTTGTTTGTGCGACGCCTCTTATGTCCTGAGACAGAAGCACTAAAAGAAAATGTTCACAAATGAACCTTAATTTTTCTGCAATTGCTGTTCAGGCTGGTGACTGAAGGTCTTTGTCTCTGCTGTGCACCCAGGGTAACACAGGCTGTCAATCACTCATGGATCAATTATTGATGCATCAATCGGTTTTTCTACCTTGCAGAAATCCCTGCAACTGCCTCCAATGACCGAGGAGGCACAAAGCCCTGAGAATCTCAGCTCAATGGCATCTGCACTGCTCCAGAAGGAACTCTGGGACAGCCCTGTGTGGAAATCAGGAGGATATCTTGGTTTTCTGTAGCTTCCTCTTGAGGCCAGCAGAAACCTCAAGTACTCTGAGCAGATTAACAGAGTTATTGAATGGTTTGGGTTGGAAAGGATCTTAAAAATTGTCCTGTTCCCCCACCATGGGCAGGGACAGCTCCCACTGTCCCAGGCTGCTCCAAGCCCCAGTGTCCAACCCGGCCTTGGGCACTGCCAGGGATCCAGGGGCAGCCACAGCTGCTGTGAGCACCCTGTGCCAGGGCCTCCCCACCCTCACAGGGAGGAATTGCTGCCCAATATCCCATTTAACCTGTTCCCTGGCAGCTTGAATCCATTCCCCCTTGTCCTGTCACTCCAGGTCCTTGTAAGGAGTGTAATTTTCTGGAGTCCAGGACCATTTGTATTTGCCATAGTGCCACCAGCTGGAAAAATCAAATTATTCCGTTTTTGTAGCCTTTTTGTTTTATTCTCTTGTCTTTCTGTGGTGGCTGGATCAACCTGGTTTCCTTGGCGATAGCAATGTGACAGCAAAATTGTCCCAAGTTTTTTTTCTCAGGAATAGTTCCATCCTTGGAAGGTCCTTTTCTTACAGAGAAAGACAGGGAGCTTCTCGGAACATGTTAATTCCTCTTTGCTTCCCAAAAAGTCATCTTTGGAAATCAAGCTAACCCTCTTCCTTTGGCTGCGAGCTGTCCATGCTGGGGGAGCTGTGGCTGGAGAGCAACGGTGGCATCCAAGTGTTGCCGTCCCTCCAGGAGTGAGTGGCCACGGAGGCAGGACAATGCTCAGATCCGGCTGGATGAGAGATTTTTCCTGCAATTGGGGATAATTGAGTGTTTTCTTGTGCAGCCCCATCTGCCCGTGGCCACTGTCTGTTCTCTCCTGCTTTATAATTAGCTCTTGCACTGTTGCAAGGACTGATTTGTCATTCTGTCTTTGTACAATTTCCAGCACAGCGGAGCACTGATACAAAGCCCATTTCCATGTACAACCACTATTTGCAGATCGAGTAAAAGGACAGCCTGACCTAAAATCCCATTTTGGCCCCGTGGTAAAACGAAGGCAACAATTACAAATGAAAGGACAATAGAGGAAGAACAGAACTGGGAAGACAGTAATTAGCAAAAATGAGAAGCTGTGAAATTCAAATAGTTTCCTCGGAAAACTAAAGACATTAAGGAAAGTCCCAGGAATAAAGAATTGTAGAGTGTGTTAGAACCACAAGGGATCTCAGCAATGACATTTGGCTCTTTGCTGGTGGAGGAGAGGAAAGTAATAACCTGTTCTCCAGCCCTCAAAATGTTCTCACCTTCCTCTCCTAGTTTTAAAATTAAAAGAAGAATTATTTGTATTTCATGAATATGATTAGGAATAATTACCAAGGAAGATATTAAGAAAATACTAGGAATGAGTTTGTTTAAAAATTATTAGGTCATTTAAATGCACTTACAATGTTGGCTGAGGGGGAATCTGCACAGGAACGTAGGAAAACCCTGCATGGCTTAACGTGAGCTTTTACTCCGAGTAAATAAATTGCTGGCCATGACAGGGACAGGAAGGATTTTGAACAGACAATTTCAAAGCTCCCCGTAGAGATTTCAGGAATGCATACTGTGCTAGGGAATAGGGCTAAGGGGTCTTGGTAAGCAAGCAGAGCACCAGAAATTCCACCGTGGGGCTGCAGCAAAGACATCAACAGAGACCCTGGAGAAAACGAGAAGGGAGTTGGAATTAGGAAAGGAGAAACATTTTCTGCTTCAATGAGAGACACCAGTGAGGCTGAGATGAGTAAACCAGCCAGTTGGCTGCTGTCAGTTTTAAAAAGGAGTTTGGGAAAGGATTGGAAGAGAGTCCAAAAACAAAGGTGTAAGAAAAACTACTGGAGATCTGGAGTAAGTGCCTTGCACTGAGACTTTCACAATCCAATCTGCTTAGTTTATTAAAAAAAAAAGAAAGGGAAGATGGAGAGGTGACTAATTTGATTAAAGTGTGTAAGTACTTTCATAGGGAGAAAATTGTGGTTAGCAAAGTAGTCTTTAATCTTGTGGAGAAAGGAATATTTATGACTGGAAGTGGAATTCTGACATATTCAGATAGAAATAATTTTAACAGAGTGATGGACCAGGTGAAGGCAGTGCCGTGGAAAGTGCTGTGTCTCTCTGCTGCTGAAGGCTTTCAAATCAGGACTGAATTTCTTCCTCAAAGAGTCACTTTCGATTTCAGCCTCTCAATCTATTGCTAACCAGCTAAATTCAGTAACAAATTAGAGGTCAGATGAAATGGTCAGCGGTGTCTCATAGCCTGGAAGCTGCTGCATCACCAGCACAATGCTCCAAGGTTTGGCTGTTTCATGGAATTTTTAGGTGTCAGGATTCAGTTCAGCTGCTCCTCTCCTAAGCACCCTCTCTGACCTCTGGGTGTCACATCCAACAGCTCGGACAGAGCAGTGGCCATCTCATCTTAGGGAACTGGGATTGTTCAGCCTGGGGAAGAGAAGGCTTTGGGGTGACCTTATTGCAGCCTCTCAGTACCTGAAGAGGAGCTATGAGAGAGGCAGAGAGACACTTCGGGCAAGGTCGTGTAGTGACAGGACAGGGGGGAATTGCTTCAAGGTGACAGAGAGAAGCTTTAGATGGGATATTGGGGAGGAATTCCTCCCTGGGAGGGTGGGGAGGTGGCACAGGGTGCCCAGAGCAGCTGGGGCTGCCCCTGGATCCCTGGCAGTGTCCAAGGCCAGGCTGGACACTGGGGCTTGGAGCAGCCTGGGACAGTGGGAGGTGTCCCTGCCATGGGAGGGGTGGCACTGGATGATATGTAATGTCCCTTCCAACCCAAATCATTCTCTGATTCAATGATAAAAAACAACCTCACAAGGTGCATTAAGGAGTCTGGCTCGCCTCATCCAGCGAGGCCTTCATCAATCCTGGGGCTTAGGGGAGACCCCGGGAGGATTTTCACTCCCTGAAATGGCTTTGCTGGAAGGGCACCCAGATGGCAGCTTTCCCAGGACATCGATTCTGGGTCGGTGAGAGCACATCTGCCCCTGGGGCTGCGGCTCCGAGAGCTGCCACAGACCAGGGTGGGGGTGTGAAGGTCGTAAAGGGGAAAGGCAGGAGTGGAAAACTGTTCCTGCCCAGCTGGCAGAGCTTGGAGGAGGTGTCCAAGCAAGTGGCAGTCAAAGGACACTCTGTGTGCCTCCCTGCACTCCAGGGAGAGCCCTCGGAGCGTTGGCCTTGCCCCACCCGCGGCCGGCCGGGCGCTCCCCCAGCCCCTCCATGCCCTGCTCCGGAACCCCGGAGCCCCTGAGCCCCCGAGCACTCAGCTCCTGCCCCTTCAGAAAACGCTGGGGAGGCCTCTGGGGAGCATCACCCCAGCTGAGGCCAAGGAGGCTGAGTTCCAGCACGAGGGAGAGCCGAGCTGCCAGCTGGGACCTGGAGCTTGCTGCATCCACGATGTGAGTGTCATCTCACTGAAGCAGAAAATAGGAACGTGTTGAGCCATCACGCAGCCTCCTGCAAAGATTGAAGTGCTACCAGGGGTTGCTATTTGTGTGCATCTCCTCATTTCCTAATTACCGTGTTTCCCCCCAGTCCTTGCAACAATAAATAAATAAATACATACATACCTACACGTTCCCATCCCTGGAATAAGAGCTGGAGCGTCTCTAGCCCACAGCCCCTCTCTGGAATTCACAAGTCTCAGGCTGGCACGAGTGACCATAGTTTGAATTAAAAAGATGTAAAGGGAATTTAAAATCACTGGGCCAGATCATCAGCTGCTGCGAGTCAGTGAAGACCAGTTGAAACCAACAGAATCACCATTATTTGGATTAAGCAGTGAGATCTGACTGTATGCAAAGGAAGTGAGGCTCAACCTCACTCGTACCTCCAAGCTCTCACTGTCTGCTGTCCTCTGCAGTAAGAGAGGTTAATTATCATCATCTAGAAGCACCAGAGTGAAATTAAGTAAAGGAGAATTTAGGAGGCATGTCAGGAAGCATTGCCCCGCTGTAGCTCTGCTAGCACAGCATATTCTTCCAAGGAGAGGGAGGGATGGCTGATCACCTGTGTCAGTGAAACTTGGGGTGCCCAAAGTGCTGGGAAAGATGCTGCAAGGAGCAGCACCCCTCCAACCTAGGAAGGAGATGTGATATCTAGATGAGCTGCTCCAGTTCTTTGATCCCCTGTTTCTGAGTGATCACATTTCCCAGTGGGAGTGCTGAACAGGGCACGGGCTATCTGAATTATTATCCAAGCAAACACTCTCATTCTCAAAATCTGGGAAGTTTTCCAGCTTAATTAACATTAACATTTGTTTTCACTAAGCCGTCTGTCAATGTGCCACCAGAAGCACTAAATATGAGCTCTGAGCACACACACGGGTAGGTAGCAATTCAGGTGGAGCACGGAGCTTTATTTCCCAGCTTTGTTCCTTACAAGGTTCGTTATTCCTCGGCTCTGTAAATCATCCCCTCCTCGAACTGCAGCAGCCTCTCCCTTGACACACGGTCTCATTGAAAGCTAATGACCAAACATCCTGTAACATCCTCGCCTCAGCTGTACCCAGACACGAGCCCTGATTGCCTTTTGCTGGTGCAGATGTTGGCTGGAAAGGGAAGGCAAAAAGAAGATGGATTTCAAGTGGCATTCTGTCCCAGTTCTCCTCCCAGGTCTGTTTAGATGCAGATTTCTTATATATCACAGAATCCCAGAATGGTTTGGGTTAGGAGGAATTTTAAAGCCCATCCAGTGCCACCCATCCATGGGCAGGGACACCTCCCACTGTCCCAGGCTGCTCTGAGCTGTCCAGCCTGGCCTTGGGCACTGCCAGGGATGCAGGGGCAGCCACAGCTGCTCTGGGCACCCTGTGCCAGGGCCTCACCATCCTGTGCAGTGAATGCAAAGGGATTAACTCTTCATCTTCTTGGGGTCCTTTCCCTGTGGTCACCCTGTGGCTTTGGTGACAATCAGTTCTCAAAGGATGGTGAGACAGTGATTGAATCCACTGCAGAAGGTGGCTGAGGTTGGCCAGGTTGAGAAACAGGGATGCAAAGTGGGACAGGTCTCACTCGTGGAAGGTGACACCAGGACCTCCAGTGCTGGCAAAACCACACCCCCACCCTCAGAGCTGACACCAGCTGCACATCCTCTGGGCGATTTCCTGCATCCCCTGTGCGAGCAGCTTTAACCTTGTCCGACTGACACACACCAACACTGGCCTTACCAATCTGGACAGCCTTCAAATGTCGTGGCTGGGTGGGGCTCTGAGCAGCCTGGGCTGGTGGAAGGTGTCCCTGCTCACGGCAGGGGCTGGAACTGGATGGGCTTTAAGGTCCCTCCCAACCCAAACCATTCTGTGACTCCGTGATTCTGTTCTTCCCTGGAGGAGCTGCTGCTGGGGAAGCTGTATGAGACAAACGGGTTCTTCCTCATCTCTCAGCTTGCTCCATCTTCTCTTTGCTCTGTTTAAAATTTGTTGTGTCCCCAGCAACAAATAGGGCCTTTCTCATTCCTGGGTGCATGGCCTGAATCCTGGACCAGTCCTGATCCCCACCCCGATCCCAGCATGGCTCCTCCCAAGTAGAGAGAAACCTCCCACAAACATTGCCAGAGGTTTGGCACAGGATTTCAAGGACAGTTCCTCTACTTCCTCAGGGTCAACCTCTCCCTTCTGCTTGAACCTACCACGTGGAAAAGGCCACGATGGCTTGGTCCCATGCATGGCTGTGCCAGGACATGGCAGAGTAAAGAGCTCAGATACAGCCCCCAGGTGCACTGCCTCGAGTTGTGTGTCTCACCCGGGCCAGGGTGGGTGGTTTGTCACAGACATTGTGCAGACTGCGAGCTCTGAGTGCTGCCCTGCTTCTGTGGGGACGAGATGGCTCCTCTCGAGATCCTGCGCCTGCTGCTGGGCTGGAAGTGGAGCTGCCCCTCCATCCTCTGCTTGGCAACAGAAGGAAAGGTTGGCATGGCAACTTCTTCTGACGTGGGAAAGGTTGTTAGAAAGGGACTGAGATCAGCTGTTGTCTTGTCCACTGAGAGAGGGACAAGAAGGAACACAGCTTAATTTGAATTAACAAAACCCCTCGGGGCTGTGAATATTCCATATTCCACAGTGAAATGTTGCACCCGGCTGGTGGGGGAGGCCACAGCGTCTCCTCACTGAACGTTTATGTGTGGGCAGGATAAAGCTGCCAGGGCTGGTCTAGATTCACCCAACCCCTACAGTGCTGAGCCTTGAGCGGGGCCTTGTCTTGATGCTATTTCAGCTTCAAGGGCTCCTCAGGACCTTGAGCTTTTCTCTGTTTGCACTAACACACAAGAATCTCTCTGTTTCCCAGTTGCTCCCTGGCTCTGCCACGCTGCATCAGAGGCCATCGAATCTTTGCACTCACACGTCTCGCACCCTGCTGTAGCACCGTGCCCTGTATCATTGCCCCATTTCTACCTTTGTTCTTCCAATTCCCAAGGAACAACTAAACTATTCCCAGTCTTCCTAGCTGAGTTCACTTCATTCCATGGAATCACAGAATCACAGAACCATAGAATCACAGAGTCACAGAATGGTTTGGGTTGGAAGGGACCTCAGGGATCATTCAGTTCCAACCCCCCGCCATGTCCACTAGGTCAGGAGTTTACCAACTCCTAAACTGAACCAGGACCCATCTCTCTTGCACCCAATCTGTCAGTCTTTCTCCTTCTCCTCTTACAGGACATCCTGCAATTACCAACCTGAACTACACTGGCTGGCTGCTTTGGAACTTGAAATATTTCCACTTCACGGTTCCAAATTCTGAATTAGAAATGGATCTTTGGAGGGTCCAAGTGGGGCAAGATAAGAGATGACAGCTGAAGGATCCCACCCTAAGTGAATACATACTGATGGATGGGATTCCTAGGGAATTTTAACTCTTATCAATCAGTTTGAAACCTCTGTGGGTTCTCAACCAACCTTGCCTCTGTCTTCCAGCTAAAATATCTGGACTGAGCAGCAATTATCCAGAAAATGAGGGATCATCTCCCTGCAGCTGCAGAGCACTCTCGGTGTTGAATGCATTCCAAATGGACACAAAAAAATGTGGGAAACCACTCAGGGACACTCTGGCAACTGAATTCACCCCAGCACAGGCCTCCCCTTGCCCTGTTCTGCAAGCTGGGCTCTGTACAAAACTGAACCGTCCCATTAATTTGGAAAATGTCCCCTTAAACTGGGATTTTCTGGAGAATACATCTGTGGTCCTTTGCAACTGTTCTCAGACACTCCACGTCTTTCCCTAGTCCATTGTTACACCTGTTCTTAGCCCATTTGGGGCTCCCTGGGTGAGGCAGGGTCTGATGTGCTGGCTCTGAAAGCAGAAGTTCTGAGAGATCTCAGCCTGTCCTTGGCCACAGGGACACTCGAGGTCCGACAGAATGGAGAACAACAGACTTTGGGATGGAATTCCTTAGGACACCCTGGTGGGGCAAGGAGGAACCTCAGACTGCAAACATCAGACCAGGAGGAGAAATAGGAAAAATAACCACAAAGAATTTCCCCTGGAGAAACTGTTAGACTTTAACAAGCGGAAAGCTGGGAGCAATCGTTTCCAGTAGGACCCAGAAAGGATCAAGATGGTGCTTCCTATGGGTAAGGAGGGCAGAATTCATGGAATCATGGAATGGTCCGGGTTGGGAGCGACCTTAAAAATCATCTAGTTCCAACCCCTGCCAATCCAATTTATTCTTTAACTTTTCCTGGTTAAAAAACTAAAACAAAACCCACAAAACCACAAGGCAGAATCTCGGTCTCCCCACAAAATAAATAATAGAAACAAACAAACCTCAAACCTTTCTGACCCAGCACAGAATCTCAGCCTGCTATAAACACTGCTGGACTTAAATATCGAGAATATTCAGTGCATCAACAACAAAATATAATCCATGTTATTTCATCTGACAATGCACAGAGGACGAAAATAGAAAGGCCCGCTCCATTAAGCTTTGCATCTCCAACTGCACTGAAATTATAATCAACAGCTTCTTCAGGGCAAGGGGAGAGAAAACAAAGGAAGGCAGAAGGAAAAAAAATACATGGAGGGGTTTTTTTTCCCCATGGCCCTTAGAAAAATACAGTTCCAGCCCTTTTCTGCCTCCCTGGACAAGGGGCTTTGCTGCGTTCTGGGGTCTTGACCAATCCCTCTCATTTTCCAGCACTGCACATGGAGCTGCAAGCCAGGAGCAGGAATCCATCAGCAGCATCCACACAGCTCCCTCTGATCCCCTCCCTCCTTCCCTGCCCTGTCCCAGCTTCCCTGGGATCAGACAAGCCCCAGGGAGAGCCTGGACTGAATCCTACACAGGGCCATCCGTGGGTCAGGAAGGTTCAGAGTGGGAGGTGTTAGGACAGGTTTAGGGTGGAGGGCCCTGACCTCCAGCCCTGATCTCTGTGCTGCCCATTCGGGTCTCTCCTCTCTTGTTCTGAGGCCACAGTAAGATGTCACTGGTCCCTTTTGGTGGCTTTCCAGTGACATTTTCCAATAGACACTGGAATAACATACAGAATATTTCCATCTTCTTCTATTTTTATTTTTTTTTTACTAGCCAGAAATGGTTGAGTCACCATTTTAAAAGACAAAATTTTGTGGAAAATCAAACCAATGAACCAACAAACACAGGGTTTGCAATGACAATTTTATTAGTTTTTCCTGGCATGAACTCACCCCTGGGATGTAGAAAACAGGAGCTAACTTCTCTGAGCAAGGCAAACTAGAAAAGTTTAGAAAAATCAGTTGCTCCATGCTGCTTTCTTTGGAGTGTGTCTATAATCCCCAAACTCCTTCTCCAGGTTCCCCAGGTTCCCTGCAGCTACAGAATCTGACTCCTGTTATTACATTTTTTTTTCATCATTGATTTATGTAAATTAAATAGGAAGAAATACCAGCACTCCAGCCAAAAAGAGAAATGCCTCTTTTACAGGCTTAATATTTCACACCGAATATTCATCCTTCCCTGTGAGCAACTTCTTTTCTGGCCTCTCACATTATATTTTTACCGATAGCATTAAATGCTGAATGTAGGCAATATCTTTGATATATGGACAATTTACAACACACACAGAGAACCTTGACAGGACTCTTTTTCGTTTCTTTATCATCTTGTTCATAAATAACAGCTGCTCCAGGAAGGGGCTCAGCGAGGAGGGCTCAGGGCCGTGCTGGAGGGGTGGGAGCGTGGTCTGGGTGTGACAGAGACCCAGTGGAGCTGCAGTGGGGGCACAGATATCCTGGATACAGCGAGGCACCTTTCCTGTCACCTGGGGGTTGTTTGTAGCCTTATAGGGCAGTTAGAATTTTTTTCAGTGCTCTCCTGAGTGCTGTCCTTTTTTTCAGACAGCTTCAGAAGGGATTGCAGTGGGGGAAGGTGATGGGATGAATTCATGCAGGAACAGCCACGCCAAAGGCTCCTCCAGCCCAGCTGCAGCCACAGACTCCTGTAGCTGGTGACAGACAGCAGTTGCCACCTGAGGAGACCTCAGGAAGGTTCTAGGGGACCGGGTACTTTGCTGTCCTCCAAGGATGCCCCTGACAAGCTGCTGCTCTTTGTGCCACCAATCTGGGATGGCTCCCGTCCATTGCAAGCCCACATCTTGCATGTCCTGTCCCCTTCTCCCCACTTACACCACATTTACACCACAGGCAAGGTGCCAGACTGGCCTTTGTAACTGCTGCAGAATGAGCAGAGCTGACACCTTTCCTCCAGCATCAGAACAACAAGAGCTGTGGGGCCCTGTCAAGTTGCACAAAGGGGAGGATGGGGCTGTGTCCCTGAGTGACCCCAGTGGGCTCAGGCAGGGGTGGAGGCGTCTCCATCATTCTAACAGTACCCAAAATGCTTGGACACAGAGCTGACACCGACTCTGAGACCTCTCCACTTGAGGGTGGGACCGGTGGAGCCCTCTTGCCCTGTCTCCTCCAGCTCCCCTTGAATTCAGGACAGATGCCATTGGCAGAGAGCGCAGAGAGGGAGCTTAACCTTCCTCGTGGGGAGAAGGGAGCGTGTTCAATGTCTCCACTTTTGGAGTGGAAAAGCAGCTGGAAAGAACAGAATTGGGTGAAAACCAAGAAGGAGAGGGACGGATCAACTGTGAGCTTCCTCCTGCTCTTCCTCTTCCTCATTCTTCTTTTTTTCTTGGGCTCTTGAGCAACCTGGTCTTGTGGAAGGTGTCCCATGGCACGGGGGTTGAAAGCAGATGAGCTTTAAAGTCCCTTCCAGTCCTCGCCATTCCTGGTTCCCTGATTCTCTGAATAAAACCCTTCCCCTGGCTCACAGCAGCAGCAGAATGGAGCACTCGGCAATTGCCAGAGGGGGCAGGGTGGTGGGAATGAGACTCCAGACGCTGAGTCCCGACGTGTGAACTGAAAACACTTGGAATTTTGTCCTGAAACTCTCAACCCACCCCTGCTTAGCTGCTGCTCTGGAAACGCAGTCCTCTCACCTCTCACATGAACACACATGCACAGCATGCAGGGAAGCAGCCCCTCGGCAACGGTGTCAGAGCCTCCTGAGCTCTGGGTGCTCCCCGCGCCTGGAAAAGGCACCATCCAGTCCTGGACAAGGGAAACACAACTCCCTTGTGCCTGCTCAGATGGTTGCAGTTTGAGGTCACAGGCTGTTTCTAGAGGACCATTTCAGAAGACAGCACTACATGTGTTAGTGGTAAATTGTTTAGTGCTGAATTAATCTCACTCTTCATGCATCTGTAGTCATTTTCTGCTGGCTGTAAGCAGCATTTCTGTGCATAATTGTGCATTACCCCCTGGGGCCTGGTACAAACAGAGCTCCTGTTTAAAACAGAGTTGTTAATCTGATTGCCTTTTTTTGTTTTTCGAGTTACAGGTCAATGCACACCTGGTATAAAACATCCGTATATAAAATTCCAGCAGCTCCCTCCAAGCTCTGTGAAGTCCTGGGTCCTGCCTGGCACCTGGATCACAGTTCTGGAGCTGTTACGGATTGGGATAAACACAATGTCAACACTGGCAGCTTTGGCACAGGCTTTCCTACGAAACAATTGCCTGATTGCTCTGTCTCTGAACCTTCCACATGGCTACTCCCACAGATGGATAATCTGCCCCCAACCAGGCCCAGAGTCCTCCTGTGTGGATCAAATCCCCAGGAAAAGAGAGTCTGCACACATTTGCTGGTTAATGAAGATGCACTGGTGTCAAGAGCTAAGAACGATGGTGCTCACACTGAATCCTGGAGCTGCAGTAAAGAAGGAACTTTCCTCTCAGGTTCCCAGCCCCTTCAGGGTCTGCTGTGATTCCTTTTGCCTTCTCCTGCAGGGTGCCCAGGGTCTATCACCTTCTTTCCAACCTGAGCCTGGAGAAGGACCATCCTCTCTGAGATCTTTGCTCTTTTCCACCAGAAATGAATGCTTGGTAGGCAAAAATTTGGGACACACAGCACTGAACAGTGTGATGGAAAAACCTCAGTTTTTTTCCCCCCACTGTGTATCAAACACAGAAGTGAATCTGTAACACCCTGGGCTTCCTCCTCTGGGATCACAATCAGCCCAGCTGCTTCTTCACCTGCCACCCACAGAGGGGTTTTCCTGAGCTTGAGGTCCTGTGCCAGAGCAGGCAGTGGACAAATACAGTCACAGAATCATGGCATGGTTTGGGTTGGAAGGGACCTTAAGGACCACCATGGGCAGGGACCCCTTCCACCATCCCAGGGTGCTCCAAGCCCCATCTGACCTGGCCTTGGACCCTTCCAGGGATGGGGCAGCCACAGCTGCTCTGGGCAAAAGCCACAGGTACAAAGTGGCCCTTGCATTTGTAACTTACCCATCTGGTGCTTTCCATGATGAAGACTCATTTTAGTGCTTCATTTACAGGACAGGTATCCTTGTCATCCCCTGGGCTGTGACTGCACTTGATGGTCAGTGTCTCCTGGAGTTAACAAATTTAACTCCAAAAGAGCAACTACAGGGCCTGTTACCAGAAAAATGTTGCCTCTAATTCCTTGACCCTTCTCACAGCCCCACTGGATGCTTCTGTTTCCCCTCTCTCCTGCAGGGCCCGTGCTCCGGCATGAACCAGAGCCATGAAGTCATTCAGAAGCAAAAGACTTTAATTTCATTAGTGCTAAATCCCTCATAGAGGCAAACCCTCTAGTAGACAAAAGAGGAGCTGAGGATTGGGAAGTCGGAGATCAGCCTTCGTGGTGACTCATGGGACTCATGACAACACATCAGTGCACAATAAAATGTCACACCATGAAAAATCCTCATTGTCTGGCCATAAATCCTTCTCCCAGCTGGGTTGTCTCCCCATCTTCTGCCCTGCTAAAGGCCACAGAGATGCTCAGACTCACTTGGAGAGGTCCCTGAACAATGTGCTCTTCAGGAAGGGTGCCAATACCCTCCATGCCGGGGCCTGGAGGTCATTCCTTGGCCCTGGTGGGATCTGGGGTGACATTTCTGTGGAGCTGGAGCTGGGACTCAGTGTCCATCAGTGGAGAGGCACAGCAGGTGCCTGACCCCACAGTACAGCGTGAGGAGCAGCAAAGTGTGGTCTGTGCTCACTGCCCCTATTGAGTTTGTCACTCTTGTCTTCCATGGACACGTGGGGCAGCAGGACAGAACTGCAGCAGGACAGAAATCCTTGTTCCCTGTTCCCTGCTCAAGATGTGGTCCCAGCCAGGCCTGTTTGGGAAGGGGGGTCCTGTGCTGAAACAGGCAGAGCTCTGCTATTGCCTGCATGTGGCCTGGAAGGAGCATCCCCTAAGGATCAGCAGATCCTTAGCCTCTGCCTTCAGCACCAGCACAACAGGCTCTTCGTAGCCCATCCTAAGTCACAGCACGAAATATGGTTTGGGAGTTGGTTTTCCCTGCAGAAGAGAGGGGAAGAGGGTGGTGATAACGTGGCCATTCCCCTCCTCAGAGCAAAGAACAAGGCCAGTGGTGAGAGGGACACTGTCACCTGGTGAGATACCATCACATGGGAAAGGGACACTGTCACCTGGTGAGAACTGAACTTCAAGTCCCCAACAGAACATGACCTCAGCTCCACTGCTGCCTGGCAGAGCCATGGTTCAGAGCAGTCAGGAGTCTCTCTGAAATAGCATAATCAGGTCAGTTGTTGCCTCCCTGAGCACAAAACCATCTTCCTCCCTGCAAAGATGCGTGCTGGGACTGGCCAGATGTCCCCAGGCTGTGCGTCCATACGGGACAGACGGACAGCTGCTTCCAGCCACACGGACAAGCTGCTCTTGGCTGTGCAGGCACCACGGCAAAGGCTGTGAGAGACCAGCAGCCAAGCTGGCAGCAAAGCCGTTCTCTCTGCGATCCTGGACACTGCCAGGCTGTTTGCCATGTGCAAAGGGGGCTGTGTACAAGGAATGCCTTTGGAATTGCTGCCTCCAGGCATGTGCAGGCAGCGAGTTTGCTTCTTCTCCCACTGAAATCACCTGAAACTTTTTCACTGGCATGGTGGAAACCAGGATCAGGCCAAGAAAGACAAGCTTTTCCTTTGGATGATTTGAGCCTAAGCAAAAACTGCTTTATTCCATCCCTGTGGGAGGGAGCAGCCCCAGCTCCAGCTGGGGCACTGGAAGAGACTGCATTTCCATTTCACGGAGAAACCATCCTAAAATAGTCCAGGGAACAACTAGAGCATGGGGAATTCCCATCTCAGCCCAGATGTTTCCCATAATCAGCCCTTGCTCTGGCTGACTGGCCTCATTCAGCTGCCCAGGAGCTTTCCATCTTGTGTTTGGATGAACATTTTATTGCCCATCTGAATGCTTGGTAGCCAAAAACTTGGGACACACAGCACTGGAACAACCTTCACCTGCTGCAGGCTTCTGGCCTTGTCTCTACTGAGGACAAATGTGACCTTTCCAATTGTTTTAGGACAAGGCTCCCCGAAACAGCCACAGACAGACCCAGAGTTCAGAGCTGCTTCTCTTTCATTTCATACACCAAATAAAACTGATTCTTTCTAACGGCTTCCCACAGTGGAAAAATCACCTGGTCTATGTTGAATGGATCGCTCTTGAAACCAGCCATGGACCTTTCAGTCACACAGGGACTCAGGAGGGCATTTTCACCCCATTTAAGTGTGGTGCGGAAAACCTTTAGATTTATAGGGCACAGGAATGAAATGTCTCATTTTGTGCCTGGTCTTCATTACATTTTTGATATGAAGAAATGACTTCATTGCAATTTCGGTCTCAGGTGACATCTTTCCTTCCTGAGGACACAGTGGGAGCAAAGTGGGATCTCCAGAATTGAAGCTGCATCGGGAGCTGACTTTGCTGAAGGATTTTGTCTCTCATAATGCAAAAGGCTTTTCTTTCCTGCCTGAGCTGAGCGATGCCTTGTGAGAATCAAAGGCTGATTGTGCTGTGGTGCAGTTCAGCCAAGGAACAGGGTCAAGAGCACAGAGATGGCAGTGGGCAAAATAGCATCCTAAGGAATGTGTCCAATGCCAAACACAGACTATCAAAGGACATAACTTCCAGCAGAAGACCGGGGGACGTAGCAATGAACTCGAGATAAAGAATCTTCATTTGAGCATTTAAGTGGGTTGAAATTCCTGAAGCCAAACACTCTGGCATATCTGGGTTTCTTGGAATTACTAGGCTGAAGAAAAATATGGAGTGTCAATGTTTTTGGCCCAGTTTGCAAGAGAAAGCCAATGTTGGTATCTTCCTGGGGAGGGGAGGGAATTCTCCATTCTTTTCTGCTGAAAGGAGTCTTGACATTTCAGAATGGGTGCAGGATCCTCAGTTACAGAAGAGGGGATCTGTAACCACTGGCAGTGGAGGGTTGGAGCATTTGACCCCCAGGGCTGCCCTTCCCCCACTCCTTTTGTTCTCTGTCTCCGAAAATACAGAACCTCACTGCAGCTCCCAGCCAGCGGATCTCGTTATCCCTCTGTGCCACAAACTGAAGAGCTGTCTCACTTCAGGTTAGTGTTCCCGAGCAGGTACTCACAGGCAATGATAAATTACCCCTTCACCTTTCCTCACAACACCAGGCAGCACCAGCCTCCCACCCTCAGATGTGTGTCCTCCCCTGCTCCTGCCATCCCCATCCACATCCTCCAGCTGCTGCTGCGGCTCTTCCCTGAACTGTCTCCAATTAAAGAGCTTCCTTCTGGGGTTCCTTCTGGAGCAGAGGCAGAGGGAACTGAGCCCAGCCAGAGCCAAAGCCCCCTGTGCCCCCCAGGTGTCCCCGGGCTGCTGCTGCTCCCTGTCACCAGCACACATCTCCTGGGTCCAGCTTCTCATCGCATGTGGTGTAAGATCCTCCACAATTCCTCTCCAAGTCACACTGATCTCTCCCTTCCCCAGAAGGGCACCCTGGCACCTACAACACCCTCTCCTCTGCTCACACTGCATGCTCCAAGAGACACGCTGCCCAGAATGGCCCGAGGTTGTTGGGCTGATGAGGGTGACAAGGTTGATGCAGTGACTGCACTGGGTGGGAGAAGTTGATTCTATCTCATGGCAGGAGAGGTGGTCTAGAAGGTCCCTCAGGTCCTAATTTCTGAGCTGGTGTGGAATTCCAGCCCTTAGGCAATACCCAAATGGAAGGGAGCCCTGGGAAGGGACAGAGACCTTCCCCTGGGACTGTGGAGAAACCCCAACAGGTTTCTGCCTTATCCAATGTGCCACGGAGTCATTTCTGGTGTCCTGAGCTGGTGCCACATCCTCTCCCTTTCCTCTGGCCCAAGCAAACACAGAAATGAGCTCCAGACAACCCTTACAGCCGTTCCTCTGCCACACCTGCTCCCCACCTCCCGCTGCCAGGGCTGGGCAGGCAGCATCCACTGGTAGCTCATCCATCATCTCCAAAGGACCACGTAACATGACGGGAGCTGGAATCAGAGGCTTCCAGAGAGCAAAGTGCTCTTGGGGGAGATGAAGCTGTTTTACTTCTCCATTACAGCTGACAGCTGGAGCAGAGCCAGGACAGCGGTTTCATGATGTGTCTCTAAATTCCAGGCGGGCTCTGACACACTCCATCAGTGTTAACTCTGCCCACGGGACGTTCCCAGAGAGGAGAAAGACCCCTTTCAGTCTGTGAGGGGATCGATGCGAGTGCACGGGACCCTTGGTGGGAATGAATGAATGAAAAAAGTGGCGTTTTGGAAAGGGAAAGAGGCTGCTCTGTACTGGGGCTGGGAGAAGCTGCAAAGGCGGCCTGTCAGCTTCAATGAGCAGCTTCATACGTAGGGAACTGCTTATGGCTCCTTCTAATTGCTGTAATATTCCTGCCACTGCCACAATGCTTTTCTAGCTGCTTCACTTGCTCTGACAAATCAGCTGCCAGCAGAAGAGAAAACAGTGAAGTAAATAATGTAAGCAGTGAAAGAAAGGGTGACCAGTGCTGCTGATCCCTCATCTCTGCTCTCTGCTGGCAGGAAGGTCCAAATGTCACACAGGAACCGACCTGTCCCATCAAGAACTGGCCTTGTGACCTCCAGCTGTGGCCACTCTGCTGCCTCCTTCCCATGCAGCGCATCTCCAGGTTAATCACAGCATCATGGAATCACTGGGGTTGGAAAAGACCTCCAAGGGCATCGAGTCCATCCTGTGACAGATCCCCACCTTGTCCCCAGCCCAGAGCACTGAGTGCCACATCCAGGCATTCCTTGGACACCTCCAGAGATGGGGACTCCAAACCTCCCTGGGCAGCCCCTGCCAAGGCCTGAGCACCCTTTCCATGGAGAAATTCCTGCTGATGTCCACCCTGAGCCTGCCCTGGCCCAGCCTGAGGCCGTTCCCTCTCTCCTGTCCCTGTTCCCTGCCAGCAGAGCCCGACCCCCCCGGCTGCCCCCTCCTGTCAGGGACTTGTGCAGAGCCACAGGGTCCCCCCTGAGCCTCCTTTGCTCCAGGCTGAGGCCCTTTCCAGCTCCCTCAGCCGCTCCTGGGGCTCCAGAGCCTTCCCAGCTCCGTAGTCAGACTGAGCTCTCCCAGATGTGCACTGTCCCTGTGACACAGGATGTGGTCCCAGGGAAAATAAACTCCTGTTCACTACCAGAATCTCCTTTGTAACTTATCAATGGTCAAAAATGGTTTCTGAAAATCTAGGGGCTCAGTTTAGGTGTCTAAGGCTATTTTTCCTCAGTTTGGAAATCCAACTTTGACAAAGTTGTAGCTGGTGGGACTCAATGTCTTGGATTAGTAATATCTGAGGCATGCATGGATGTCTCCATGAAATATCCATGGACTGGGGGGACTGATGTGTGTGAACCCTTCATGGAACAGCAGTGAAGCAGCAGATCACAGCAGCAGTGGGGCAGCTGCCCCATCCACTTGGCAACTGGATTAACAGCACCACAAAATATTTCCAGTCCGTGGTGGGATAGTTGGGAGAAAAAAAAGAACATTGCTTTCCCTCTTCCCAGCACCTGGAGATTGTTGGATGCCCAAGAGTATCACCACTCCATCCTCAGAAAGGAACTTTTCAGTCCCTAAACCTTTGAAAAACGTTGCAAACCCATTTCTTATTATTCAAAACTGCACAAAGGATTTGTTCTGTCGAGATTTGATGGGAAGAGCTCTCAGGAAGCACACGGAGCTCTCATCACTCCGACCACACTGACTGGAGAGAGAGGTGGGAGTAAAACACCTTTGAACTCCCTGCTGCTAATTAGACTTGCTTGGCCTATTGTGCTTAACGAGGGTATTGTCTGCAAATTGCTGCTGGTGGCCTTTTATCTCCCAGGAAGGGTGAAGTGATTTTCCTGAGGCACAGGTGGAAGTGTTGACACAATCTGACATCTATGCAGACTGAATCCTGAGGTACTGGGTGGACACAGCCTTGCAGGGCAGCATGGAAGCAGAAGGGATAATGACAATATACCCCAAACATCATGGAATTCTTAGAATTAGTTCCCTTTTTTCCTCCTCCGCTTTTTGGAGCCAAGGGGAGCAGGGTTCCGAAGGTTAAGCCCCTTGGGAAATGGCACCTGCAGAGCTGAGGAAGCAGCTGCCTCCTCATTTAAAGGCTCCAAGGTTCAATGCTGTTGTCTCCAAATTGCACAGGGACAAGGACAAGGTGTTCCCATTTTCCCTGCAAATCCCAGCCTGGAGGTGAGCTGGGACAGGACAGCACAGGAGGAGGGATGTTTCCCTGCCCTGAAACTGGGGGTACGTGTTCCCCTCTCCAGATCAGAGTTGCTGTGACTGAAATCCTGCCTGTGCCAGGTGTTTATGATATTTTCAGGAATCTGAACTCCTCTTCAGCCTCATGGGCAATAAGGTTTGGGCTGCCCCAACCCGAGACATGGAGACTGCAAGTGCCAGCACCCAGGCTGATCCCTTATGGCTCGCCTGGTACCCAGCAGCAAGAGATCCACATCCCCAGATCTGTTCTGGATAATCCTGGTGGGATGGATCATGGAAGTGCCCAAAAGAGAGCTGAGGATGAATATTGCTGATGGAATGTGCTGGGAGTGTGGTGCTGTGTGAGGTCAGGAGAGGCAACCAGCACACATCTCCCATTTCCCGATGGATGGAAACAGCCCCTGGCACGAAGGGAGCTGGTGGAACATTCCAGAGCACCTCTGTGCCTCGCCCAGAGAGCCAGGTCTGGCAGTGCTGTGGGGAATTGCTCTTTCCAGCCATGACTGTGTCAGGCACAGAACAACTCGTGGCTCTGGGTCACTGCTGTGCCTGCTGCTCCCACTCGTGGAGTGGGAGAGAGAACTCTTGGGAGGCCCCAGCACCAGGACAGCTAAAGCCCAAGGTGTCTGTGATCTCTGCTGGAGCAGCAGTGGTGCAGGAAGAGAGGACCTGAGGATTCTGTTCTTTCTTCAGTACAGATACTGATCTGGAATTGAATCCCACCCTCCCTCCCTTCAGCTGAGCAAGTAGGAGGTGTGTCAAAATTAAAAAAAAAAAAAGAGAAAAGAAGTCAGATGGAGGGAGTTAATGCTCCTGCTCTTTCCAAAAATACTGCACAGCTGGAGAATGAAGGGAAGGATTGTTTGGGTCCCTGCAATCCAAGGCACTGCATGGAGTGTGGCACAAACACTCCTTTTAATCCCAGACATGACCCGGCCTCTCACCCCTCTGTCCCAGAGCAGGGGTGACATTTCAGGCCAGCGTGTGACATGAGAGCCCTCTGTGATCCAGAGTGCTCAGTCACAGAAACACAGAAACACAGAAACACAAACAGCACCCCAGCAGCACCCAGGGCTCCCTCTGTGAGGCCTCAGCTGAGGAGTGAGCCCTCAGCCACAGGGGAAATGCTGCTGCTGCTGCAAACTTCCCCTGCGGCAGCACAAAGCTCGTCAGTAACATCATCCCTACCACTGATTATTTTTAATCTCTCCCTGTGAGGTGCTGAGATCAGGAGCAGAGTTCAGATGTTATTTCCTCCCCAAAGCCAGTGGGGAGCCGCCAGGTCAGGCCTCTGGTCCTCAGCTGCTCTGCTGGACCTTCCGAGGGTTGGAGGCATCAGGAACACGAGCACTGACCTCTTCCTGCCCTTCTCCACTTGTGGTGGTCCTTTCCTCAGCCATCCCTGCATCCACAGTGAGGGCTGGGAGCTGCTGGGGCTGGACCAGCTCACTCTGCTCGGCCACAGGCTGGGCATGGGCCAGTGCCCAGAGCAAAATCAGGGAATGGGAATGGTTTGGCTTGGAAGGGACCTTAAAATCACCTGGTTTCTAACCCTCTGCCATGGGTATGGACACCTCCCACTGTCCCAGGCTGCTCCCAGCCCCAATGTCCAGCCTGACCTTGGACACTGCCAGGGATCCAGGGGCAGCCACAGCTGCTCTGGGCACCCTGTGCCAGGGCGTCCCACCCTCACAGGGAACAATTCCTTCCCAATATTCCATCTATCCCTCCCCTGCCTTTGATAGGAATAAAGCTCCAGAGAACTGATGGTGTAGTTATTAAGAGCCCAGTTTGAAAATCTCCCTTGGAGGTTTCACCTATCCTGCAGTGGAACATGCTGGGGAAGATTATTAGATAAAATAAAGAAGTGAAAAAATTGGAATTTCTGTTCTGGGGTAAGTTCTGATGTTTCCTGTTTTGAGTCAGAATGCAAACCTAGGTTTTAAAGGAAATTAATTTCTTTTTTTTTTTTTAAAGGAACAAAACTCCTAATTACTTTTTTCCCTAGAAATAACAAACCTCAGCCTCTTCAGTGAAGTGAAAACATCTGACAGGCCAGAACTGAAGCTCTGTGATTGTTTGTTGAAATGACCCTAAATGTCACTCCTTTCACACACTTGTGGTTTCAGGACCGGGCTTCTCAGCCCATATTTTAGGTTTACCAGTGGTTAGTTCATGTCACCTGCAGTGCAACCAGTCAGTGCCCAGGTGTGTCCATGTGTCCGTGTGTCCATGCAGGAACTCTTTCCTCTCATCCCGGGGTGTTTTACACACATTCCCATACATTCCCATGCATTTACATGCCCTGATATCCCAGGGATATTCTACATACATTCCCTTTTTGCCATGGATTTTCACACTCGGATCAACCCAAATCCAGGCCTTTCCTCTCACTGCATCCCAGACAAACTCCTGTAAGACCAAATGGAAATTTTATAGCTAAAAGTGATTTACAAAAACGGAATGGGTTTGATTTCCTCTCCTTTCCAGCTGCCCCATCTCACACTGGAGTGCTGCCAGCACTGGCTGAGGCACAACATCGACCTGAAACATCCAAACATCAAGAGGTGCTAACAGTTTGAGGCATTCTGTGTCCTTTCCAGAGGGGATGTGACCACAGGCAGAGAGGAGGCAGACAATGAGCTGAGTGAAAGTCTTTGGAGAGTGAATGAGGGCTCCTGGCTGGTCCCTGGCTCTGAGCACTTGTTGGACTGCTCATGATCTTTCTCCCTCCGGGGGATTTACTCACTAAAAGGAATTGCTGGCAGTTCTCTCACCACACTTATTTGTTAAATTAGGCTGAGCTATAAATATTTACCTTCCTTTTTATTGCGTCTGAGGAACTTGCAGCTCTCTGTAAATGTGGATGTTTATCCGTAAGAGCACAGTACATCCAGGGTGCTGTCAGCTCACCAAGTCCAGTCCCGTGCTAGCCCAGGTGACCTCGGAATCTGCGGCTTTATGGCTCAAATCTCGGTTGAGAATTCAGCAGATGTGCATGGGGGGGGGGGGACTGGTAGATCCAAAGCAAGGCTTGAGACATCTGGAAACCCCCAGGGGACAAGAAGTACCAGACTTTAACTCACTGCTGAACACTGGAGAAGCTGGAGCTGCTGCTGCAGGGACAGAGCTGAGAGGAGAGAGGATCTGTGCCCTGGCTTGGCACAGCAGCACCTGAGTGCTGGGACCCACTGCCTGCGGGGCTTGTGGGCACGGACTCACAGAGCCATGGAATGCTTCGGGCTGGAAGGACCTTAGAGCCCATCCAGTGCCACCCCTGCCTTGGGCAGGGACACCTCCCACTGTCCCAGGCTGCTCCAGCCCGGCCTTGGACACTGCCAGGGATCCAGGGGCAAACACAGCTGCCTTGGGCAACCGATGCCAGGGCCTGCCCAACATCCCAGCCAGGAATTCCTTCCTCACAGGCAATTTAAACAGGCCCGTGGCCCCAGTCCCTCTGCAGCTCTCCTGGAGCCCCTTTAGGCCCTGCAAGGGGCTCGCAGCTCTCCCTGGCTCCTTCCCTTCTCCAGGGGAACATTCCCAGCTCTCCCAGGCTGCCTCCAGAGCAGAGGGGCTCCAGGCCTGGAGCAGCTCCGGGGCCTCCTCTGGGCTCTCTCCAGCAGCTCCACGTCCTTCTGCTGTTGGACTCCCCGAGCCGGGCTCTGCCTCTCCCCGAGCCGGGCTGAACTACATGAACCCAGCTGTGCATTTCCAAATTGCCGCTTTCCTTAATCCCAGCCCTGAAGGCACCATTGTGGTGCATCCGGGAATGGGCTGTTATGTGGGATTGTTGCAGGGGGGCAGGAGAACAAGAGGAGGGTGTTTTTTTGGAAAAGCTCAGTGACGTTGGAACAAATCAGTGTCCTGATGCTCCTTCCCTGCTTTGCAAAGCGATTACTCTGCTTTAGAACCATTTGTTCTCCTTTGATTTGTCTCCAGCCTTGCTTTGGGGGGGAATTTTATGGAATTTTACTGCCTCATATAACACTTATCGCTGGCAATCAATATTGATTTTAACATAATGTTTTAAGACTCCTTTTGTTGTTTTGCATTCATTGTGCATGTTAATAAGGTTTATAAAATCCATGATATTTTCTCCTTTCGTGAAATCTTATTGGGATAATTACCCCGCTCTGTTGACAGATTGTTGTGCCTGAATTATATAAAGAACATCACTGTTATCTGCTTTCCTTTCATCTCTTGAGGGATGCTTTCCTACCTTGACGTGCGGGGTGTGTGTGAATACAGAGTAAATACTGAAAAACTCTTCCTGTGTAACCTTATTTACTTCTGTTCCTCCTGGAAAAGAAACTCCCAAATGCCACCCAGTGCTTCCAGTAGTGTGACCTTTGCTGTAAACAGGAAACCCAGCAAATGAGAAGGGATAATGGCCAAGCCTTCGGGCCAGGGGAGGCACCCCAGGGACGTGTGATCCACACCCAGCGGAGTGCAGAAACCTCTGCCCAGCTCTGGAGTGCCAAGGGAAGAGTGTCCTGGGAAAATCCTTCTTGATGAAGGCTCTTTCATGGAATTCCGTCCAGGAGTTCTGATCCTTCTGCTTTACGGACGTGCCTGGGAGACAGAGCGCTTTGATCCTCTCTTGCCGTGCTCATGTACCAGTTTGGGTCCAGGTCCAGTGATGCCTCTTTACGCTTTTGGTATCACTGAATCAGCCAGAGCCATGGGGTGTCCCACCCCTGCACTGTGCCACCCCCTCTCCTCTGTGGGGCACCAGGGTGTTTACCAGGCTCCTTTCCAGCGCCTCCCAGGAGCTGGAGGTGAGGAGTCACCTCACATCTGCCCTGGAGGGATGCTGAAGCAGGGACCCAAGACGTTGAACTGAGATCTGCATGCAAAGATCTCAAACCCATGGAAGGGAAAGGGAAGGCTGGGAGACCCGAGGTCTTTTCCAGCCCTAATGGTTCTGTGGTTCTGCGTGCACGGGAGCTGGGATGAGGCCATCCCAGAAGCTGGACAGTTACAGGATGAGATGGAAAACTGAGAGGAGGACTGTGTCTGACAGCCTTAAGGCTGACCCTAATTACCATCGCAGAAAGAGAACTCCCTGGGCCGGGAGCTCCAGGAGCACGGAGCTGGCTGCTCACTGTGACAAGATGGATTTGTCAAACTCGGAATTATTTCTTGTTTCTCTCCTTTCTCAGGGTTGATGCCTCCAGATAATCATCTCCCTATGAATCAGACTACCCAAGTGATTGCTCCTGGGAATCTCTCCTGCAAATGCAGAGCACAGAAAAGATTTTGCTTCCTTCTCATGTTCCTCAGACCTTACACCCCCTACAAATTCTCCCTGTGCTCTGTCACGGAGTGCACTGAACCCACGGACAGCTGCGATTCCCGAGCTTCCAGATACACAGTGAGGTAGAAATGTAATAGATGAAACTGTCCTGCTTTTGGATAATCCCCAGCAAACAGCACTTTCCTTAATCCCTCACAGGATGCTTTATTGTGTATCTGGACTTTAGCTGCTGTTCCCAGGCATTTGCTCTCAGTTATTAAGCACAGATCACTGGTAAGTGCCTGGTCCTGCACAAAACGGCCCCTTGAGAGAAGCACTGGGACCACACGGCCCAGGGCTTTCCAGATGTGAGAGGGAAGAGCTGAGCACCTCTCTGGGGCCAGTCTGGGGTCCTGGGCTCCCCTTGCCAAGGCTTCAGTTTGCCTCTCCAGTGCTGGGCAGCATCAGCTGCAATCAGGAATAAAGCACGTTGGACGCAAGTTAAATCCAGCGGGGAATCACTCACCAGTGGTGCCCATCACGGCTCAGAATTGAGACCAGCTCTGTTTAACATCTGGACAAGGGAGTCGAGGGCACCCTCAGTCTGGTCAGGTGTGGATCTGCTGGAGGGCAGGAGGTTCTGCAGAGGGGTCTGTGCTGAGGCCAGCGGGGCGAAGGTCAACACAGCCAAGCTCGGAGTCCTGCACTGGGGTCACAGCAACCCCTGCAGCTCCAGGCTGGGGCAGAGGGGCTGGGAAAGGCCCTGGGGGTGCTGTGACAGCAGCTGGACACGAGTCCAGGGGTGCCCAGCTGGGCAAGAGGCCAGTGGCCCCTGGGCTGGATCAGGAGCAGTCCAGCAGGGCAAGGGAAGGGATTGTCCCCCTGAGCTGGCACTGCTGGGGCCACTCCTCGAGTGCTGCATCCAGTTCTGAGCCCCTCAATGCAGGAAGGACATGGAGGGGCTGGATCATGTCCGGGGAAGGGAATGGAACTGAGAAGGGGCTGGAGAATTCCTGAGGGAGCTGGGAAAGGGGCTCAGGCTGGAGCAAAGGAGGCTCAGGGGGACCTTGTGGCTCTGCACAAGTCCCTGACAGGAGGGGGCAGCCAGGGGGGAGTTGATCCCATTAGTATCACAAGGTAAATTTGAACAGAAGGTAAAATACCCTGTTTAGGGGATTCAGACTTTCAGTTTTCCTACTCACAGCAGAATCACAACACATGGAGGATTCCCTCTCTCTTCTCACCTCATGATGTGTGAATCTCCCTAAAAAAAGGCTCCACATGCTTTTAACCTGTTCTGCAGGTTTGGGGCTTGCCTGGCCACTCACCATCCCTAATCCATGACCCTGGGGCTGTGCAGACAGACTCCATGGGTGGCCTTTTCCACTGGTGTGTCCCAGCACTCATGGGAGCAGCAGTGCAGAGCTTTCCCTGTCATGCCCAGATGGAAAGAGAGGTGGGATGTAACACAGCTCTTGGAAGTCCTTCAGGCACGGAGTGATTTCGGAACACCTGGGTTTTACTCCTGGTGGGCTGTACCCAGGACTGGAAATCACTGGGAGCTGCACAGTTGAGTGGAGCTGAGCCCAGCAGGGTCCATCTCCTGCCCCTTTGGCAGAGCCAGGCTGGCAGTTCAGCCCGTGGCACACACAGCCTGCCACGTCTGACTGAGCAGGAGCCACACTCTCAGCAAACGTGGACTCCTCGTTATTGCTGGGTTTGCTGCCTCCCTCCAGCTGGGAGCTCTGCAGAGGAGGGGTTTGGGCTGTGGGAAGCAGATGGCACAGCCAGGTGCTCATTCTCCTGTTCCTGTGGACCCCAGGGCAGCGTTCCCAGGCCATTACCAGTGGTGGCTCTGTGGCTGCTGCTGTCCCCACCGTGTGACAGCTGTGCCCTGGTCCAGAGCCCAGGAGAGATCTGGTCCTTGGACGACAAACCCTGCACAGCATCTGGGCTTTAGTGACAGCAGGTGACTCCTGGTGGTGATGTTTTCCAAACCACCATTGCTGGATGGCTCAGGTGATAGGAGTTCACCAAGTTCTTGTTTAATGAGGAAATAGAACAGTCCAGAAGGTCCTGCTGCCCTGGTTCCACAGTCCCAGATGCAGAGGGACCTTGACAGGCTGGAGAAAGGGGCCAACAGGAACCTCATGAAGTTCAACAAGAGAAGTCAAAGTCCTGCCCACAGGAAGGAACAGCCCCTGGCGCCAGAATGTGCTGGAGGCCACCCAGCTGGAAAACAGCTCGGCAGGAAAGACCCTCGGGGTCCTGGAGGGCACCAAGGTGACCCTGAGCCAGCAACAATGAAAGCACAGGGTGTCCTGAGCTGTGAGACACAGCAGTGCCAGCAGGTCAGGGAGGGGATCCTGCCCCTCTGCACAGCTCTGCTGAGGCCTCACCTGCAGCTCTGGGACCGGTTCAGCTCCCCAGCACCAGAGAGACCTGGACCTTGAAGAACAGACAGGGCTTGGAAAATACCCCAGGTGTAAGGAGAGCTGGAATCCAGGCAATGCTTCTCTAGGATTTACATTTATCCCTGGGACAATGCAGGCAATTTCTCAGCTACATTGAAGGGGATGAGTGTTGGGAGGAATCCATGGTCTGTGGACTCACTTGAGGCACTTCTCTGTGGGGCTGGAGGGAAGCAGGATTGTGGAAAACGCAGGAAACATGGCAGTCCAAGGTCTGGCAGCAGACAAACCCCCACATTCAACCCAACAGCCCAGTGGAAGTCTGTGCCTCAGCCAGGAACTGAAACCATCCCCTATACCCTTAGGAGCAAGACAAAACAAAATTTAAAAAAGCCTTCTCTCTACTTGGAATCAAAAATGTGCCAGTTTGTAAGGGATAACCATGATTTCAATTTCTCTCCTTGGTGGCTGGAAAGTGCTAATATTTTTTGCTCTGTCCCAGCTGACCTGACTTTGCTGACATCCTGCATCCCATGAAAACCCTCCTGCAGATCTACACTGCTGATAGTGTCATAAAAAAGCATGGAAGGGGAAGGAGGAGAGGGACTGGGGAGGGAAGAGAAAGGAATGATTAAACAAAGCAATAGCCAGGCACCCACATAAAAATCTATCTGGGTGATGAAGCTGCAATAAATGTGGCACATCAGAGCTTCCGTATAAATGGTCGGGGTAAAATATATTTTTATATATATGAAAGAGTAGTTTAAAAATTACTCCGAGCCCACATTCCTCCCCCAACAAAAGAAGAAAAAACTGTCCGAAGTGTAGCAGGTTATTGATTTTTTATAAGTCAGGGACAAATTTATTGGAGAGAAAAGTTCATTATTTAGTAATCCCACAGCTCAATCTGCTCCGCTGGCCATTAACCCTCAACAGTTCCCATGATAAACTCCCCGTGAACTCTCCATGCGCTGCCTCAATGAACCACAGATGGATTTTGCTGAGGGCTCCTTCGCCTCGCCTGGATATTCATTGTGGTTTTGCTGACACAGGGCTCAGCTCCCCGGGGCCCAGAGCAGTGTCTGTGCCCACCTCAGCTCCCACACACAGCCCCTGCCAAGCCCCCACTGCTCGTTCATCCCCTCTGTGGGTCCCATCTGTGCTGACTGAGAAATAAAGGCTGAGCAACCACTTGCAGATGCATTAATTGCACCGACTCCCTTAATTTTCCCACTATTCTTAATTGAATTGGTAGCAACAATTCCTAAAGTATAAATATGTGGGAAAAGGAGCTTTTCCATAATTATCTTGGCATCACTGGTGCTTGGTGGTCTTGTGAATGCCCTCGCATAGGTAAACCCCCAATATGTGCAGCTCCACACTGGCAGCAGTTACTCTGAACTTACACAGCAGTGTAAGGCTCTGTATTAGGGTGATGTTGCAGCTCAGTGCAAGAGACCCAATATTTTTCTGACCCTGTTCTATATTTCAAATAACATGGGAAATGCTGTGCCGCAAGAGCCAGGGCAAAATAACATTAAACACTACTTTTCTTATCCAATGACATTTTATACCCACCTTGCACAGATGGAAAGCTCTGCTGTGGGGAAAGGTTTGCTGCAAATAAGGCACGGGAAGCGGAATTATAAAAAATCGTGCTGTGAAATCATGAGGGGAGGCAAAATCTATTTGCCTTGTATGTGAAATCTATCTTGGTAAGTCATTTGATAGAGTAGATGAATTGCTCATCGGAGGCAGCTGGAAATACAGAGTGTGAAGGGAAGAAATAATTGAAACCAGCCCTCGTCAACATTCAGGGGAAGGGAAATGATGCGTTGAGGAAAGGTCCTGATCATGTGGTGACCGCAGGCAGGTCACAAACCCCAGGGCAGCTCGTGGAAAAGGAGCTATTGCTCCACTTACCCTTCACTGCGACTCTGTAAATCAGGGCTTGTTCAGCATTCCCACTTCCCAGGGACTCCAGGCTCTGATCCCATCATGGATTGATGGAGCTGCTTTTGCCCAGAACTGGGAACGCAGCACCAGAGAGCAGAACACACACAGGTGGGCAGACAAATGATCATTAATTAATTGAGTTATGACTAATGACTGAGGTGCAGGTTGCATCAGGAGCAGAGTGTACACAAGCCTCTCACTGTGTGTCTGGGGCTTGACCAGTGCAATTTATTAATTAGTGCTGATGGATTTTGGGGGGATGCAAAGGAGCAGTGAGGCGGCTGGTGTGGGGTCAGTAGCTCAGGCCCAGGAAGAGGTGACCGGTCTGAAGAGACGGTCCCGTGAGGAACCATCGTCCTGGGGCCCGGTGTCTTCCCTCAGCCGTAGCCGGAGTGCCCGTGCAGAGAGGCTGTCAGCTCTTAGTGATTGTCAGCTTGTGATTTCAGCTCAGCTCTGCGGGCAATCTCCAGGCCAGACCAGGGGGAGAGAGACGAGAGGCTCGTGTAGATGTTCCGCACGGGGCAGCTTTGTTAGTCCAGCTTGGGGCAGCTTTGTTAGTCCAGCTTGGGGCAGCTTTGTTAGTCCGCACTTCGCCAAGGGGAGCCAGGGACGGGATCTCTCTGCCCTCGCAGGGGCAGGGGGCTGGCTTTATAGGGATACAGGGGTGGGTGTCAGAGGGTAAAGGCCAATGGGCTACAAAGGATCTGCACAGGGTCTCCCAGAGGATTCTGGGTTTGTCTTCTTCTCACCCTAACTGAAAGTGGCTGCCTTTCCAGGGGAGTTCTGCTGGGAGCTGGGCAATCTCCTTATCTCAGCAGGCCTCCCTCCAGGGCAGAGGCTGGGCATACCCCACAGAGCAGCACTCAACCGTCCCTGAGGTGCAGGACAGTTGCCAGATGCACACAAGACACGTGAACCCGGGTGGGATCAGGAAAGTTCAGCACATGGTGTTCCTGAGCTTGTGCTTTGCCAGGCAGCACCAGCCCTTCCAAAGGCTCTCTGGATGAGGTTATTCCCATCCCCACACCCCCATGCACCCAGAGGATGGACCACAGGGAGGAAGTTACAGTCTGAGTCGATCACGCTATTTCCAGGAATAAGAATTTGCAGTGACAAGGGACATCTTACGCTTCAGGGGGCCAACCATAAAATCAGGAAAAGGGGAGGAGTTTATTTTGTAAACAATAAGGAATGATAGTGTCCCAGAAGGGTTTGGTGGGGCAGGAACCTTAAAGCCCATCTGGTTCCACCCCCTGCCATGGGCAGGGACACCTTCCCAGGTTGCTCCAAGCCCTGTCCAACCTGGCCTTGAATTTGTCTTAAAAGTGCATCCTCTCCACCATCTCTGGAGACCCAGAGAGTTTAAAAGTCACATTTCTGAGGAGGTTCAGATGTTTCCTCCCTGCACTAAGGAAGCAGGGGTTTGGGGCAGGAAAGGCAAGAAATTCCCATTAATGGGGAATTTTCCAGTCTGGGGACATGCATGTCACAACGCACAGAAGACCTTGCAGGTCTCATCAGGTGAGTAGATCAAGAGGGTTTAAAAGCCCTTCTCTCCCTCTCAGCTTGCCTGGCTCATGGATGGCATGGAGAGCAAGGGAATCCAAGAGGACCAGAGGGAAACGCTGCCACCAAATAAAGCACCCCCACCAAATGGCCTCTGTCCTTTAATAAAGCCTCTTGTCATGTGTGCAAACAAATCACTCTCCCTCAGAGCCATGAACTCACGTCCTAAACACCCGCCCAGGGGTTTCTCAGGTTTAAAAAATAGCAGGGCTCGGTGTTTGGAGGTCATTTATTTATGTGGTGGTGAATTCTGAGCCGTGTACTCGTACAACAAAAGCCTGGGGGAAAACTGAGCCTGAGCAGGTCTCTGAGGCTGCTCTGTGCCAGGGCAGTGCTTCGTGCAGCCGACACCCACAGGGAGACACAAAGGGCACAGCCCTGCCCGGGCACAGCCCTGCCCCGTCCCTGCAGGCAGGAGTGTCCAGGGGGCACTGGGACAGGGACCTTCCTGCCCTGGGGCATCCCAGCAGCCCTTTACAACCTCGAGATGGGATGGGATGGGATGGGATGGGATGGGATGGGATGGGATGGGATGGGATGGGATGGGGGACCTGATACCTGCCTGGGACCTGGTAAAAATCAAAGATCCCTGAGCTGCAGCTGCTGTTTCAGTTAAATCCAAGACAAAAGCAATGTTTTTTTTCTTGGCAAAGCTCTTGGTTCTGCCTCAGCCTCACCACAGACAGCTGCTCTTTCCTCTGTGCCCACAGCACCAACACAGCTCCCTCTCCAAAGGCCGGGATGCAGCCTCGGATCCGGGAGGTTCTGCAGCATCCCGGGGTGGCAGGGACAGCCTTTGACATCAGCGAGGCTGACACTGGGGCTGGACCAGGGCCCCACTCGCTGTGCCCCGGTTTGACAAGTTAACGGAGCTTTGCCAATCTGCAGAGACATCCCAGACTGCCAGGACTGAGCAGAGCTTTATCCAGGTCATTTGCTCTTCAGGCCTGACAGGGGCCAGCGCAGCTTTTCCTCCGCCCGCCAGCGCTGCCTGGGTTTGCAGCTGTCTCCCAGGAGTAAAGCAGAAAGTTTTAAATCCTCCCTTTGCTTCCAGGGTCAGGGAGGTGAAAAGGAGTCCTGGAAAGTGCCCAGGAATGAGGAAAGGGAACACAAGGCTGGTTTTGGGAGGACTCCAGCTGATGAGGCTTCAAAAGGAAAAATCTCTTTACGTTTAGGACTTTTGGAAATAAAAAGAGTACACAAAACTCTTTTATGGGAGGACTTTGGTTGATGAGTTTTTCAAATAAGAATCTGGTTTTTTTTGGTCTTTTGGACAGACTCTTGGACTCGTTTCACTTTTGAACTTGAGACTGTATCATCCAATAGTTGGGAGTGGACATTGGGCATGATTTAGTGAAGAATGAGGCACGTCACATCTTTACCTAAAGGAGATACTTGATCATCAACCAAATTAATTGAACAATATCTCAACATTTGCCCAGCAAGATGTGCCTTAGTTGGTCAAGCCGGGCCGAGAGCAGATGTGAGGCCGGGGACCTTTTCACTCTTTGCAGTCCAGCCCCAGGTCCTGGGTGACATTCAGCTCGTTTGGGGGAGCACATTCCCCCTTTCCAGGACACAAGGCTGTGCCGGTGGCAGCCCTTTCCAGCCCTCCAACTTGTTTCAGTTTTTAAAGAACAAGCAAATCAGCACAGCTGTGTCTCACAGGAGCTGACTGGCAGCCTTTAAATCTCCTTCACGGCAGCGAGGGAGCTGAGCTTAAATGGCACAAAAAGCCAAGATTTGTGGCCCTTGCAAGACTTGTGATTTACTGCCCAGAGACACAGAAAAAGACGTTTTTTCATCCCACCCCTTATTAAGTTCCTCTATTGACTGCTTGTTAAATTTTGCCTGGGAATTGCTCAGAATAAACATTGAAATCTCCAACAGAATATTGAATAACTTCTTTCCAAGGAGCATAAATAAAACAGACCCAGGTCTTCAGCCATCTGCGTGCAGTCACAAAGTGTTTATGCTTTGAGCCCTGGTCATCAAGATGTCATATTTTTGGAGAGATGCATCAGACATAGAAGTTGCTCCTGAAGCCACCAGCACTGGTTCAAAGTGGAGATGACAGTGATGGTTTGTGACTGACGGCCCTGCAGGGCAGGACGGGCTGTGTCTGGAAGGCAGGAGTTTATGGTTACTTGTCTCTGTTTATTGCTAGAGAGACAAAGGGCCAGAGAACACTGATCCCCAGGGCTGATGGATTTTGGAGAGATGGAATTTGGTGTTTCACTGCAGCTCCCACTCCAGACATCTCCCAGTTCTGCTCTTCAACCTCCACCAAAGAGATCCCATTCGCACCAGAGAGATCCCATTCCCATCAGAGAGCTCCCATTCCCACCAAAGAGCTCCCATTCCCATCAGAGAGATCCCATTCCCACCAGAAAGATCCCATTCCCATCAGAGAGATCCCATTCCCACCAAAGAGCTCCCATTCCCACCAGAAAGATCCCATTCCCATCAGAGAGATCCCATTCCCACCAAAGAGCTCCCATTCCCATCAGAGAGCTCCCATTCCCACCAAAGAGCTCCCATTCCCCTGGCACCCCGAGGCTCCCTCCCAAGGCCTCCACACAGCTTCCAGCAGGACACACGGACAGAGCACAGGGACATGGCCCAAGCAGGAAGGGCCCCAGGGCTGCCTCGGGCACATCCCCCACGTGCAAACAGCCTCCAAAAAGCCAGCAAGGGCTGAATCAGAGCAGGCTTGTAAAGAAATTCGAGATGCAGTATCATTTATTATAATGGAGCAACTTTTATTCCTAGAAAACTCTAGCACAGCTGCCCAGGGCAGGGGTGGAGTCCCCATCCCTGCAGGGGTTTCAAAGCCCTGTGGATGTGGCACTTGGGGACAGGGGGCAGGGGTGGCCTGGACAGTGCTGGGGATGGTTGGACTTCGTGATCTTGGAGGGCTTTTCCAACCTTAATTATTCTGTATTTCTGTGACTCCAGAGACCTACTGGAGAAGGAGGGAGGAATGGGATGGTGAAGGACATCCCCCAGCAGTGACCCTTTTCTCTGGAAAGGGTTCCCTTGTGCAGGGAGCAGCGAGCTGAGCATCTCTGGGGTTACCTGGGACAGTGGGAGCTGTCCCTGCCCACAGCAGGGGTGGCACTGGGTGGGCTTTAAGGTCCCTTCCATTCCAAACAATCCTATAATGCCATGATGATTCTCCAGACTAGCCTGGTACTGCTGCAAAACAAAGAGTGAAGCAATATAGACGAGCAACTTGACGGAAGAAATACATTAAATTGACTGTATTTGTATGGCAAATGCAGAGATTGTGGGCACAGTGTTTGCACCACAACCTCTGAACGGATTTTAGCTCATGAAGTGTCTCAAAAATCCCTTAAAGTGTTTTAAAATCCTGTGTCATGGCTGTCAGGGAGATGAAGAGACTTTTCCTCCTCCTCCTCCTCCTCCCAGCAGGGCTGTGCTGGGCAGTAGCCAACACATCGGTTTGGGCTGCTCCATGTGGGGCTGCTCCATGTGGGGCCCCGGCGCCTTTGCTGGTCACTGGGGGATGGAAATGTCCAGGGCATTGCTGGAATTGGCTGCTTGGGCACGGCCAGGGCAGAATTCACAGCTCCATTTGTATGGCTCCTAGTGGACAATCTAGAAAGTTCCGTGACAAAATCTCGATTACTTTTGATCGTCATTTGCTGCTGTCAGCAGGCTGGCTCTGTGTGGGTGGGTGTTACAGAAAGGACAAAAATCGCTCTGCTCTCCCCACAGCTTTTCCAAGTTTGAGATTTTCCCTGGTTTATTTTAATTTCATTTTGACATATCAATCCTAGGTTATGGGGAAAAAACTACAGAAAAATAAATATTTCCACCGTTCCATGATATTTTTGGCTGAGAGCAGGACTGCGGTGCTGGAGTTGGTGTGGACTGGGACTGACTGCTCTGCAGGGAGGGTGCAGAGGGAAAACTTCATCCTCCCAATCCCACTGCAGGTGTGCCAAAGTGTGAGTAAGGGACAGTCCCCTCTGCCAAGCCCCACCACCATCCACAGAGGTCTCCTGTTCTTACCTGGTTGGCTGAAGATGAGTTTCAGTACATTTCCTGCACTTCAATCCTCACGAGCATACTGGCTCTGAAGGGATTTATAGGAGCACACCAAGGCATCCCTAAGGAAATCCTCCAGGAACTTGTTCCAGGTTTCTGGGGCACTTCCAATCGAGGATTTCCATGTCAGTACCTTTAAATTCCAGGGAGGCTGTTGAGGAAGGGAATAATTTGCATTTTCACTCATGGCTTATTATAGATGGAGTGAGCTGAACAGAAGATGTTAAATGAAGATCATGGAATCATGGAATGGTTTGGGTTGGAAGAGACCTCAAAGCCCATCCAGTGCCACCCCATCCATGGGCAGGGACACCTCCCACTGTCCCAGGTGGATCCAAGCCCCAGTGTCCAGCCTGGCCTGGGATCCCACTGCCAGGGATCCAGGGGCAGCCCCAGCTGCTCTGGGCACCCTGTACCAGCCAGGAATTCCTCCCCAATATCCCACTCCAAGCTCCCCTTTTCCAGTGGGAAGCCATTCCCTGGCTCCTGTCACCACATAGATGAGAGAGGGTGGCCTGGAAAGGACTGAAGATGATGAGGGGTTTCACAAACTGGTGGAAAATGAGTGTAGGATAATCCATACCCATCTCATTTCAGGGACAAATGCTCTGCTCTCCAGCTCCCAGAGGTGGATTTCCCACCCTTTCTCAAAGACTTTTGCTCTGCCCTCAACTTTGTCTGCTCTAAAGCCCTGAAATAAGGTTTTCCTACATACTTTGCCAAGAATACTTCCTGCTTCTGCAACCTCTGCCTCCAACTCAGCCAGAAGATGATGTGAGCAGCTTTCCTGGTGCTGTGGTGTTCCAGCCTTTGCTCCTCCTGTTGGATCAGATGATGGAGCAAAGGGGAAATGCAAACTGGAGAAGAGAGGGAAAGCTATGGAATATCTCCAAAGCTCAAAACTGATTTTAAAAATGTTTGGGTTTGAGCTCTGGGCACCCATTCAGGATGGCTCTGCTCTCGTTTGGATGGGGGGCCCTCTCTGTGTTTGTTAGGATCACTGCACTAATGAAGGCTTGAAGGGAAAGCCGCAAGAACAAACGCTGGGAAAGCCTTTTGTGCATCTAATGACACTTAATTTCCATAGTAAATGCCTAATGTTTAACGAGTATTTTATTCTTCCGCAATTTACATATTTATAGTTAACTTTGGTGGCTGCTCCTGAGTAATTAGCCGTCTGTTTAAAAGGAGCCTGTGAACTCTCCAACCACATGCTCATCCCGGTGATGGGGAAAAAAACCCAAACAAACCTTGGGCACTTCTTTTAGAGAAACATTTGATTACAGGTTGTTGAAAGAAAGTCAGGGGAAAAAAGAGAAGGGGTTTGTATAATGAATAAAGCACAAGGGAGGTGAAACTGGGACAAAATGACATTGAGACTCATTGTGAGGGCAATTCCCCTGTTAGGACAGTATTTGCCAGTCCCTCGGAGGGGGAAGGTCCCAAACTGCCCAGCCACTGCAAGACACCAAACTGTGGGATGTGCTGGAGTTGTGTTCATGTAGCGTTGTCCAAAAACAGAAAGGGGAGAAGCCCTGGAATTTGAGATCTTTGCTCGTCAAAAGGCAGGGAAATAGCTGAGAGCAGGACGATGGCACAGAGAAATCACCTGCATTCAGAGATTGAGGGGGCTGTCACTGGCCATAAAGCCGTGCGGAGAATCATAAAATCAAACCTTTTATTTTGCAGTGACTAAATAAGAGTGAAAACTAAGAGCTAAAGCCAACTGTAGAGAAAGACCTGTGGAGGGATGTTTGCTGAAACACAACCTGAACATTCCTGCTGATCAACAGTGTTCAGCTCTGTGCCTCAGAGTGCGGTGGAGTTTCAGGCAGGTATTAACCAAGCCATTTGTTGTGCTGGCCCATAACCTTGGAACCAAACACGATAATTGGGTGTTTAACCTTTATCTTGATCACATAAGCTGCTCATGCTCTTCTTTTTCCCGAGCTTTGCCTGTGGCTGAAGTGTGCAGAAAATGGCAAATTCAATTTGTATGCATGTGCATAATGTTTGGATGTGCATCTAGGCCAGGGATCCGTCACCCAGCATCAGATCAATGGATCAGTATCCTCTGGACTCCTGCTATCAGCACTGCTATCAGCAGGGGCAGCCGATGGTACCCGATTCCTCTGGACTCCTGCTATCAGCACTGCTATCAGCAGGGGCAGCCAATGGTACCCGATTCCTCTGGACTCCTGCTATCAGCACTGCTATCAGCAGGGCAGCCGATGGTACCCGATTCCTCTGGACTCCTGCTATCAGCACTGCTATCAGCAGGGGCAGCTGACGGTAACCGCGTTTCCCAGGTCAGCGCTGGTTCCCGGTGCTGGTCCCAGGCTGGGGCGGGTTAAGGTCCCATCTGGGTCCCTGTCATGGACCAAAGGGCTCCGAGGGATTGGCTGCAACTGTCCTCGGGGATATCCTGTTCCCGCGAGAAAGGGCAAGGACCCCTGCTAAGGGTCAGGAGATCCCCCAGGGTGGATTTTAGCTTCTCGAGAATCCCCCTTGAGCTCTGTGTCCGGCCACTGCCCCTTCGGGAGGATGTGACCCCGAGCAGCCTCAGACACTGCTTATTCCAGCACCTCCATGGCTCCAGGGCTTGGAAAAATCGCGTTCTTCCCAACGCTCCTGGCAATCTTCAGCGTGAGAATTTGTACCCATTGGATCTGCCACAGAGCAGGAGCTTTTATATTCCTTCCAGTATTAGCAGAAACGTGGAATCATAGAATCCCAGAATGGTTTGGGTTGCAATGGACCTTCAAGACCATCTGGTCCCACAGTCAGAGCAGCTGTGGATCCCTGGATCCCTGGCAGTGTCCAAGGTCAGGTTGGACACTGGGGCTTGGAGCAGCCTGGGATAGTGGGAGGTGTCCCTGCCCTGGCAGGGGTGGCACTGGATGGGCTTTAAGGTCCCTTCCAACCCAGCGCACTCCATGGTTCTGTGATGAGAGCACAGCACAGAGAAAGAACAGGAGCCTTTGCCTCAGGGAAGCAGAGAAGCTCCTGCAGTGACAGCACCACTCACATTTCCCAAACTTCAGTTTGCTGCGTTCTGGGGTCTTTGCTGGAGGCATTAAGTTGGTAACTTCGCAAAAAAGGAGAAGTTGAGGAAAGTACAAATGAGTTTCACCTCGGTTTTAATGACTATAATTTTCTCTTGTAACGGTAATTTCCGTAATTAATGGCTGCATTCTTCTATTGTTGCAGCATTTGGAGATGACACAAAATGAGCAAGTGTTTTTGTGTCAGTGACAAAAGGAGAAGATTAGCTGGTGAATGCTGATAGGAAATGTTTGGTGGGAGGAATAAGCAAGGAAGGACTGATAACAAGTTGGGTGGCATTGTTTCTTTGCTGTATTATCTCTATTTTACTGCAAGGGAATGGCAGCACGAACAATGATCTGATGGGAGGCTGAAAATCCCCTTCTCCTCCAAGGAGCTGTGGTTTCAGTGCCTGATGGACACTGGCACAGTTCCACCCCTCAGGCAATACCCAAGAAGTGCTGTCACAGCTGGGACCGTGCCATGGGGCTGATTTAAAAGGCCTCAGTTCAGATCTTGGCTCTTCCCAGATTTCACAACAGATCAATTAAACTCTTGCCCTGGCTTCACTGAAGAGAACAGTCTCTTCTTTCCCGATTCCATGGAAGGTCCCCAGAAAGGCTGTGGTCTCCTTGTGGTTTGAATCAAATCTTGGCCAATGGGAATCTCACCACAGGTGGTTTTTTTTGTGGTTTGTGGGGTTGGATTTTTTAAATTTCAAATGAAATCTCCAACATATTTGGATAGTAGGAATAAGAACAGTTAAGCAGTGCTCACACATGTCAGCTTCTTGGATTCCTGCCCAGAGGTGCAGAAACGATGTGCCCATGGCAGGTTGCAATTCCCAAGGGATTTTGTCTGAAATAAGTGGTGCTGCAAAGCCAGGCCTGGAGGGAGGTGTCCCCTGTGCCCTGGCCTGGCCAGCTCTGCTCACACAGCACCGACTGCCCCAAGGGCTCTGCGCTTCCAAAGCCTTCCTGAGCCACTGGCCTTTGCTGGGAGGGCTCTCTGGGTGAGCACGCTCTGCATCCCGCGGGCTGGACACTGCTGATGTTCCAACCTACGTTAACTCCTCTCCAAATCCCATCTCCTGACTTGGTTCTGAGGGCAGGGGTGTAATGAAATCCAGACTTTACGTGCAACCTTCACAGGAAAATAAACATTATTTCATCCATTCCTGGTACCAGGATGGGGCCATGGACTCACAGCCTCCCTTTGGATGCACAGTGAGGTTTATTTTGCCTTTAATGTATTCACCTCTGCATTCCACGGGGGGAGGTTGAGTTTCACCTTGTGACAGTTGGGTTTTTTTTCCCTTTTTTTCTTGCCAGCTGATTTCTATTTGTTCGTCACCCTCCACTCATGCTTTGCCACTGAGGGAGGATGTTCATGACTGTGTCATTTCTGTCCCTTCTCTGGGACCAGGGACTTGACTCAAGGCTTTTGTACCTGCCCTTGACGCTGCTTAATCCCAGGTGCAGGGTCTGACCCTGCCAAACTGACCAGTCCCAAAGGTTACAGGAGCCTGGGCACACAGAGGGGCCAGGGCTTTGGCTCCTTCTTTGGCTGCAGAAATGGCAAAGAGAAGCATTTGAGCACTGGTTTGGCACCAGGGCTTTTCCCAGGGCTCAGACTCAGTTGGTGGCTTGGAAATTACCCATGGGGTTACCTTAGAAATAGGTCCTTTGCTTTGGCTTGAAAGATTTGAATCCCTAAAACCCCCGATGTTTCCTAACTGAGGAGGCTGATCTATGCTTTGCCTTTTCCAAAGTGCTTTTTGCTGTCCGTGGCAGTCCCCACACTGCAGCTGCTGGGATGGAAATATCCCTGCAAAGCCAGCCCTAGGAATGCCAGGAGGAGGTGGTTGGAGCTGGCACCAGGGCAGGCAGGAGCCTGGCACCCGCTCCTTCCTCTGATCCAGGGGGTCCGGTCATGGAGCAGAGGGATTTATGGAGCAGCTCTCTCTGGCTGTAGGGGGACAGATGCTTTCGCTCCAGGCTTCCACATCTCTGGGTTTGGCCAATCCACAGGGAGCATTCGGTGCTTCTGCAGCATGGCAGGGCTACAGGAACTGTGTGACATCCTGGCCAGGTGTGTGACCTGCTGGGAGGCCTTCCCGATGCTGGACACACTCCATTTCTGACTGGGAAACTTGTCCTGGCTCCCAGCACGGATCTGCCAGGGCTGCCTCTTCCATACCCACAGCTGGCCACCATCACGGTTGGGAAAAGCCCTCAGGTCTCATTGCAGTCAGTTCCACCCGGTTTGCTCGAGTCACAGGCCCTGCTCTTCCTCTCCCAAGGTTGAAACTTGGCTGCTCCCTTCCAGAAACACTGAGCAGCTGCCCGGCTCCAGCCTCCCGGGATCGCCGGTTCCCCACGTGCCAGGAGAGCTCCTGCCTGCCGTGGGCTCTCCTTGCTTTGCCTTCCCATGGCCCTTGGTCCCAACTCTTCAGTTTGAGATTGACCAGATGGAAAACAGTCATTAATTGTGGCATCTTCTACTGGAGACAGAATTCCATGAATCCGGGAACAGGATACTTGGCTTGCACCAAGAGGGGAATTTGAAGTGAGAAGAGGAGATCGCACATTTTAACTCCAGAGCTGATTTATCTCATCTTTTCTGCATTACATGGGCTTCCTTCTGCTTTCCAGAGTTTGTTCTCCCCCTTGGACAGGCCAAGTTGGAAGTCCAAGCCAGAGAGTGGAAATCATAGTGGCGTTACTTAAATATGGCTTCCATCTGGGTTTCACTTAGGATCGTAGAGCCATGGAATGGTTTGGGTTGGAAGGGTCATTAAAGGCCATCCCATTCCCTGCCCTGGACAGGTTCACCTTCACTATCCCAGGGTGCTCCAGGCCTCAGTGTCCAGCCTGGCCATGGGATGGGGTGGGTCTCATGTTTGGCAGCACCAGGGCACCGGGGAAGGAAAGGTGCCACTTGCCTTTCCATTCCAGCAGAGCTGGATTATTCCCTTGTTTTCCTGAGCCAGGTTCTCCATCCTGCTCTGCATCATCCCACAGAAATGTTTAGAAAGGGGCCTCACTGCCAAGGAAAGTTGGGGCTCAGGACATCACCTTGGAGAGGGCAGGGGCAGGAGTGAGGCAGGAGTGGCAGGAAGCAGCAGGAGAGGGGAGAGGCAGGAATTCCCTCCCGCAGCATCCCTGCAAGGACCAGCCCCGCCAACCGCTGGGGAAGCTGCAGAGAAGGGGCACAGAACCTCTGCCAGACTGAGGACAGGCAAGGGCTGGTTTAAACAACCTCTTCTCTCCCTTCTCTTGCCCGAGACCTTTGAAAAGGAAGTGTAAAATCATCTCACAGACCTGGTCTGGAGCACAGAGCCCCCAGAGCTCAGCTGGAGAACCCGGGGTGGGCCATGGGGCGGGGAAGGACGGGCAGTGCTGGGAGTCCGGAGAAGGGGGGAACAAATGCAGAGCCATTTCTGTCCCACAATGTCACTGCAACTGCAGTTCCCCACGGCAGACATGGCAGAAAAAATGTGGGGGTGTAGTTCCAGCTTTTAAAAACCATTCTCCCACAAAAAAAAAGGAAAAAAACCCAAAATAATGCACTTGATTGTGAGTTGAACCAAACCTGTAATAAACCCTTCGTTGTTTCAGCTTTTTCTAAAAATACAGGGTAATAGAGGTCAAATTTGAAATATCACTTCAAACCTCCAAAAAGGAAGGATTTTATGCTGAAATTAGAAATCAAAATCCATTTTACATCCCTCAAAAAAAATTTCCCATCTTCGCTGTGTGCTTTCAACCAAAATGTTTTGCTAAGCCCAGCCAGAATGAACAAGCATTTCTGGTCAGCTGAATAGATTTCATTCCTTTTCATCCAGTAAGATAAAATATTCTACCAAATGTATTCATTTATTTATTATGCATTTTGGCTGTAAATACAAATGCTGCTTTATGCCCACAAAAAAGCACAAGCTATCATTTAAAAAAAAATGTTTATATTAACACTGGAAGTTGGGCGTAGTGCCTAGCAGAGAAAATAATGTCAATTACCCACACAAATGGCTTTCCAAATCTCCCAGTGCTGCTTTCTGCATGAGCAGTTCGATTCAGAGAAATTAGAGATGGGAAAAGATCTTATTAGTGCATCTCATCTCCCTCTCTGCTCGCAAGGGTTTGTCCCCCACTGCGTGTTTTCCATCCTGGATTTAAAATGACGGGGGTCTCTAGGGTAGGCTGGATTTTTTATTTTTCATACAAATATATCTTCATTAGCAAGCAGAAATAGTGAAATTCTGCAGTGAAAACCCCTGAATCAAGTCAGCTGTTGGTGAAAAAGTCTCTCACCTGCAGTCAAGGTACAGGAACCAGGAGCCAGCAGCACCTCAGCCCAGCTTTGTAGCCCCAAAGGCCTGGAGATGATGTCCCCATGAGGCCCTGGTGACCTGGCAGAGCTGGGATGGATGGGGATGATGTCCCCATGAGCCCCTGGTGACCTGGCAGAGCTGGGATGGATGGGGATGATGTCCCCATGAGGCCCTGGTGACCTGGCAGAGCTGGGATGGATGGGGATGATGTCCCCATGAGGCCCTGGTGACCTGGCAGAGCTGGGATGGATGGGGATGATGTCCCCATGAGGCCCTGGTGACCTGGCAGAGCTGGGCTGGGCTGGGCAGGTTTGGGCTGCTGCTCTTCCTCCGGACTCTTTTCCCTCTGCACTCTGTTAGTACTGAAAATGCTCTCCTGGTGGGACCTGTTTCCACCTGGGGGCTCCTTGTCCCTGTCCCTGTCCTGTATCCCCGTGCCTGTCCCTGTCCCTGACCCTGTCCCTATTCCTGTCCCTGTCTCTGTCCCTGTCCCTGACCCTGTCCCTGTTCCTGTCCCTGCGTCTGTCCCTGTCCCATATTCCTGTCCCTGTCCCTGCGTCTGTCCCTGTCCCATATCCCTGTCCCTGTCCCGTATCCCTCTCTCTGTCCCGTATCCCTCTCTCTGTCCCGTATCCCTGTCCCTGTGTCTGTCCCTGTCCCATATCCCTGTCCCATATCCCTGTCCCATATCCCTGTCCCTGTCTCTGTCCCTGTCCCGTATCCCTCTCTCTGTCCCGTATCCCTGTCCCTGTGTCTGTCCCTGTCCCATATCCCTGTCCCTGTCTCTGTCCCTGTCCCGTATCCCTCTCTCTGTCCCGTATCCCTGTCCCTGTGTCTGTCCCTGTCCCATATCCCTGTCCCTGTCTCTGTCCCTGTCTCTGTCCCTGTCCCGTATCCCTGTCCCATATCCCTGTCCCTGTCCCGTATCCCTCTCTCTGTCCCATATCCCTGTCCCTGCCCAGCCTCCTCCTGCAGCCCCTCGGGGCTGGGGGCTCTGGGTGTCTGTGGGAGGTTCTGCTCCACCCCGGGCTGGGCTCTGCTCCCACTGAGCGCGGGACTCCGTGGGCTCCACACCACGAGGAGACCAGAACTGCCCAGGACACGGCACCCAACTGCACCAGCTCACGGGTGACCTTCAACATGAGCATCCCATGGGATTTCCCGGGGTTGCCAGGGGACAGCTGGGATATGGTCCTGGCCCCAAAGATCAATGAGAGAACGAAGAGTGAGGACCTAATTAGCATCGAAGGCGAAGGGATCAATAACCGATAGAAACCAAATACTATGGAGTGTGTAACTTGGGACCAAGGAACATTGCACCACTGAATTTCTCTGGGTTTTGTCTGTATAAACATGAAAAATCTGGTAAAGAGCGTTGTGTGACAGAATGATTTTCTCAGCTCAACCTGGGCAATGTGTGGATGAAATGATTTCAGTTGCACATCCTGGCCAGAATAAAGCAATGCCTTGATTTTCTAACACTAAAAAACATTGGAGAATTTTTGTTTTTCCTGCAGTTTCGGTGACAGCTCTGCATGTGGCAATAACTCTGCACCCCAGAGGACACAGCTCTGTCTCTGGCACCCCTGTTCTTTCTCCAGTGTCCGTGCCATCCCTGCAAGCAGGACACTGCAGAGGTCAAACCCCCCAGCTGATGGTGCAGTCTCCAGTCCTGGGACTGTCCTGTCCAGGTTCAGCCTGATGGGTGCCAAGGGGGGATGTGCTGAGGCTTTGTTCCCCCAGCAGCTCCCTCCAGGCCCTCAGCACTGAGCTTTGACTTTGATAGCCCTGGAACGCCTGTGGCTCCCACCCAGCCCACAGAGCTCTGACAGCGACACCCTGTCACATCCTCTCTAAAGGTCACCGTAAGCAAGCTGGGCTCCTCTATCAACTTATCAGTTCTTTCCCTAAACCAGCTTAAAGAGAAACTTCCCATGGTGAATTAGAGTCTCACAGCGTGTTATTGTGTGATAAGCACAATCCGTGGGCCCGAGCCACTCTCTGCTCCCGCAATTGCCCTCAGCAGGGCTCCTTGGCGAGGCAGGACGTTATCTGTGTGATCACAACGATCTTCTCCTCGTCTAGACATGGGCACAGCAGCAGCTGCCAGGGCAAAGAAGATTTCCTACGCCTGGCTTCTTGTTTGGGCCAAAAAATCAGTTATTTCACTGCTGCTTTATGCAGATATCAGGGAATCATGGAAGGACTTGGGTTGGAAGGGACCTTTAAAGGTCATCCAGACCAAGTCTCTGCAATGAGCAGCAACATTTTCACCCAGACCAGGTTGCTCTGAGCCACATCCAACCTCACGTTGAATGGGGCAGCCACAGCTTCTCTGGGCCAGTGTTTCACCATCCTCACTGTAAAAAATCTCTTCCTTGTATCTAAACGGATCCGTGAGTGTAAAACCACCCCCCTTGTCCTGTCCCAGCAGGTCCTGCTGAAAGGTTTGCCCCAGGATTTCCGCACAGGAGGGTTGTGTGTGAAGGATCCTGAAGCCCTTGTGCCTGCCAGGAATTGCTGGATCCCAGAGACACCAGAACTGCCCGGCTGCCCCAGCTCAGGACCCTTCCAGCTGCCTCGGGGCTCAGGCTGAGACCCTTTGGTTACAAAGTTTGTGCAGCTGGAAACCATGCCTGGCCACACAGGCACCTCCTGCTGCAGGCAGGGCCTCCAGGGCAGGGCATCAGCATGGTGCCGTGCCTGTGCAGAGCCAGGGGAACTTCTGCCAGGCTGGGAACTCTGAACCCAGCTCTGCAAGCGACAACAGCATCACTTCGGGGAGGCAACATTTGTCAAGTCACTCACAAGCTCACTGAGCCTTGCTGCTTCCCCTGCCCTCTGCAAGGCTGTGTCCAAAAGCCCCTCTCAGACCTGGGCTGGACTCAGTAACACCCCTCGAGATGTTCATTTGGGGTTTGAGGCTTGTTTGTCCTCCCTGCCCTTCTTGGGTGGGGCTGGCTGGGAGCGCAGGAAGCCCATCCTGGCATGGGGACTCCTCTCAGCCTTGCTGGAGCCACCTCACCAACACTCACAAGAGGATTTTAGAGGCCTTTTCAAAGCTAAATCCCTCTGTGAGTGTAAGTTGCTCATGCCAAGGCTCCTGTGCAGCGTCTCAGGTTCATTCTGTGCCAGAGCTGCCGGCTCCCATCGCTGGGCTCAGCAGCACAGCTCCACTCCAGCCTCCCCAGGTGCTTGGGGCAGAACCCATCCCTCCATGGCGTGGTGGGTCTCAGCTGAGCCACGCTCAGTCCCTGCTGTGCACAGGCTATGACAGGACTCCTTGGCTTCTCCCACGTCCCACATTCCCTGCCTTCCACTCCTCTCCAAAGCTCTGCCATGTCCCCTCGCCCAGCCTGGCTCTGCTGCACCAGGGAATCTGACAGCTGGGCCTGACCTTTCCCCCAGGGAATGTGACAGCTCCTGTCAGAGTCATCTGTTCCTCCAGCTTTTGGTACCAAACGTGGAGTGGGAGTGACTGACGGGAAGCTGGAGCCCTTCCCTGGCCCCGTCAGGCACCTGCAGCCGGTTCCATCTCTGGCAGCATCTCTGGGGCCGGGGGCTGCCCAGGGTCAGTTCAGAACCCTGCTGCACACACAGAGCCACGGGGCTTTGGTGGCTCCAGCAGGAGGCTGTGGGCTCACGGGGAGCAAACTGGCCAGACCTCACAACTGGGATATTAAAACAAACCCCCCAAACGTGGTTCAGCCCCTAAACCCACACGTGCCCTGCCCTGGTCCTGAGCCCTGCAGGACCCAGGCAGCGTCCCCTCAGTGAGCACGGAGGGTCCCCTCCCCACCCCAGGCTGGGCTTAGCCAGGATCCAGCTTTCCTCAGAACAAGGAAAAGCCTGAACAGCTCCTGCGCTGCAGAGCCAGGAATAAATGCAGCAGATCTAATCCTGGGCCCTGTTCCAGGCTCCCTTTGTCACTTTTCTGCTGGGAAACCTGGGGGAAATCAGTCCCCCCCTCTTCCCTTCTCAGCACCTGCTCTGACACAGACAGACCTTGGGGAACGTTTGGGGGCTCTTCTGGAGGTGAAAGATGAGTCCCAGGCTCCTCAGAAACTCCAATTAATTTATCATCACCCCAAGGAAAGAACAGTAGAGAGACTCAGAGATTTATGCAGGGATGGGGCAGATATTTATATATATTTATATATATATTTTTTTGTATATTTATATATATGTACAGCTGCCCTGAGCTCCAGGGTGGCAGCTCCTCTAGAGGGTCACTTCCGTGCTCCTGAGTGTCCCTGAGTGTCCCACGTCCCTGTGACACCCTGGCCAGGTGGAAGAAGCAAATGTGTCACTTCCCACTCCCTGATCATCTTTCCCTAATGCCTCATTTATTTACCACTGTTGTATTCCACTCCAATTAATTCCTATCCCTCACTTGATTTCACTTTTTAATTCTCTTATTCCTTTTTTAATAACTTGTGGTCTTACTAATTGACCAAGGAACTCAGGGATAGGAATATTATTTTTTTAATAATCCATTTTATTGCTGCTCCTCATCTCACATTCTATTGCTGTGCTGGCTCTCTGATGTAACCCAGGAGTGGATTTTCCCATTTCCAGCCCCTGCTCACAGCTGAGATTCATAAATCTGAGAAGGAAAATTAAAATAGCAATAATAACGATGATGATAATAATAATAATAGCAACAACAAGAGTAGATAAAGCTGTGGCAGCCTGAAGGCAGAGAAGTGGCCATAAACAGCAGCACTGAGAGCTGATGTTGTGCCGTGGACTGATCCAGAGGTCTGTGAACATGGACATCCTCCTCTGCGCTCTGGAGCAGAGTTTATTCACCAAACTCCACACATTTTAGGTCCTTGAGCTCTTCTGCATAATGGAATCCTCCAAGGGCTGCTGGCAGAGATTTGGGGCAGCGTCCAGGTGTCTGCCAGTACATGGAAATCAGGGATTTGGCCCATGGCATCATATGGGGCACAGGATGTGGGGACTCCCAACCACCCAGCCTTATCCAACCCTTCATCCTCCTCCAACACAGCAGCCAGTGGCAGCCAGTGCCAGTCAGTGCCAGTCAGTGGCCCCTGGGCTGTGCCATCTCTGGGGTGGCAGCAGGGCCAGGGCAGTGCCCGTCCCTGTGCTGGCACTGCTGGGGCACCTCCAGTGCTGGGGGCAGCTCTGGAGAGACCCTGAGGGGCTGGAGCTGTCCAGGGAGGGGAACGGGGCTGGGAAGGGGCTGGAGAATTCCTGAGGGAGCTGGGAAAGGGGCTCAGGCTGGAGCAAAGGAGGCTCAGGGGGGACCTTGTGGCTCTGCACAAGTCCCTGACAGGAGGGGGCAGCCGGGGGGGTCGGGCTCTGCTGGCAGGGAACAGGGACAGGAGGAGAGGGAACGGCCTCAGGCTGGGCCAGGGGAGGCTCAGGGTGGATATTGGGAATATTCCTCTTGGAAAAGGCTGTCCAGCCTTGGCAGGGGTGGAGTGCCCATCCCTGGAGGATTTTAGAGCCCTGTGGATGTGGCAGTTGGGGACATGGGCAGGGGTGGCCCTGGCAGTGCTGGGGATGGTTGGATTCGATGAGCTCAGAGGGCTTTTCCAGCCTCAATGATTCCATGATTCTGTGCTCTATAAAACATCTTCCAAATGTCTGCACTGACCTCCATGTGAGGGCACAAACCCCAGCATGGAAATGCCGTCAACCTGCAAACGGAGAGAGACCCACACCTGGGAGATTTCTCCCTTCTGCCACAGCACAGAACAAACCCATCCACGGCTCCTGCCAGCTGTGCTGCCCTGGAACACCTTTTTGCAGCTGCTCTGAGCACTGCTGGACATCCCTTCCCCTCTTCTGGCAGGGAGAGCGACGAGCAGGGTTAATACCTGGGTGGGAAGGAGCCTGGAAACATTCCTGAGAGCACTGCAGGTACCTCTGGTTTTTATGGCTTCCATTATTATGCCATTATTCTACTCAAACGTGGTTATTGGCTCATTAGTATTTAAATCAGCTGATAACACAGGGAGAGATATTCCTCCTGACACGGCTTTACAGCCGGGCCCCGCAGGCCGGGGGCTGTAATGGGCCCGGCTGATGCCATTTGTGTCAAACAAGCTGTGATTTTTAGCCCGCAGAAGTGACGGAGCGGGGCCGTGCAGTGGGGGCAGATTTGCATTTTGCCGGCACAAAGGGAGGATTACGGAGTTTATTGTGGGCCGGGAAATGAGCTGAGAGGGAGCAGCACCCGAGGTTTGCTCGCTCCGTGGCCGAGGCAGCCCTGGGGCAGCGCCAGGGAGGAGCAGAAGGACGGACGGGCACCGGGGCTGGGTGATGAGCCGGGCGGGAGGCAGGATGGGCAGCGGACGGGGAAAGGTGAGGGTGCTCTGGGCTGCAGGCAGGCGGAGAAGGGCCTTGTTCTCTCTCTCCCTCCCTGCACTTACACATCCTTCATTTGGACACTTGATGTGGCCCTTTGTGAGGCGGAAAGAAAAGCAGAATTACAGACTCCTGTTGGAGAGATGCCTTGTGGTTTTGCCACCTTTTGTGGGGACTTAAGAACTTCCAGGTCTGTACCTTAGAAATAAAAATTCAGCCTCGTTTTGTCTGCCTCCAGGCCGGTACAGCCCCGGGCGGTTTCTCGTTTGGGGTGAGTAACACAGCTCTGGTAGAGGCGCTTCAGTGTGCGGAGGGGATGGGCGGCTCTGACAGGGCTGTCGGATCCACGGTTTATTGTGAGATCGATCCTTTGGGAAGTGGGCACCCTGCAAACTTCATCTGGGGCACATCTCCTGTTGGGGAAAACCTGGTGGGAGGTGTCCCTGCCCGTGGCAGGGGGCTGGAACGGGATGGGTTTTAAGGTCACTTCCATCCCAAACCATTCTATGATTCTGTGAAAGAAAATTACTAACAATGAAAAAATTTAAAAGCAAACCAATTTAAAAAACCCAAAAAACAAAAAACCAACCACCAAAACAAAGCAAACCACCCAAACTTCCCAAGAACCCCAACCTCAAACCCTCTGTGCAAGTTTTCATTTTAAAACATCAGTGCATTGGCCTCCTGTGCGGCTCCTGCTGTGATAACACAACCTCATTTCCCCTTCCCAGGACACTGAAGAGCAGCAGTTTGAACGGGCTGTCTGCTCCCAGAAAGCCCAGCACCGCTAAAATCATAAAATCTCCAGTATTCTGGAGAGGAGACCGCTCTGTTGGTGCCGTCAGAGCCCGAGGCACCGTCCTGCAGCGGGCCCTGGCCGCAGAGCTGGGCTGCTGTGCCCGCACGGCCGCTCCGGCCACTCCTGGCAGGGAGGGCACTGTCACAGCTGACCACAGCCGGGGGCAGAGGGCGTGTCCGGCCACTGAGAGCACTTGGGAAGAGATCCCACACTGGGAAGGATGATCTGGACATCTGCCTAAGGGTCCGGGAGAGCGATGTCCGTGCCCCAGGCACTCCACAGCTTTCTTGGGACACCCTCCAGGGATGGGGACTCCACCCCTGCCCTGGGCAGCTGCGGTGTGATAAGCAGATAGCAAATGTGGTAACAGCGATTTGGATGAGCAAAGTGAATGACTTGGGGCTGTTTTCATTCTTCAGCAGGATTCTGGATGGGGCTCTGTCCCCAGGCAGCAGGGACGCTCCTCCTGCCGCCGCTGGAGGCGGTTGGGACATAGGAAGGGAGAGGCCACGGCCACGACCCGGGAGCAGCCCCTAAGGAGCCGCAGAGGTGAATCTCACTGTCCCTGCACAGGAAACATCTCTGCACCAGTCAAGATGAAAATAAGCCCCAAACCCCCATCCCAGAGCAAAGCAGCCATCAGTTTCCAGGCTGGAAACCTCTGCATTTTCATAAGAAAGGCTCCTGCTCCGCCTAATTCCTTGGGATTCTATTTGCAGCCTGTTCTCTGCTGTGGGAAATAAGCTGTTCCATTTTAATTGGGACAATTGCAGAAATAACTTGTTTAAATGCATTTTGGGCTCAGAATAAAACCCAAAGAATAGAACAAAATTAAAAATGCAGCAGTACCCCGTCCCCCCCCTTCAAATCAGAAAAAAATATCATTTCCGGATGCACAGTGATAGGATATTATTTTTTTCCTATCTCAGAGGAAAGGTTTCAGCTTGTTGCTTCCCTCCCCTCGTTTTAACTATACAGTAATCATCGCATTTTGATAAATTTTGAAATGGAGCAGCACTGGAAAATGAAAATGAAAAATCAAAACATTCCACGTGACAAAATTATTACAATTGAACTGCTGTGCCTGTTCAGAATAATTTTTTAAAACAGCCCCGAAAAAATGGAAAAAAATATCCTGTAAGTGGCTTTTGATCAAATGACTGGAGAGCTCGTTTGCTGAGAGCTTCGCTCAAGCCAAATCTCCATTTTCCAGCATAATCAGCTGCTTGACCAAACACCGTTCCGTGAGCTGGAGCGGCCCCTGTGCTCCGGATCCGTAGGAAGGCTTTAGGAAAGAGCCTGCCCAGCTGGATGTGCTGTTAATGGGGCAATTTGGTGCTCGTTTTCTCTTCTCACATTGTGTGTCACACTGTATGGGAGACGAGCGTCTCCCGCTCGCCGGGAACCCTGCGGGGACAGCGGATTGCTCTGGGTTTGATGCACCGGGTTTGATTCCCCTTCCAGCCCCGAACTCGCCTTTTCTCCCGTTGTTCCGGGAACCCTTTCCGAGCTCACGCGTGCCGTGCTCCTTTCTCAGGATGTGGAGGGAGGGTTGGCACATCCAGGCCGGAGATGTCCAGCGCCACTGACCGTCCCACCCAGCCCCATCCGCTGCAGCATCCCGAGCTGCCACGGAATCTTCCCTTCCCCGCAGGACGGGGGCACAGCTGGGCTGCGGATGGCGCACGGGAGGAGCACTCAGGGGCTCCAAGGACCTGGGGACAGGCGGGGGACAGCCCAGAGGGACGGGACAGGGTGTGGGGGGACCCGGAGCCCCGCGGGGGGGACGCGGGGAAGGAGCTCGTCTGTCAGCAGCAGCCTTTGATTGCCCCATTCCTGCAAAGATAAAATGGATAAAGTAATGGGTATTTACTCTTCTCCGCTGTGTACACAACAGAATTGTGTTTCTTTTAATGGGAGCTCTGTGCTAATTGCTGTCATTAACAGAGTGAGGCTCTAAGCTCCACAACGTCTCTCTCCTGCCCCTGTGTGTGATGCGCTGCCTTTCTGCTCTCAGATCTCTCCCAAATCCCCCTCCTTGGACAGGATCTGAGCCACGGCCTGCGTCACCCTCCCCAAAAGCCTTTTTGGCGTCCCCTCCGCAGCCTCCCCAGGCCGAGCATGTTCGCAGCTCCGCGGGATCCAGAGGATGCTGGTGCCGTTCCGTTAATGGATCCCGTCTTCCCGCCGATCCAATTGTGTCTCTCGGCAGCGCGGTGGGCACGTCCTGCGAGCGGCATATGCCACAGCAGATGGCACCGGCTCCATCCCAGCCCAGCTCGGGAGAGAAATCGCTCCAGAGCTCCCCTGCTTTGGATAGACCCGGGATGTTGTGGGGGCCGGGGTGGAGATGGAAGGGGAAAAGGAGCCATGACAGAAAATGAGCTGAACTGAGCGTCTCCATCGTCTGGAACCTTCCAGGGGAGCTGGAGCGAGTCCAGGAGGGGAAGGGAGCTGGGAAGGGGCTGGAGCCCCAGGAGCGGCTGAGGGAGCTGGGAAGGGGCTGGAGAAATCCTGAGGGAGCTGGGAAGGGGCTGGAGAATTCCTGAGGGAGCTGGAAAGGGGCTCAGGCTGGAGCAAAGGAGGCTCAGGGGGGACCTTGTGGCTCTGCACAAGTCCCTGACAGGAGGGGGCAGCCGGGGGGTCGGGCTCTGCTGGCAGGGACAGGGACAGGAGGAGAGGGAACGGCCTCAGGCTGGGCCAGGGGAGGGGCAGGGTGGGCATCAGGAAGAAGTGAGGGAGGTCTGGAGCCAAACTTCGCTCTGGATGCTGGTGTGGAGATGGGATCATTAACATTCTCCACCATCCTGGGCAGAGACCGGGCCGCTGATCACACAATAGTTCAGTGCATCCAATTTACAATGCAATTACATTTTAATAAGCTGTGACCCCTGAGGTGGGACCTGCCACCTGCCAACCGAGATCCAGCACTGACCCAGCCTCGCCCACGGGTGGATGTGCTGCAGCTCGGGAGGGGACAGTGGACGGGTTTGTATAAATATAAAATATAACCTGTGCTGGTGTCCAGCCTGGCTGCCGGACCTCGCCAATGAGGTGACTCAATTTCCCTCTGCTCTAATAGAGGTCTCATTCCTGGCCCTGGGAAGATGCTGCAGAGCCTTGGAAAGTCCTGTGGCTCCTCTCCCACCAGCCTGGCAGGGAAATGAGACTCCTTGGGATGAGGGGAAAATGAGAAAAAGCAGAATGTTACACACCCTCATCTGTCCCCGTGCTGAGCTGGGTGAGAGCGGCTCCAAGGAGCTTCACCCAGCTCTGACTGCTGCAAGCATTAAAAAGAAATACAAAATCATCCATAATCCCCGATGACAAATTCCAGAGAGGGTCAAATTCCTTTCTAAGGATGAAATGAGAGGTTTTATGATCACATTGCCTTATTACACCCGGCTCCCTGCAGTGTCACATGCATCCTAAGAACCAGTTTGCTGTGTAACTCGCTCTCTCCAGCAACGTTAGGAGCAAAATAACTTCTAAATATCCTTTCCCAGCCAGAACTGCTGCTTTTGTGGGAAACCTTTGCCTGGTGGTGTTTGGGAACCTTGTCCTTGCAGAAGGGCTGAAGCATCCAAGCACTGCTGAGGAGGGAAGTGGGGTTTTGTGGTCTTTTCCTGGGAATAAAGGCTGAATGCCTCATTTATTTTGTGATGGGAAAGTGCACGGAGCCTCTGAGCATGCTGGCTCCAGCAAGGATGGCATGAGGCTCCTGCTTTAGTTTTGACAAGTGACTTCCATCTGCAGAAGTGAAGAGTCTCTGGCTTACAGGAAGAGAGCCAACTGCTCCCCTTCCCCTTCCCCAAGCACTTCAAAGGAGCACATTCCCTTCCTCTGGGAACAAGCCACGAAGTCCACACTGATGAGAAATTATGGAAAGGCAAGAGCAGGTGGGAGGCACCGGAGCCCCCCCTCATCCCAGTGACATTTATTTCCGTGGTGCAGCCCACACAGGGAGCTTGGCAGTTACTTTTCCTTCAAAGGGGGACAGTTGATGTATGGGGAAAGGGGATTTTCTTCCTGGGATCTCCTTTGCCAGGAGGGAGCTTTGGAGCAGTAACTCTGAGCCTGAAGGATCCATTTCACCTCCCTTTTGTATTCCCTCCCTTTGGCTTTATTTATTTGTTTTATCTCCACTTTCCTTTCTTGTAGAGCTCTCAGCCTCCTCTTTCTTCCTTTTCTTCCTCCTTTTCTTATTCATGCCTTCAAAGACACCTTTGGCAGAGAGGGGAGACAATCCCATGGAAAATTCCTTCTTCTTTATTTTCAGGCTTGTTCAGAAAAGAAGCAGGAGAGGGGGAGAGAGAAACCACCCGGCATTAAAACCCCTGGAAAGCTGCTCCTGCTGCTTTTGGGAATGGCAGGGGAGCCTTATCTGGCCTTGCACACTAGGAAGGAGAGCCCGAGCCTTGTGAAGTGTAATAAGGAACACAGAGCCTAATGGAAAAATCATTTGCTTGTAGCATTTAATTAAATATGTAAATTTATGAACGGCCCTGAAATCCTCAAATTAAAAGGCAGAGCTGTCATGAATTTTGATTTGATTTCCTCCACGGGCTTTCCCTCCATCATCCCCAGCTCGCTTTGCCTTTAATCAGAGGTGGCACCTGGGGACGGCAGAGCCGCGGCCAGGCCTGTCCTCGGGGTGTCCCCAGCTGTGACGCACACGCAGGCTGGTTTTATTCCCTGCACATCCACGGCAATGAACTCCGGCTGCTGCTCCAAGGAGCTGGCTTTGTGCTCTTTCCTGCAGGGAATCCAGCACAGAGCAGGGGCACATGAGTTGTCACCATCTCACCTGGAGCCCGGGGTGGTGGCACCACATCCCTGGAGATCTGGTACAACAACTCTCCCTTAAATTCCAGTGTCCCCAAACCTGCCCATCCACGATCCCGTCCTGCATCGGGAGGTCTGGCTTGCTCTGTTCCAAAGTCTACCTGGAGCTTCTCCTACAGGCTCAGATTTGGGACACTGGGATTGTGGCACAAGGAGCATTTCCCCAGGGGTCACTGCTCAGTGTGAATCTCTGCCACCCTCCCAAGTGCCACCGCCCCTCTCAGAGCTGGGTGCCCGGGGAGGTGACCCTGTCACAGCCAGGTGATGAATTTGGCCCTTTTGCTTTGCAGTTGACCAGGCCAAACCTGGAGCTGCCTCCCCCTTCCCATGCCCAGCTCAGCTTTTGGGTTTGATGCCCGGGCTTGGGGTGAGCAATTCCCACTGGTCCTTTGAGCCTCATGCAGTCCCAGCTGGTGCAGAGCAGCAAAGGCTCTTTCCCAGCCCAAACTCCATGACTTGTCTTTATCTCTGACTGGTCCCTGCCAGGCCTGCACTGGGTGTTCTGCAGGGCAGAATTGGCTTTTCCCAGCTCAGCGTGGTGAGTTCACCCTGTCCCAGAGGATCTGCAGGGACAGCAGAGCCCCATGGCAGCCCACAATGAGCTCCAGAGGAACGAATAACACGGAAAAGGAACAAACTGGGTAATGAAAGGTGGATTTAGTGAGGAAAAGGCCAATATGTTGAGGTTTGTACAAGCCAGCAGTGAGATGGAAGTTGCATCCCTCAATCCATGGCCATGGCTTTGTCCATCACAGCCAGCCTTGCAGAGGACACAGAGGTGAGACCATTTTAATGCCATTTTACTGCATTCCAGTCTCAGCTGGAGAGGCACCTGTGCCTGTAAGGCAGCCTCATTCCCCCAAACACCGTCAGTCCTCACAGCAGGGCCACCTCTGCGTGGGCACTGTGAGTCAGCAGTGAGGAGAATGCAGAGATTTGGGCAGGTTTCATTTAAAAGGCCTCAGTATTTCCTTGAAATACCTTCAGTGAGTGACTGCAAGACATCCCTGCAACAGGTGCCTCAGCATTTCCAGCTCTGGGGTGCAAAGACAGGCCCAGATCAGGGGGTCTCAGGTGTCCCAAGAGTAAAACAGAGCCCATGGTTTGCCTGCATGTTTAGAAAAAGCTGGATTGTTATTCCTGCCTTCTCAGGCTGGATTAGATCTGGAGTGAACAGGTCTGGAGGTGCACAATCCATCTCGATCTGGCACTGACAGCTGGGACATTAAGGGAGCGCAACCCCGGGAGGAAGAGACGCCTCTCACTCTCCACTCCCAGCTGGGAGTGGGAGATGCTCCGAGCAGGTTCCCGGCTCCACAGGTACCCTGCAGTTGCCCCTTCAGTTTGTTTACACACCTGGCTGAGGCAGGGAGAAGAAAAGCGTCGTGGGAAGCACAGGGACACATTTATCCTGTTGAGATGCTGCCCTGACACACTGGAGAGCAGAGAGCAGGGAAGGGGCGTCCTCTCCTCCAGCTCGCTCCGGAGAGACCAGGACAGCTCCAGCTGTGCAAATGAAATCCAAGAGACTTAATAACACTTTAATGCACGCTCTTAGCACTGAGGGTTGGGTTGTTCCCCTTCTTGCTGTCCCTTTGATGGTGATAAATGGAGGGGATGTCATTTGCTTGTACAGCTGCAAGGCCGGGCCTTTGGAGAGGGAAGGGAGGATGAGGGAGGTTATTTTATCAGGAACTTGAAAGGAGGCACAGAGCAGTACCAGGGGCTGTGCTGGTTCCTGAGGAGCTCCAGGCAGTAATAACCCGACCTGGCAGCCTTCTCAGCAGTGAGAAAAGTCTTCATGGGATGAAGAGCCCTCCTGGGATGAAACCTCCCTGCCCATGATCCCAGCCTGGCCTGAGCTGTCCGGGTTGCTCTGGAGAACATGAACCTGGCCAGGAGCAGCTGCCAGGTGGGGAGTTGTGCCCCCAAGGCCTTTGCCTTCACACAGCCTTGAGCTCCAGGGGAGATGAAGGACAGGAGAGGCTACAGGAGGTGGCTGTGGAGCAGAACTCACCAAAACCTGCTGGAGCGAGTCCAGAGGAGGCACCAAAGACCAGAGGGGACGGAGCAGCTCTGCTGGGAGGAAAGGCTGGGAGAGCTGGGATTGTTCAGTTCGGAGAAGACAAAGTTTTGGAGTGAAGTGCCTGAAGGAGCCAACAAGAAAGATGGAGAGAGACTTTGGACAAGGCCAGGAGGGACAGGACAAGGGGGAACGGCTTCAAATTGAAAGAGAGTAGGGTCAGGTGGGATATAAAGAAAAAATTCTTTATTGTGAGGGAGGGAAGGCACAGGTTACCCACAGATGATGGATGTGTCCAAGGCCAGGTTGGACAGGGCTTGGAGCACCCTGGGACAGTGGAAGGTGTCCCTGCCCATGGCAGGGGGTGGAACAAGATGACTTTTAAGGTCCCTTCCAGCCCAAACCATTCTGTGATTCTGTTACTCCTTTGTCTCCAGGACAGCCAACTTCCATTGCCCAAAGGCTCCCCAGAGCTGCAAAGTCCCTGAGGTTTGGATTGAATATCAGGAAGAACTTCTTTATGGAAAGGTTGGTCAAGCCCTGGCACAGGGCAGGGGTGGAGTCCTCATCCCTGCAGGGATTTCAGAGTTGTGTGGATGTGGCACTTGAAGACATGGGGCAGTGGTGGCCTTGGCTGTGCTGGGGAAGGGTTGGACTCGATGGGCTCGGAGGACTTTTCGAACCTAAACCATTCTGGGATTCCATGACTGTGAGGGCCAAAGCTCCTCCTGGCACTGCCTCCCTGTGCTGGCTGATGGTGGCACAGCGGTCCCCACTGGGTCCTGTTCCACAGAAGCACTTTTAGGGACTCCAGGGATGAGCAGGATGCTCTGGATGGAATGTTGCCATGGAACAGAGACATTTTCCAGCCTTTCTGTGGTGAGTGCAGCATCACAGAAGGGTTGGATTCACTGGTGACATGTCCAGAGGCTTTCATGCTCCGTTGGCTTCGTTATCACCTCCTGGAGATCAGGGTGACAGCTCTCAGTGCTGGTTCCTTTGTCAGGATGAAACACTTCCCACTCCCCCAGCCAGGGCACAGCTTTATCCGGGCACCTTCTCTGCCATGGGTTTCCCTTAGGAGCTGTTCTTTCCCCATGGAAAAGGAAGGGCAGGCAATGGGAATGGACAATGGATATAAGGGAACTCCTGGATGTGCCCATAGCTGGGGGACCCACAGGTGCTCCCTCCTGCTTTATCCTGGCTGGACAAACCCACAGCTCCCAGGGCTGGGCTGAGCTCCTGCCCCTTGCTGGGGCATGAGAGACAACACACAAGAATCTGGAGTGATTTTAAGGCAGGAAGTGCCAGGTCTGTGTAATCCACGGCTGTGTTCCTGCTGCAGCTCCCCTGGGGGAGTGTTGCATCCTCCCAGTGGAGCGAGCTCCCTGGAGGTTGTCTTTGAGTGTTTGAGTGTCCCCTCCATGCACAGATGTGCAAAAGCTCTCAGGAATGACAGGAAGATGATTTTTCTGAGGCAGGGGGATCATGAGAGTGGTCCAGACCCTGGGCACGAGCCTTGGTGTCCCTGGCAGTCTTTGGCCTGGCTGAGAGAGCAGAGCAGCAGGAAAGCTCCCAACTCTCCCAGTAACTCAGTCAGGAAAGACAGCACAGTCCCGGGAACAAGCCGAATTCCTCTCCATGACACAGCCCAGCCCCTCCAGCTGAACCAGAGGGAGCAGCTCTGCAGGAGGTGTCAGGATCTCCAGCACCAGGCTCGAAGCACTTCCTGTGCCCTTCACACAACATCGACGCCTGCAAACACACGTTCCCCATGTGGGGAGTCTGTGCAATCTGTTATCGCAGCCCCTCCTCCAGAGAAAACATCTTCGCTTAGCCAGGCCCTGTTATTCCCCTTGCACAGCTCATTTTCTCTCCCAGCCCTTGCTGGGTCTGCTTCTTTGGAGAGTTCCTGGCTGGTGCTGTCGGGAAAAGCGACACCACTCTGACCCCAAGAGCTCAGTGCACCTCAGGGCCAGGACACCCTGCCAGGACAGGCTTTGTTAGACCTTGCAGCCAGGTCTCTGTAAGCTCAGCCCAGGAGCTGGCTCACAGCATTCCTGGGAGTTCCCAGTGCTGCTGTTGTACCTCCCGCACCAGAGCCACTGCACCCAACGTGTGGGTCTGGCCCCAGAGGGACTCCCGGGGTGTGCTGGAGCTGAGGGAACGCTCAGAATTGTGACTGAGGCACAGGGGGATACGGAGGGCACCCTCCCCTCTCTGTTGGGAGCAGCGTGAGCCACCAAAAAGGGCACAAATACCTTCGAGAAGTGCAAGGACATCACAGCCAGGGGCTCTGTTGGGATCCACTCCAGCCATAAAACCCAGCCTGGGGGAAAGCCAGGAGGGACTGGGAATACCCTGAGGAGCCCAGGGCCAGGTCAGCTGAGGACACCTGTTGGTCTGAGCTTGGTGCTGGGCAAGCAGCTGCGTGCACCTCATGGCCCAGGTGCCAGCCCAGCAGGGACCTGCCAGGCAGTGCCCTGGGAACCCACCCAGCTCCTCTGCACCAAGTGCTTCCCATTTAGAGCCTGTTCCACCTGTTCTTCTCTTTTGTTCCATTCCCACAAAGTCCCCTCACCTCCTGCTTTAGTTCCCACAGCAGGAATGCTGAAGCCAGGCCTGGAGGGAGCAGGGAGGGGGAGGATGTGCTGAAGGGCAGGGTCTGGGGACACCTCAGGGTGGCACAGGGTGACAGAGTGGTCACAGCCACAGAGGGACACAGGGGGGGCTGGGGAGGGGGATGAAGGTGGGGCTGAGGAAACCCCTGGTTCAGCCAGATCCTCCTCTCCAAAGCTCTGCTGGGCCCTCCATCAGCTCCCCTCAGCCTTCGGAACAACTTTATGTGAAAACAGCAAAGCTGTGACAAATTTTTCCCTCCTTCTCCTTTTTGTCCGGTGCTGCCAAGGCTGCTTGGAGCTCCAGACCCTGCCCAAAATGAGAATAAGTGCGAAGCTGTGTGCTGAAACAAGTCCTTCCTCACAGGCTGGCTTTGTCCTAGCTAAGCTAAGCTTAACAGCCACTAAATGTTAGAACTGCTCCCCTGGAAGTTTTGTGAGACCAAGCACCACTTCTCTGGGAACTGAGGCAGTAAATGTCAAAACCCTCCCCAGTTCCCTGACTGCTGAAGGCATTTGCTGCCACACTCCTCCACCCTGCTTCTAAACCCACTTCTGAAGCCACCTGTTTTCAGGGTGGTCTCCTAATTCTGGAACCTGAGCTACACTGGGTTAATAAAAAAAACACCTTTATTTTAATCTTTCTCTCCAAAAACAAAGCTTTCACTGCTTCCAGCAAAGAGAAGGTGGCAGAGGGTTTCTAATTCTGAAGCTATCAGCTCCTTTGTTTCTGTGGCAGCTGGAGCAAGCCAGAGTGACAAGGATCTGGGAGTTGGTGTGGCTGAAAGCTGTGTCTGAGCCAACAGTTTTTACCTGGCTAATAATATTTATAATTGGTTGGCTGTTATTAGAGGAAGGCAGAAAGAAAATCAGAAGGTTGAAAATCTTGTCTGGAGATTTTAACATTGCTGAGTGCCAAGCAATCATCCATCATGGGGGTTTTTTCTTTCATCATCACAAATTTTACTGGGAGAGGAGAGGAGAGGAGAGGAGAGGAGAGGAGAGGAGGGAGAGGAGAGGAGAGGAGGGAGGAGGAGAGGAGAGGAGAGGAGAGGAGAGGAGAGGAGAGGAGGAGAGGAAGAGAGGAGAGGAGAGGAGAGGAGGGAGAGGAGGGAGGAGGAGAGAGAGAGAGGGGAGAGGAGAGGAGAGGCTGCTGGGTGGGACTGGGAGGGTCACTGTTCAGCTCCTTGCCCTCCTTTTCAGCAGCCTGATCCTGTCAGGCCAGGCTGGTTCAAAGCCCAGAGCATCGCTCTGAACTGAGCAGGAGTCCCTGGTCACAGCCCTGGAATTGTGTTGTCACACAGGGGAACGGGGCCAGCCCTTCCAAGGTGGGTCAGGGAGGAAAGGAATCAGAGGGAGCTGTGCCAGTGGGGAGCCTGGCAGGCACAGCAGCCTCCCTTTGAAGGGTATTTTGGGAGTTCAAGGGTAGCCGGTGTGCCGCACTCCTCAGCAGCAAAGCATCCTTTGTGCGCACATCGGGCAGAGCTGAGCACTGCCCCACGTGCCTTGGAGGGCTGCACACGGGGTGGGAGGGTGACCTCGTCCCTGCCTGCCCTGTGCCCATCACGGAGGTGTCTTCTGTCCCAGACCCCAAATTGCACCTGACACTGAAACAACAGAATGGCCACAGGGAAGAACTGGGGATGGGTAAAGGTTTTGTGGAGCCAAAGCACTGCAGAGGGATGTGGAGAGCTGCCACCCAAAGCAGGAGGATCTTCACCCCGGTTCCAGTGGGTGAGCATCAGCAAGGGGATGCCCCAACATCCCACAGCCAGGGCAGTCTGGCGCTCCAAGGCTTTTCCTCCCTGGCTCTGGAGCTGCTGTGGAGGGAGGAGATGGATGGTCACACACGGAGAATAATCAGCAACACTCATTTCCTATGGAAAACTTGTTGGGAAGTGTCCCTGAGCTGGCTCTGCTCGAGCCAGGAGCACAGGCACATCCCTGCCCTCCCCTTGGCGTGCTGGAATCTTTCCGTTCTCAAAGCAGCCTCTCCCTTTGGGATGGGAGCCCCTGTCCTGCTGCCCCCGTGGGCAATCGAGTGCCCCTTCAGGCCTGAGAGCTTCGTGCAGCAGGCGCTGCCTGCTCCGGGCACTGCTTGAACGCTGTTCAAAGCATCTGTGAATTTCCAGGGAGATTAGGACGGGGTTTGTGCAGGGCAGCCCTCTCGCTGTCCAGGTTCATGAGACTGGCCATGGAAACTGCAGCCATTCCCAGAGACAGCTGTTGGAATTTGCCTTTAGGCGTCCTCCTGCTGCTTCGATGCGTCCTCACAGCCCGAGTGCCTTGCTGGTACCTCCATCTGCTTCTCCCCCACCTGCTGAGGACCCGCACCCTGGATCTGAGCAGGGCTCCAGGCTGTCACAGCATCCTCTCCTCCTAGCCTAGGCTGGAAAGGGGACCTTTTTGTGCCTGTTTGTCTCCAGAATGCTCCTGCTTGTTTGCTCCCAGCCCCGCCTCAGGATCCTGGTGTGCTACCCAGCCACAGCCTGTGCAGAGCCGGGAGCTGAAGGAGGAGGCTGTGCCCTGCGTGGGGCAGAGCCAGGCTCCTGTCACTGCACCCTCTGCGCTCCTGCTGGGCCCGGCCCCAGAGAGCACAACGAGAAACGATGACCCAGGGCTGGGAGGAGCCGCATCCTCACCTGCAAGGGCATGGTGTGGGGAGAGCCAGCGAGAAACACAACCTGGCAAAGCATCTGCAGCGAACACGACACTTTGCACCTGACCTGCCACTGTCACGGGTATTGGAGTGTCCCCTCCACGCACCCCTGGGCACACTTGGCCCCACCCACTGCAGCCTCTCCTTTCCCTTATACCCATCTCAGCTTTCCCAGGCCGCCCCAGCCAGATGCCATTCCCTGCAAGCCGGTGTGCTGGGGTGCCAAGAGGAGCCAGCAGTGCAGGGAGGGAGGCGTGGGGGCACTCCAGGGCTCTAAAGTGTCACAGCTGAGGGGGACAGGGGCTTCCTTCCCTGCCCGGTGCTGGAGCCAGGGTCTGGGGCTGGATCCAGCCCCGGCTGATGGGAGCTGCATCTGGATCTGGCTCTGGCAGGGCCCCTCCTGCCCCTGTGGCACTGCAAGGACGAAGGGAGGGCTCTGCCAGCTCTCCAAGGAGAGCTCTGGCAGCTGCTCGGCCTCAAAGCACTGCCTTCATCCCTCTCTCCGCTCTGGATGGCAACGAACTCTGACTTCTGGATTGACAGGAGGGAATCTTAATTTCTCTTTCAGCCAGAGCAGCCTGAAATAGCTCGCAGTGCCTTTGGCTCTCCCCAGGCCCCCTCGGGAATGGCAGCATTGCTTTTGCACTGCCACCAGTGGCTCTGCCACTCCCAAGAGCCCTGTCCTCCAGAAACACAGGGAGGGGAAGAGGAGAGAGAGCTCCTCATTCCTGCTTTGTTTGGGTTTTAACTTTGCTGGAGTCCCCCAGAGGCTGCACTGACACAGGTTTTCCAGAGAAGTCCTCCTAAAACCTCGAGCAGACCAAATGAGTTTTATCCTGATCCTTCACAGCGTTATGGTGCAAAGCCATAACTGTTTTCCTCTATGCTGGAAGGAATTATTTCCTAATTTTGTGTTAGGAAGAAATCCTTCCCTGTGAGGGTGGGCAGGCCCTGGCACAGGCAGTGTCCAAGGCCAGGTTGGACACTGGGGCTTGGAGCACCCTGGGACAGTGGGAGGTGTTCCTGCCATGGCAGGGGTAGGATTGGATGATCTTTATGGTCTCTTCCAACCCAAACCATTCTGGGATACTAAATAAAGCCATAAAACCCATTCCAAGATCTACAGAAAGGAGCAGCATCATCCAGAAGAAATGGCAGGATGCTGGGGAGGTCATGTAGGAACTGCTGCTCCCTTCTAGAAACCCCCTCCCTCCCATCCCTCCTGTCTCTGCCTCCCAGCAGAAGGGGAGTCTGTGGTGGAGCTGGAAATGAGTCTGGAGCCTGTGGGGAATGATCTCCTAGCACAGCACAGGCTCTTTAATGGGTGCAGCCACCCCCAGAGCAGCTCTGGGTCAGCTCTCCACAGGCAGAGGGAAAGGTCCCTTCCCAAAGCCTGAGGCAAAGCAATTGAGGGATTCAAGCATTTAAGAGATTTTCTGCAAAGATTTTCACTTCGATTGACCTTTAAAAGGCCAATTCTGAGGCTTTTGTAGTTAAAGCTGATCAGTGGGGGACACTGTTAGCAGTGTTAGACACAGTGTTAGACACTGTTATTTATTTTTGGTTTTTTTTTTTTTTTTACCCCATGGTTTCCGAAAATGACACTTCACATGAACCATATGAACAAAACCAGTCAGGGACTCAGGACTTTGTGTTTTTACTCCGTGTCCCCCCAGTGCAGCTCCCCTCCATCCCCTTGGCCTTCAGAGACACACAGAGATTCCTGCCCAGTGTCCCTTTCCCACACCCAGCGCCTGCTGGATCCACACCCTGGCCCTGGAACGCAGGGCTCTGTGATTCCCGCTTGCCAGAGCAGCTCAGGACACGCCAGGAGCGGTGTCCTGGTGATGGTGGCCCCTCCTCGGGGAATGGGCTGCAGGGCAGGAGCATGTCAGGTGTTTGTTCCTGGCAGCACATTAAACATGAAGGGCCAGTGTGAGACCCAGACACTTCACCCTTGCTGTGCCAGGGCTTCCCAAGTGGAATTGCTGTTGTCCCCAATATCTGAGCGGGATGGCAGCACTGGTGACGTGCTGTGAGCTGCAGCAAAGCCACATCTCCATCCTGTGCTCCTTGTGCTTCTGTGGGCCTTGAAAAGCCACCTCCACCCCTGCCCTGCCCCTGGCCACGTCCCAGCGGCAGGAACCACCTCATTCCTGAGGGAGACATTGCTCATGGCACTGAAGAAGGGGCAGTCAATAACTAACTCATGGAAGCACAAGTTAACTATTAGGAGACAGCAAATGTTAGTTCAGACAGAAGATGTTAATTACAAAGCCTGAGAAGCCGAATTCACCCTAATCTTGTCAAGATAGAGGGGACAAGGATTATCCCAGAGACTGCTGAATCATTCCTCAAAGGACTACGCTTGCCCTGGGAGAAAGGTGAAAAGTGCACTGGGAGGATGACTACTGGCCTTCATCGGAAAGACCCCCGAGGAAGAAGAGGAGCCTTCGTCAGTGGGACCACCAGGACACACAGCGCATGCGTGAGCTGTATGCTAATGATATTAATGACTTCCGAGAAATAATTTGTATAACCATGCCTGTCCCAAGGAATGTGATGAATATTCATAATTTAACCCTTAATACTGTGTTGTAGAGAGCACCAGGTGTGTGTGTTTGGAGGAGCGATCCCCACACAGCCGGCGCGCCGAATAAAGCAAATACCCGCTTCTCTGACTCTGTCTCTGAAGCATCTCCTGGCCCGGTTGCGGCGTGATTCACCCCCACATCCTGCAGGAAAGGGCCGTGGGCTGAACTCCCCTCCCAGGGCACACCTGCTCTGTGCATTGGGGCAGCACCTGTTGCATCCCACTTGTCCCTCATGGAAAAGTCTCTGAATGGTCAATCTTACCCATCTTCTCCACAAGCATCATGATCTTGTAGATCACCCTCGTACTGGTCAGCACTGTCAGTGTGTGCATTCACACATAAATTAAAATTACACAAAAATATATACAATATATGCATATATATAAATATGCATATTTTAATATAAAAATGAGAGGAAAGATTCCTTCCTTAGAGCCTAAAATGCTCCCAAAAGAGCTACTCCCATCCTCCTGGTCTGCTCGTGTTGTACCTCTCTGCTAATGAACTAAGGATTTTATAAACTGAAAGGGCAGAAGTGTTGCCACCAAGCAAATCACCTTATCTTCCCCAGCTGAGAGCACAGACAACAGGTGAGCTGTGGAAAATCATACAAAGGATGTATTGATTTCTTTTTTCTTAATTCCTTTTCCCACTTTCCCACCTCCCAGCTGGTGCCAAAGAGGAGATAAGAGCTGCCAGGACTTCTGAGGGGATGAGTCACCTTCTTTCAAACCTCTGGGACTTAGAAAAGTCACTGAAAGAAAAGCCTCAGCCAAGGGAAAACAAGAGTCAGTGGGAGAAAAGGCTCCACAAAGCGTAAGCTGGAAGCTCCAGCAATGAGTTATCCAAGGGAGATCTGCTAATGGGAGCAGACGAGGATGGAGGAGTTCTGTGTGCAGGGGGAGTTTAAAGCCTGGCTCTGTCCCAGGCTGAGGCATCCCCTGGACACATCGTGATCCTGTATTTTGGCAGCCTGAAGGGACAGGGTGGGAACTGCAGCCAGACCTGGCTCAGTCCCCAGGAACAGGACCTGGGTGTTTCCTGCACTGGCTGCAGCTGGAAAATGCTCCCGGGGGGATGCAGCTGCCCAGCTGGAGCATCCCCTGCCAGGTGGAAGAGCCTGTCCGTGGGTGTCAGGGATGCTCGTGGCAGGAGTAAAGCAGGAGAGGTGACTGGGGAGCGCTGAGGTCATGTCCCGTGGCAGGAGGAGCTGTGCAGCCGTTCCCGGGGCAGGGAGCTGTGGAAGGGCCGCTGGCAGGGGGCAGGGAAGGACGTTCGCTCCCTTTGCCTTCACCCTCCGTTGCTCCGAAGCCTCCCAGCCACGGGCTCGGTGGCAGGGCCTGACTCACAGGAGGCTCCGGGGAAGCCTTTTCCCCGTGAGACCTCTCTGAGGGCCCTGGTGACTCACGGGGCCATGGGGTGCTCTGGTTCCCTGCCCTGCTTTTCCCCTTGGGAAGGGCAAGGGAAGGATGCTGCCTTCAGCCCACACCCCTCACGCTGCTCCAGCCCGGCACTGCACAGAGATCTGGGCTCCCTGGCCCTTGCCCGGCAGGCTCAGTACTCTCAGCTGCTTTGGACCATCCTGTTGGCAATTCCTCATGAGTCTCCTCTCATTTCCCTCAACAGCTGCCCAAAGCAAGTGCTGGATGTGATCAGTCCTCGCTCCAAATCACCCGACACTCTGCTGGAACCCTGGAGGTTGAGCCACGGCTCCCATTGTCTGTCCTTGACATTCCCAGCCCTGCAGCCTCCTGGGTTCAGGGCATCCAGCACGGCTTTCCTCAGGATTTTTGCCTGTGTGTGTAATGTGGATGTCCTGACACAGCTCTGAGGTGGGACACTGCCACCCCTTCCCAAGAGCCGTGCAGCACTGGATGGCATCAGCCTTCCCAGGTGTTCCACCCCTTCCCAAGAGCCGTGCAGCACTGGATGGGATCAGCCTTCCCAGGTGTTCCACCCCTTCCCAAGGAGCTGTGCAGCACTGGATGGCATCAGCCTTCCCAGGTGTTTCCCAACAAACTCAGTGCCTTCACCTCCCCTTGTGCAGGATGTGGCACCAGGATTTCTCTACCTAAATCATGGAATCTCCTGAGCTGGAGGGACCCACAAGGAATATTGAGTCCAACTCCTGCCCTGCACAGACACCCCAACAGTCCCAGGCTGTCCCTGAGAGGTTGTCCAAACCCTGCTGGGATCACTGAGCCCCAGAGCCAGCAGCTTTAGGAGATCCACTGTAAATTGGGAATCTGTCTCCCACACAGACATGCCAGCATTTCAGGCTGTGGTTTTGTGGGAGGCTCCAATCCATTCCTGAAGCACAGGATGGCAATCCCAGAAGAGAGGGACACAGAGAGGTGGAAACCTCAGCTGCTTCAGGGGCTGATCCCATCCCGAGGTTTGGATCTAAATAAAATACACTGAAGCAGAGCCTCAATCACACATTTCCTAGCAGTGCTCATTATCACAGCATCAGAGTATGTCACAACCCATTAATTAACTAATCTTCCTGTCCTTTGAGTACATTATCCCTACTTACAAATGGAGATTTGAGGTTCAGAGAGATTAAAACCCAAAGTTTCCAGGAATGCTGATTGCTCTGTGCTGCATATGATGGGAGTGCTAAGCAAAGCACATCAGAAGTGGTGCCTCCTTCCCCGCTCTGTGGCACCAATTATTCTATTTCCCATTTCTCCCCTTTTCCATTTTTCTTTCTGACCCTTTCTCCATTCACCTCTTTGCCTGCATTAGGTCTCTTAGAAAACCCTCCCCAATATCCCACGTCCTCCTGGCATTTGTGGCCCTTAGACTTGAGCTGGAACATGGGATGTGGCAGGTCCTGGTTGACCCAGGTCCACCAGTGGCCACAGCTGTGACCTGTGGGTGACCTGCTGAGCTCTCACTGGTGCTTCTCTCTCTTCACACTGATATCCCTCAGTCCTGGATCAGACACCTCCGTTGGTTGTTTAAAATCCTTGGCATTTAAACCGTTCCAGGATGTGGCAGAGAGAAGGGAAGTTGGCAGCTCTGGCTCTGTGCACAGTGAGCAGAAGGGTCAGCACAGGTCATCCCTCTGGGATGGCTCTGACCACTCCTCTGAACTCACTTTCCCATCTCCAGTCTCCCCACAGCTGGCCCTGCTGCATCTCCTCAGCAGGTTGGGTGCTGGAAGCCAAAATCTTCCTCCCTGCAGACTTCCTGGAGAGCTGTCCCCACCTCAGGAAAAGCAGCCTGAGAGACGGCAATGCCATGTCCCAAAAAACGCCCAGAACACAGGAGTGAACCTCTCCATGTGTGCCTGTTTGCACCAACCTTCTACCCCACCAAAGGCAAGGGAAATCCCACAGAGGAGCCACACCTTGGCTGGGAAATGAGCCCCTGACTGCTGAGTGCCAGCAGAGCTGCCCCAGTTATCCAAACACTCCCTCCCCAGGTGATTTTACATCCCAGGGAGGTGGTGCTATCCAACAGCAATCATCAGCTAACCAGCTTCAATTACCTATGAAATGGAGAAATTCCCAGATGGGAGTGCAATTTGGGAAGCACTTTCTGATGGATGTTTAATGGGAATATTGACTATCTGGGCTTTTCTGCCTAATCAGTGCAGTGGATTTATGTGAATGCTCATTGTTCAGCCCTCAGTGCCATCAGCAGCTCTGCTTTGATTAGGGTGATTGATTCTGCTCTGCTGCTCTGTCTGTAACAGCTCAGAGCAGGTTCAGTCCCCTCTCAGCTCCCTCCCCAAAAAACCAGCTGCATTTGGGACTTCACAGATTTTTCAGAAGAGCATGAAAAAAATCCATCAGGATCATTTTCTCCGACCTGCTTGTCAGCCTGGCCCCTGAGCTTTGTGCACTAATTCCCACCCCAGATCCAGTAACGGGGATCAAAGGAGAATCCCTGCTTCTGAAACTCAGCCCGGCTCAGTGCAAGCCCCTGCAGTGCTGGGGAGCCTGGCCCAGCTGCTGCTCCCGTCAGCGATCCCCTCCCTGCTAAAAGCAGGTACCTCTTCCTGCTCTGATCCGTCTGGCTCGAGCTCCCAGTCACTCTCTCTTGTTACACCTCTTTCTGCAGGGTCAGAAATCCTCTGTCATCGATTTCTGCTCTCCATAAAGTCCCTCCTTAATCCTCTCTTTGTTAAGCTAAACACACCAAGATCCTGGAGCTTCTCACAATAAGCAGGTTTCCAATCCTTTAAGCATTTTCTTGGCTCTTCCCTCAACCCTCCCCAGTCACCTGTTGATCCCAGCCTGGACACAGCCTTCCTGCATCCTTTCCAGGAGCAGAGCTGATCCAACCTCCTTTTTCCACTAAAGCATCTGTTGTTTGTAAGGCCAAGGATGCCCCAAGCCTGTTTAGCCCCAGGAGCCCCTCGTTGGGACTTCTGCAACTTCTGCTGCTTGGAAAGTGCTCTGACAGCCTGTAAGCATGGACAGAGCCCAGGAGCTGAGCCCAGACCCTGCCCAGATGCTCGGGGGGGTCTGACACCCCCTGTGACAGCTCCTGCTCAGGGGCTCCACTGCCTCTGGTCCCTCTGCACACTCTGGGTGGGTATGGCCAGAGGAAATGGCCTGAGGTGCACCAGAGGTGGTTTTGGTTGGGTATTAGAGAAATTCCTTCATGGGAAGGGTGGGCAGGGATTGGAACAGGCTGTCCAGGGCAGTGCTGGAATCACCGTCCTGGAGGAGTCCCAAAGCCTGTGGATGCGGCACTTGGGGATGTGGTCAGTGCTGAACACGGTGGGTTCAGGGCTGGACTTGGGGATCTCAAAGGTGTTTTCCAACCTTTATGATTCACACAGTGACAGGAAAAGGGGGGTGGTTTTAAACAGGAAAGGAGGAGGTGGGAAAAAAATCTTTATTGTGAGGGTGGGCAGGCCCTGGCACAGGGTGCCCAGAGCAGCTGGGGCTGCCCCTGGATCCCTGGCAGGGTCCCAGGCCAGGATGGACACTGGGGCTGGGAGCAGCCTGGGACAGTGGAAGGTGTCCCTGCCCGTGGCAGGCGTGGCACTGGATGGTTTTTAAGGTCACTGCCAGCCAAAACCATTCCATGATTCTGTGATTCTCCATCTGCTGAGCTGTTTAACTGCCACTCCAGACCCAGAAATGTTTTAAGATGTGTAAGTGCCTCTAAACTGGATTCCCAATTTGGGCTTTACTCTCCCATGAACATAAGCCCAGCAGTGAATCCCACGGTCCCAACGCAGCTCCCGGTGCTGTGCAGATCTCCCCACTTGGCCAGACCGGGTCCCACAGAACCATCTCCCATAAAGCTCCATATCAAAGTCAGGTGCAGAGCGGCCTCTGCTGAATTCCCCTTTTCCAGTGAGTTAAAGCAGCTGCACAGGATCCTCCTCCCTGTTTGACCCTTGTCCCTGTCACCCCACACTGGCACAGCCTCCAGGGAGTTAAACCTCTCGCAGAAGCACATTTCCCTGCCAAGCCTGGCTCCGGCAGCGGGTGACAGTGCTGCCACTGAGCTGTCACACACCAGATGAGACCCTCTCCTGCAGCACTGCCAAAGTCCTTGCTTTCCTAAGGGTTCCAGTGCTCTCAATCCTTGGCACATATTTGGCACCTTCCTGTCTTCAAAGGAATGTGTGTCAGAGTCTCTCCACGGACGGAGAGGGGAGTGCGGAATTTTTGATGCAGAAATATCCCTTGTTGGATGGCCCAGCTGAACTGGAAATCTGGGCACCAGGGAATGTTCACAGAGTGAGAGGGAGAAGAGCTCTCAGCCTGTGTTTGAACACAGTTACACACAGGGATGGTCTCCAGGCTTCCAGCCAGTGATCCTTCATGGATCATGGAATCACGGAATGGGTTGGGTTGGAAGGGACCTTAAAGTCCATCCAGTCCCACCCCAGCCATGGCAGGGACACCTCCCACTGTCCCAGGGTGCTCCAAGCCCTGTCCAACCTGGCCTTGGGCACTGCCAGGGCTGGGAAATGTTCTTGATTTCCCAGTCCAGAATCCATGGCAATCCAGCAGAATACAATGACCAGAATCCATCTTTTTACCACCTAAACCACTGGTGCTTTGTTTTCTGCTTGACTTCAAGAAGCTCCAAGATTTAAAGGAAAATCAGTTCCAAAGTGAGGGCTCACAAGGCAAATTTTGGCACCTGATACTCAGGAATACCCTTCAAACTGCTGCAAGTTCCTCTCAGTCACTGGAGGGACATCAGCACCTCCAGGAGAGATGGGCAAGGCTGGAGACGAGCTCAGACTGGGATCATTCAGCCTGGCTCCTTTAAATCTTTCCTAAGGGTGGACATGTCCCTGCCCATGGCAGGGGGATTGGGACTGGGTGGTCTTTGAGGTCCCTTCCAACCATTCCATCCCATCCCATCCCATCCCATCCCATCCCATCCCATCCCATCCCATCCCATCCCATCCCATCCCATGATTCTGTGAAATGTTCCTCACCAGCTGGGGGGTGTAAGGCGGGCTCAGCAGCAGATGCAACCTTTTCCATATTCCCCTTCCCTGCTCGGACAGGGCCCATTTCCCTGCCTGTGGCTGATGAGGAGTCAGGCAAATCTTCCCAGACAGAGATTTTTCCTCTCTTCAGTGACTGGATTTGGGAAAGAGTTAAAAAACATGGCTCTGTCTCAGGCTGCCCGTGTGATTTTTTAACAAGTTTTATCAGGCCAGAGATTTCAAAGAGCTTCGTTCCTGTTAGAAACACCAAAAAAAAGAGCCAGATTTGTTCCTGACCACGAGGCCTCTGGCAAGTCCTGCTGTGACATGAAGAGACAGACCTTCAAAGGGGCTGGTGGAGACCCAGCCCTTCTTCACCCCAGGGCTTCTCTCCCTTCATCCAAAAGGAGAAAACTGCCTCAGATCACCGAGGTGTTTTGAGGCCAGATTCACAAATATCCCCTGCAATCCTTGTCAGTGGAGGAAGGAAAGGCAGATAAGAGGTTTGGCTGGACAGATGGAGCGATTTTCCACTTCTCTGTAACAATCCTTGAGCGATGGCAAAAGGATTTTGCTCTGAGCAGGAAATATTGAAAGAAATACTCCCCCCAGCATTTTCCTTTAGGTTCTGGGAGAACTTGGCAGCACCAAGACAAAGCCTGTCCTGAGCACAATCCCAGCATCCAGCCTTTTGTGATCTCCCAGAGCAGTCCATGCATTTCCCAGCCCTCAGAGAACCTCTTCCCAAGGAACATTCCCAGTCCCCTTCGCTTCCCTTTGCCTTCGCCCTGCTGACACCCAGGTCAGGGAGGTTTCTGGTGTTGGGACCTCCACAGGGGGACTTTGTCCTCTTCTTGTGGTCCTGACACGGTCGAGTCACCTCCAGGGCACAACAGAGCAGCTCTGGGCACCAGGAGATCATCCCACAGCGTGCCAAGGCTGCTCCTCTCACGGAGGGGGATAGCAGGAGGAAAGGACCTGTCTCACACAGCAAAACATTGCCTTGCAAGGCCCCTCCTAAGCTGGGGTTGATGGAAGCTTGGAAGAGTGGCCAAAACCCTGTTTTAGAGATCTGCTGATGAGCTGTGATTTCACAAGTGAAAAACTGCTTTAATTAATTTTTAAAGAATTGCTGAGAAGCCCAAGGAGTCGATCCGTGCTGTGTGAACGTGGATTTTCCACCCAGAGCAGGTACGGAGAGCTGTAGTTCAGACCTCCCAGCACTGCCCACTACAAGAGCTGATCTGCAGCAACTTCTAACTCTGCAAAGCTCCAATCAGATAATCCAAAAATTTCCACTCAGGATGCTTTACCTCGGGTTCACCTCATCCGCAGAACCTGCTCAGCTGTTTCCAGGGCAAGGTTAAAGGAGTATCTCCCGGTTTGCCTGGATCCATCAATTTGTGGTAAGGCTTTTGTTCTGGAAATTCTCTCTCTGGTGCTCTGCAAGAGGGAGTAAATGGAAAAAGCCATCTGGGATCAGCTGCCGGGGTTTGCACGAGTGTGCAGTGAGGGGGATGCAGATTGCCCAGCCAGCCTTTCCCAGATTTGTGCTTTGCAGCCTGAACTCTGCTTCATCTGCTGCTTGTGGCAGTTTTGTTTTAGCTGGGACAGACGTGGAAGGCAAAAGCAGGGAGTCCTGTGGTGTTTGTAACCCTGCTGCTGGGACAGGACTGCTCCTCTCCTGGCCTCTGAACGGGGTCACCTTTCAATGCCAAACCCCAGGACTTGGTTTAGGCAAATCTAAAATGGTTTCAGCTCCTCTTGGCTCGCTGGGGTCAGGAACTGGGGAGCCAGGTCTGGCCACACACTGGGCAGCCTGGGATGGGTTTGTGGCGAGGTGGGAGGCGCATTAGGAACCTGAGCAGAGGAGGGTGTGGGTGTCCTGCTCTGCCCAAACCCTGCCAGCAGCTGCTGCTGGGAGCTGGATTTTCTCCCAGTGCCATCACCTTCTGTCCTTGTGTCACCCTGGCAGGGGGCTGTTCTGAGCATGTTTTGCCATTCCTGTCTGCCAGGTCCTAAACCCAGCCTGGTTTGGGGCCTTCCAGGCTCTCTGCATCCAGAAGTGTGGATCTCAAAGCTGCTGCTCCTTTTCTGCCCCACCCCTGTTTTTTGACTCATTCCAACTTCCTGCAGCGTTTCCCTGCTCTGTTACCCAGAGCAGCTGCGGCTGCCCCATCCCTGACAGTGTCCAAGGCCAGGCTGGATGGGGCTTGGAGCACCCTGGGATAGTGAAAGGTGTCCCTGCCCATGGCAGGGGTGGGGCTGGATGGGCTTTAGCCGTTCCAACCCAAACCATTCTGGGATTCTGGGATTCAGCTTCCAGTTCTGCACATCAGAGCAGCTGCCTGCTCTACTAAACAGGGATAAGAGTTTTGCCAAAGCCTGGTGAATATTTCTCCTAAGCCTTCAGCATCCTGACACTCACACCACCATTATTTATGCCGCAGAGTGGAAAGGCAGGCAGGATTTTAATGGAAACATCCTCTAATCCATCTGCATGAGCATTTCCAGCTCTGTATTATTCGGCAGCCCAGCTCTCCCTACCACGGGCAGCCCAACACTCAGCACCTCCCACGCTGAGGCTGAGAGCCAGAGTAACTCTCCCAGATGGCCAAATGCCAAGGAAGAGGGTATCTGTAATGGGAACAGAGAGGAAAAACTGCTCCTGTCAGAAGCAATCCCGCTGCCCTTCCCATCTCCAGCGCACCGAGGGCTTCAGCAGCGACGCTCAGGTGAGCCCGGAATGAAGCGGCCGGTGCTGCCTTGCCAGGAGTGATTCCCTGCCTCGCTCAGCTGTGGGGAGCTCCCAGGGAAGGACAACAGGACATGGCCAGGAGCTGCCAGTTAATCCCCAGCACAGGGGGATCTGTTCTTCCTCGGATGCCAGAGAGCAGAGGCCCAGAGCCTGCTGAGACAAATGGCAATTTAATAAGTGCTGAAACACGCTGTCCCCTGAAAGGAAATGGAATAACCATGAGACTGTGGAGAAGCAGGACAGGATTCCTACAGAGGGGAGCTTTCCTTGTGAGAAGAGGGTTTTTGTGAGCAGCCGGAGCCAGAAGCCCAGTGGTTCCACTCTGGACCACTCCTTGTCCTTCACTGTAATGGAGAAGGAGTCACTTAAAATAACATTAGGGCAGCGACAACAGCACCAATTTGCCTGATAAAGCCTTTATCCTAATCTTGATAGGAGCTGACAGTTGGTGTCATCCCGAGTTAGCAGCTCTGAGCTGCAGCCCAAGTCCTGCTGGAAGGACTAAGCTGCAGCTCCTGGAGGGCTTTTACTGGGTTGGAAGCTTCTGCAAAACACAGAAACTCTGTTTCCCTAGAGTCTTGCTTTTTCAGAGTCCCTGGCGGGAGAATTGGATATTGGGAAGGCATTGTTCCCTGTGAGGGAGGTGAGGCCCTGGCACAGGGTGCCCAGAGCAGCTGGGGCTGCCCCTGGATCCCTGGCAGTGTCCAAGACCAAGCTGGACATTGGGGCTTGGAGCAGCCTGGGACAGTGGGAGGTGTCCCTGCCCATGGCAGGGGGTGGAATTAAGTTGTCTTTAGGCTACTTTCCAGCCCAAACCTTCCTGTGATTCTGTGGAAAGCCCGAGAGAAAACCAGGTGGATGCACATCCATGGGGCCATGGGGACACAAAGGAAACACAGGGATCCAGGACGGCTCCTGCTCTGCCAAGGAACCTCTGCAGGCTCCTGTGATGTGAAACACGGCTCTGTTTGTGTTCTCCTCCCACCTCTGTCTGTCTCCCAGCTCTGATAACTGCAGGTATTTACACTCCCCGTCCCTTTGGCTGAGCTCCCTTTCAGCTGCCATCCATCCCTCTGCAGGTAGACAGCTGAAAGTGGGTCAGATTAATCTAAGTGTGGACAAATGAATCCTGCTCCAAGTGACAACTTCTGTCATGTGCAATTCACCCTTCTCCCGCTTTGCCTCCAACAGAGAAGTGTGTGCAGCCTGCAGACACCAGCATTCTGGAGGAATTGCTTAATTTTTATTTGCTTTTTTCTGGCTGTCACTGGAGATATTGCAGACAGGCAGCTGCACCAGGGGAGTGCCCTGTGTGATGTCCACAGGCTGCAGCAGTTGAGTCTCAAAAGCCCCCCAGTTGTGGAGGATTTTCAGCCCAAATGACAGCTGGGTGAAAGGCCTGAGGGTGGCTCTCAGAGGGCCCTCTCAGCCCCACAGGCCAGGTGGTGGCCACTGCTCCACATGGTCCTGGCTTCACCTTTTCCCTCCGGGCTGGGCAGAGCCCAGATGTGCCAGGGGCAGCTGAGAATTATAAAATTGGAATAGTTTGGGTTGGAAGGGCAGCCTGGGCTGCTGGGAGATACCCCATGGCAGGGGTTGGAACTGTTTGGGCTCTAAGGTCCCTTCTGACCCAAACCCGTGTGGGGTTTTACGGTTCTGTGACCTTCAAAGATCGGCCTCACATCAGCAGGCGGAGGGCAGGAGTTTGGGAGGCTCAGCCAGCCCCACCAAACAGGGAGCCTGTGCCACCAGCCCCAGCTGCACTGCGGAGGTGACAGTGGCCACCCTGAGTCTCTCTAGGGCCAGGGCAGCCCCTGGGCTGCAAAGCAGCCTTTGCCAGGAGTGTCCCAGGGTGTCCCAGCCCAGGGCACGGGCTCCCTTGCCCTCCTGAGGGGACAGAGGCAGGAGAGGCGTCAGGGCCAACCGCGACTGATCCGGGGCATTAACCACGGGAGGGGAGGGCTTTCCCCGTCCATTCAAGGCAGGGCTGATCTTTGCACCACGGATCTCCCCAGGGTGACGGGGGACACATTGCAAAGCCCCCCTCACACCTGTGCCTCACCTCTGGGCAGCACTGGCAGGAAAAGAAGAGGCTTTCCCCATCACCCTCTTAAATCCCCCTGTGCTGGTGAATATCCCCATCTTGCTTTGTCCTCTGCTGCAAGATCAACAGCTCCATTCCACAGCTCTGCCACCCTCTGCCTCGGCCCTCCTCCTCCTCAGGCCGAAAAACACCAGTGGCTGATGTTTGCTGTGACATTTTCAGGCATTTTCCTGCCTGTGGAAACTGAAAAGTGACCAGCACAGATTTAATTGTGCTGGTGGGCTGGCCTTACATAAAGGCCTGAATTCTCTTGACAATGTGCTTCTAAAGGCACTGTGGGAGGCACAGAGGGTTTAGCAAAGGGCACTTAAAAGCTCAGTGCTCACTCCTCAATTATGGTAACGAGGGGCAACATCTGGGTTTGCATCACTTCGTGCTCAGGAAACGTTTCCAGGTTCATTTTGGATTTTCTCTGAATTGCCCCTCGAATCACTGCAGGTGGATGCTGTGCAGGACAGAGGGGTTACTGCCCACCAGGGTTTTATGGCAGCTGCTTTCTGCCTCTGCCCTGAGCTCTGCTTCTGCTGTCACTGAGGTGTTGCTCTAATTGCGGGAACGAGTTATTGTCACGTGTCCTCTCCAAACTGCACAAATGAGACTGGTGCTGCTTCAGCTCCCTTGTCTCTCAACTGGTGTTTAGGAAGTAAAACGAGTGCACTTGAGTCTAAAAAGGTCTTTTCACAAAGCAATGCCCAAGCAGATCCTGTGCTAAGGAAATCAGTGCCACCACCAATAACAAAACCACAAATGAGACCCACCATCCTCTCCCAAATCACCAGCTTTAGGTTAAAGTCTTTTCACAAAGACCCAGAATGTGTGCTACTCCTCAGTCTGCTCATATTTAAGTCGCTTGAGGCCTCACTTTTCAGCTTTCCTCCATAATTACAAGAGTTTTCACAAATTAATTACAGAGAGGGAAGGAAAAAAAAAAGCATAATCATGTAACTGCTGGAAGTGGGTGCTGAAATATTCCTGATAAACTGTGCTGCCAGCTGAGGGCTCCTGTAAGGGTTTGGACATATGGAACCTATGTCCAAACATAAATTTATGTCCAGCATGACTTTTGGATCACCCTTTTTCTACAGGTGATCTCTGTCTCGTGGCAGAGAATGTCCCATGTGCAAAGAAAAGCCCTTGAATTTGGAAAGCTGGTTCCTGTCCTGGCACTTTCCCTGTTTTCATGTGCCTGAGGGATCCATCCCTTTGGTGCTGCCTGGCCCAGGGGGGCACACACCCACTCGGGGCTTCCTCCCAGAGGTCACATTTTCCTCACATATTTGTAGGTTTGTATCAGTTGTAAAGAGAGTTCTGAATAAAATTAAGAATCCTGGGGATGGGCCTGGGGCAGTGGAAAAACAGGAGGGCCCTGGCAGTGCTTTGGGCACTGCTGCTCTTTGCAGCACTCCAAGCTTCACAGTGCTGGGGATTTACCAGGATGCTCCTGGCAAACACCAGGAGATGCAGCCCTGGCGTGGCCAGGGAGTGCTGTTCATCCCCTCAGATCAGATCAGACAGTTCCCACAACTTCCCATCCCATCCCATCCCATCCCATCCCATCCCATCCCATCCCCACCTGGGAACAGATACACACGGACACACGGACATGGACACACACACCCCCCCCCCCCCCAGCCCCTGCACGTCTCTCTCTCTAACTGAGGATGTTTTCCAAGCTTTGGAAAGCCAGAGGGAAGAGCCCAGGGCAGGGAAGGCTGTGCAGTCTCAGGGATTCAGATGAAACACTTCATTGAGGGCTGGAGGAGGCTGGGCTGACACCCAGGGAGGAGGAGGCGGATGGAGGGGGGGTTGCAGAGTCACTCCTGCTCCCGGGAAATGCTCTGCTCCAGGTCATGCTCTGGTTGGGTAACTGCACGCAAAAATCTGGGTTTGAGGCCTCAGCAACCAAACTAAACCCAAGTGATGGAGTCACACCTTTTTCTGGGGAGTGTCTGTGTGAGAATGCCAGAGCAGCCCCGAGCAGCACGGGGGTTACTCACAGCAGAGCTGCTTTTCTAACACAGCACCTTTCCCACCCCCAGCCCTCTGAGGGACAGCTGGGATGATCTGGGTGAACATGGCCCACATTAAAGGGATTCAAAGCCCTTGGCTGACCTCAGCTTGTGCCAACAGGTGGGAAACACTCCCAAGGAAGGGGTGGTGCCCAAGGGATCCACGAGCTCTCACTGTGACAGTCAGTGACCCTCAGGGAAGCACCAGGGCCTCCCTGGTGAAGGAGAACCAGACCCTGTCAGGACATCCTGCAGACTCAGGACAGCCCAGGGGATACAGGGAGAAGGACAGGAGCAATCCCCGAGCAGGATCATGTAGATGGGCAGAGATATTTAAATGAGATGTGAGGACTAAATTCTTTATCCAGAGGGTGGGCAGGCCCTGGCACAGGGTGCCCAGAGCAGCTGGGGCTGCCCCTGGATCCCTGGCAGTGCCCAAGGCCAGGCTGGACATCAGGGTTTGGAGCAGCCTGGGACAGTGGGAGGTGTCCCTGCCATGGCAGGGGCTGCACTGGATGGGCTCTGAGGTCCCTTCCCACCCAAACCATCCCACTGTAACACTGTCCAAGGCTCACAGAGTGACGATGATGTGATGAGGAAGATGGTGTGAGGTGTGGATGCCAAGCCGGGGTTTTGCAAGGAGAGGCCCAAGTATCCCACGGGAATGCAGCAGTAGGGCAGCAGTGCCTGGGCCGTGCCTCCTGTGCTGGTGTCACTGAGAGCAGGACCAGAGAGAGAGAGGAGTGATTGGAAAGTGGGAATGAACCGAGAGGGCCTGGGAGCTCAGGCTGGGTTTTTACGAGAGAGGAAGGCCAGGGGGTGGCTGGGGCACACAGTGAGACCCCTCATTAAGTGCAGAGGTGTGGCATCACTTGTCACCCTGTCAGACAGAGAGAGAACAGGATCCTGAGGGCAGAGGTCCGAGCAGGACAAAAATCAAACCAGAAATTACACCCAGCTGCTCCTTTGCTGGGAAGGGCAGACAGCAGTGGAGCAGTTACCCGTGGCTGTGCTGGATGTCCGAGGACACAGAAATCACCCACCACAGGTGACAGCCACTCCACTGCCCAGCCCTGGCATCTCACAGGCCATCCTACATCATTCCCTGTGTGCATTGTAGGGATCACGCAAAATAAATGGAACCCCAAGGCCTGGGAATGGTTTTACACCCTCCCCCAGTGTGAGAGCTGCGCTCGACTCCAGCCTGTCCCCAGTCACCTGCCAGGGCTGGGGGCCTTGGAGTGGCCGCCACTGGCGGTCACAGGGAATTCTGGCAGAGCTGGGACTGGTCGTGTCCTGCTCCTTGCCGTGAGCCCAGAGCAACCCCAGCAAACTGATCCACACATTCTTGGCTTTTAGGCCAACAAAAAGGAAAATCCAGGTGTCCCTGACCTTGGCAGGGGAGAATGGGATGATCTTTAAGGTCTCTTCCAACCCAAACCACTCTGGGATTCCGTGATTTTCAGAAGACCATTCCCAGCTCTCAGTGCTTGTCTCATGAACAGTTTGGACACCTCCAGAGAGCTTTTAAATGCAATTTATTTTCCCTTTAGATGAACCCAGGACTGAATATTGGAAGGAGAGAAGAAGGTTGGGAAGGAGCAAGGGGTGCATCCCGAACAAATCCCCGCTGGCTCTGGTTGTTATGTGGAATTGTGCTGCATCTGTCACATCTGATTAGATTGTGTTGTCCTTTTTTATCTCCCTGATCTATGCTATGATTCTTCTGGTTTTATGTGACATTTCCTTGGCAATAGAACTGCTTGGATTAGATATTCAGAGTGTTTCCCTCACCATAAAGCATCCAAATTGAAAAGGGTATTTATTTGCACAGTTATGTTTTGCTTTGCTTTGTTCTTTATTTTTAATGTTGCTTTTTTTATTATATTTTTTGTGTGCTGGTGCTGCTTGTAAAGAGGATCCATGAGGCTTTTTGCATTAAAAAATATCAATGAGTTAAATTTAGAGCAGGGCTGCCCAGTTTGTGCTTGGGCAAGGACAGACTTAGACTTTGGCGTTCCAAGAATTGTGTCTCCCTTCTCTCAGCCTGGTGTCAGGGCACAGGAAATCCATGGAGTCTTTTTAAAGAGCCATGGGATGGTTTGGGTTTGGAGGGACCTTAAAGATCACCATGGGCAGGGACACCTTCCACTAGACCTGGTGTCCAGCCTGGCCTTGGACACCTCTGGGAATCCAGAAGCAGCCACAAGTGCTCTGGGCAATCTGTGCCAGGGCCTTTTAGGTCAAGAATGCTTAGGGGAGACAAAAATCTCACCCAAAATGAGCAATACCTGCACCTGACCTGGCTGCAAAGTCCCTGGGCTCCATCGTGACTTGTAAAAAAACTGCTGGGAACAGTGACAAAAATAGAGACCAAGGACTGATGTTTCCCAAGCCGTGATCTCTCCAAGACTCACCAGTTCCGGATCTCCAGGGCATCCCATGGTTTCTCACAGTAACTTTTACATGGACATTTCCCACCAGCACGGGCATCACCTCCTCCTGCTCTCCAGGTCCCCACCAGCCACCCTGGAATGTCAGAGGCAATTCAATCAGAAATAACAGCCCAGCTCCTGACCAGTGCAGGTCGTGGGCCAGCTCTGCCCGTGGATGTTACTCCTGGAACATGAGTTACACTCATTCTGGCAGCTGAGAGTTTCAGCATTTTGTTCCTCTGAGATTCTCCTCATCTCCAGTTTTCGTTTCTGGTTTCTTGCAGGCTCCTCTCTCCCTGCCCACATTTTGTGGTGCCACACACCCTCCCCGCAAGGCCGGAGCTGGGCACTGCTGAACCGATGGGCACAGCTGGGATTTGATGAATCCCTGTGGGAGGTGGTTGGGGAAAGCCCTGCAGTCCCATTAAACCCTCTGGCCGAGTTAAACTCGGCTCACAAATGACCAAGGAGGATTTTGTCCCTGCCACAGGCAAGGGGTTGGGAGTGTATGATCTTTGGGGTCCCTTCCAACCCAAACCATGGTTCTGGGATTGCTGCTGAGGGGAGCTCAGCTGCAGGAACCCCCCGGGTGAGGACTCTCTGGGTGACACCCATTCCCCATCCTGTGGCCCGTGACAGCCCAGCTCGAGGGGTGGTGAGGCTCAGGAAGGGAAGGGTGTCAGGAGAATGGTGGCACAAGTGCCCCCCCGTCCCTCTCTCCCACACCCCCAGGGACAAACACTGCCCTGTGGGTAACACCTGGCATTTCCCTCCATGGGCCTGAGCCCAGCCCGCCAAACCTGGTCACATCTCTGTGCCAGCGGAATCTTTTCCCATTTTCATCCAGGATGAGCAGGGCTGAAAGAGTCCTGTTAAACACCAACTTTGTGCCTATGTGTGCATGTGCTCAGAAGATAAACACATTCCCTGGGACCGAGCGTTTAATAAACTCCTTTCTGGAGTCTGCTGATTATCCCCATGGAGGTGAATCCATGCTGATGAATTAGCAATGGATTGTCAGAGGAGCCCTGGGTCCTGTCTGCCGAGGCAATTTTCCTGCTGAGGTACGAGTGTTTGCCAAGCCAAATATCCAACAGTTTTATCTTTGTCTCTTTGTTTGCAAGAAAACAATTCCCAGCTTCCTCACCAAGCCCTGGCCATGGACAGGGAATGGCTGAAAGGCTGAGCTGGTTTGAGTGGCTGCAGAGAGAGGCTGGGTGAAGATTTGCACCTCAGCTCAAACACACCCTCAAACACAAGACAGGTATTAAATAAACCCTGACTGTGACAGGCAGAGCAGCTCCCACACGGCTCGGGGCCATCCCCATCCCTTCTCTTGTCCAGGGAGACCTTGGACCTGCAGGTCAGAGATGTCACCTGGGCTTTGGATACTCAGCCGGGGGTGCAGGTAGCCCCATAACCCAGCAAGGGAGCCACAGACCAGGATTCACATGGCACAAAGCTTTGGGAGCAGAGCAAGAACCATTTGTGAGAGCAAAGGGCTGAGCCCTGCATTGCTCTGATTGTTCCAGGGCAGTGGGACCAGGGGAACACCCACAGCCAGCCACGAGGGGACAGGCCCAGCAGGGGCAGGAGGACCAGGCAGGGCAGGGAAGGAGCTGCGGATGAATTTGGTATTGTACCACAACCTTGCAGTCATGGAAGGCAGCAGGCAGAGCCCGTGGCTGCCCAGGTCCTGCTCCCACACAGGCCTGAAATGAATTTCCTGCCCCAGGACTGAACACCTCCCACTGCAGCTCCCAGGATGAGCAAGGCAATGGAAATTCAAGCCCTTCCCATTGGAAAGCCCCTTTCCTGAGCCCTGTCTGGCTCTGAGCTCACCACGCTGGGCTGTTCAGTGGATGTTGTGGGTGAGTTACTGAAATACTTTACAGACAGGATTTTTTTCCAATTAACAAATTCCCTGCCTTTGTACGGTCCTAAATCGATGCTGAATCCATGCAGACTCCTCTTGTCCTTCCAGAGGATGTTTAAAGCTTTCCAGGCTGTATCCCCCTAAATCTCACTGTTCTCACTGGGGTTGCAGTGCTTGCAGGGGCTGTGCCAGATGTGAGCACCTGGACCTGTCCTCAGCCAAGGGTTCCACGGGCTGGTGACGAGACCAGGCTCCCTGGCTCAGATCAGGTGTGCCTGAGTGCCAGAGTTCCCCTTGGCATTTTCCCCAGCCCAGTTCTGCTGGACTGGAGTCAGAGCAGGCTCCTGAAAACAGGAGGTCAAATGAGAAGACAAAGGATGGAGCACACGGTGTGGGGAAGAGCTGTGGGAATGCTCCATGCTCCATTTTCCCATTCTGGATCTCCCTGGGCTGCCTGTGGGGAAGGCCCAGCGATCCAGGATGTCCCAGCTCCGAGCCAGGGATGCAGCATTCCCTGCTAGCCCATGGCTGTGGCAGCATTTGCATTTAGATGGGAACAGTTACAAACTCCAACAGCCTTTTGTCACCACAGCTGCTGCTCACAGCTGCTCCTTGATGGAAAAAGGTCCCTTCTGGTGGTCACACGTCGGGGCCCTGCAGTCCTTGGGTGTCTTCCCCCCCTTCATCCGAATAAAAGCGTGGGATGGAGGTGCCAGACAGAACAAAATTCCCCTGTGGAATTTCCCTTTCCTCACTCCAAGCCCTTTCCTCACTCCAGACTCAGCTCTGACAGATGGGTGGGAGGGGGAGCCCCCAGCCCAGCCCAGCCCCTGCCCAGGAGCATTTCTGTGTGAGGGGTGCTCCAGGCAGGGGCTGGATGTGACCCAGGACAGGGAAGGTGCTGTCCATCATCCACAGGGCACCAGGCTACAAAGGGGCACAGCTTCCATGGTCTGCAGGCACAGAATGGCTTGGAACCCTAAAGACAATTTAATTCCACCCCATCCATGGGCAGGGACACCTCCCACTGTCCCAGGCTGCTCCAAGCCCAATGTCCAGCCTGGCCTTGGGCACTGCCAGGGATCCAGGGGCAGCCCCAGCTGCTCTGGGCACCCTGTGCCAGGGCCTCACCACCCTCACAGTCAGGAATTCCTTCCCAATATCCCATCTTTCCCTGCTGTGGAAGCCATTCCTGACTCTCCAGGCCCCTGTCCAAAGTCCCTCTCCAGATTTCTTGTGCCAGTCCTGGTGCAATCCCCCCTGGACCCTCTCCATGCAGGGACCCTTTGCCTCAGACACCCCTGCACATCCTAAATGCCACCACACGTCTGCCTTCCAGGAAAGGAGTCAAGCCCTTAATAAATACACACTGGAGGTGGGGAGGAGTGCAGCTGAGCCTGTGTGTGCTCCTGAGGGAGCAGAACTCCCCGAATTCCTTGGACTACACCGACCACTTCCAGCAAGTTCCAGCATGAGCTCCGTGCCTTTCTCCGAGAGATGCCTGCAAGGACAGAGGTGCCAGGGGTGGGAATCTGGAGCTGAATCTCTCCTGAAGTGCTTTTGACACAAAAGAGAACAAAATTATCAGTTTAAAAACATTTTGTATGATCACAGAATTGTTTAGGTTGGAAAAGTCCTCAAAGATCAAGTCCAGCCATTCACTGCCAGGACACAGCAGCACCACCAGCCTTTGCTGTGGCACGCTGGGGTGACACTGGTGACACTGTGACACTGGTGACATGGGTGACATGGGTGACATGGGTGACATTGTGCACAGAGACAGCCCCAGGAAGGGCAGATCAGAGCCCCCAGTCAGCACATCCCTCCCTGGATGTCAGTGGCCACGATATCCCATTTACCCACTGCGGTGTCCAGAGGTTTCCAACCAGCTCTGGGACCCCACAGGACTCCCTGTCCTCACCCCAAAAAGGCCAATCCACTGCAACTGAAAGGTTCTTCTGCTGGCTCACAGTGGCCTGGGGGAGGTCAGTGACCACGGACATGGGGGAGCTCCCACTGTCCACTCCTGGAGCTGGGGATGGGATAAAAGCCAAGCATTCCACACAGGATTTAACCAGGGACACGAATCCTGTGGTTCCCTCTCCAGGAAGTGCCCCCCTGCCCCTTGCAGATCCACTGTTGATTTGTTTACCAGCCTAATTTTAAAACTAATATTAACTGGTATTAGGCTCTTGACAGGGATGGGTTTTTCCCCTTCAGTGGTGAAATTGGATGTGAATTTTGAATTTTCCAGTCAATTGAGCAAGCTAAGCGCTGGTGATGCAACAGGCCCTGTAACGTGTTCGAGTTTTATTCCGTTTTTCCTTGAGGGATCTGCATTAGAATAGACAAAAAGAATGGAAGACACTGTAAATTACAGGGCCACTCCTTAGGGGACTCTGAAATCCTTCCCAGGTAATTTTCCTTTGCATCCTGGGGCTTATCCCAGGGTCCCCCCAAGCAGTGATATCCCTATCACTTCGAACCTGTCAGGTTTGAAGGAAAAAGGGTTCAAACAGAACTGGGAGGAGCAGAGTTAGTTGGAAATGGGACCCTTGCTCAGCAGCAAACACCAGGAAATGGCCATTCCAGGATGGAAATTTCAGCCTTTCCCATGAAACTGGGAGCCCTGCGTCAGGTTTAGGAGTTCAGGAGGGGTGCTGGAAATCCTGGATTTAGGAGGGATCATGGCAAACCTGGAGCTCAGACCTGAACTGGGGTAACCCAGAAAAACCCTCTCCAAAAATCAACCCGCTTGGCCACTTCCCATGGGGGCAGCCCCATCCCGAGGAGCCCTTCAGCACTGGTGGATGTGGTTTCCAGTGGCAAACCCAGTCCTTACCCTCTGGAGCACAAACTCCAGCAGCTCCAGGATGAAGTGTAGCTGAGGGCCGGGTCCTTCCCTGCTGCTCCACAGCTCCCAGCAGCACAAATCCAGTGGGACAGTGCCAAGCTGCAACCAGCAGGGAGCTGGCCCTGGCTCCAAGCAGGCCCTAAATCTCCATTTGGGCAATCAGGGTTTATTCACCATATGTTCCTTCCTGACACAGTTTGTTTTATGCGAGGAAGGATTTGCATCAGGAGCACCCTGGGGAGCAGCAGATGGGCACGAACAGCAGGACGGGAGCGGCTCTACCCGAGCTCCTCATCCTGCCCAGGGCTGACTCCTCCTCCAGCCCGGGATTCAGTTTCCAGTCCAAACGTGAGGCAGGTGTGACTGGCACTGACAGAGAGTGCAGCAAATTCCTTCTCTCCTCCCAGACCAGTGTTCCTGTCCCCCAGCTTGAGCAGGGGTTTGCAGGAGCTCTGCATCCAAAGGGGAATGTCCACGTGCTCCACATCCACAGCTTTGGGATGTCCTTACAACAGGGAGGGACTGATTTCCTATTTTTAGCCTGAATTTTGATGCCCAAAGAACAGTTCTGACTGAAATGCTCCCCTCAGGTTCCCGTTTCTTTCCATCCTTAGGACAGAACCAAGATTTTAGGATTCCCAGTCTCCCCAGTTCCTTCCTGCCTCACTCTGGCCATTCAGGATACGCTCCCAGCTCAGACATTTTCCCTCTTCCCTTGCAAGGGTTAACAATAAATCACCTGTGAGTTCCAGGCTCTCACTCCCCAAACCTGTTCCAAGGGACCTGCTGCCAGTGCCGGAACACATTTGTGTCCCACAGTTCCCAGCCATGTGCCAGGGGATTCTGAGTCACAGTGAATTTGCTGTGCTGCTGCAGGGCTGTCACCAAGTGTTTGCTCTGGCTCTGCAGGAAATATCCCTGCTCTGAGGCCGGGCTGGAGCAGGGACAGGCTCGTTTCCAGCTCACACAGGGTGTCATAATTTCATTAAACCCCCGACAAGCCTGACACCTTGGTGACAGAATATAATTTCCCTAACCAAGTGCCTTGACACCAAAAATTAGGCTAAATTGCATTATTTTAAAGGAGCAGAAGGGAATGCTAAACATTTGCCAGGGAAAAGCTCAGATTGCCACAGTCCATGGTGCCACCACGGGGCTCCTGCTGGGCCCTTCAGCCAGGCCAGGGCAGGAGCCAGAGGCAAAGGCCATCCCTAGGTGGCCGTGTTCCTTCCCAAGGAACAGCTTTGCTCCTTCCCAAGCACAGCAGGCCTGGGGGTGCTGGGGTACAAGGGCAGGTTTGCAGAATCCCAGGATCATGGAGGTTGGAAAAGCCCCCCAGGATCATCGAGTCCCAGCTGTGCCCGATCCCCCCCTCATCACCAGCCCAGAGCACTGAGTGCCACGTCCAGGCCTTCCCTGGACACCTCCAGGGATGAGGGATGGGGACTCCAAACCTCCCTGGGCAGCTCCTGCCAAGGTCTGAGCACCCTTTCCATGGGGAAATCCCTGAGGAAACAGGGACACAACAGGCTGTGCCTCAGAGCCTCATCCCCGTGAGTTGAAGCCCATCTGCCCCCATTTCCCAGGCAGGCAGCAGCAGAGAGGGGAAGGGGAAGGGGAAGGGGAAGGGGAAGGGGAAGGGTGAGAAATCTCTGTCACCCCATCCCAGGAGCTGGGAGGGACCTGCAGGTCCCAGCAGAGCCACAGCTGAGGGAAGGACACCAGGCCAGAGGTGGAAGTCCCTGCCCAGGGCTCTCTGCCACCCCTGGCACCTGCAGGGCTCCTTCCCAGGGCACAGCTGAGCTCACCACACCCAGCTCAGCTGCCCAGGCCAGGCCTGACCCAAACCAGGCTTCATTTGAGCACTGCTGAGCTTCAGAACCTGGGAAAGCCTCCAAGTTTGCCAAATCTGCCTCACATCTGCCCCGGAGCTGTTTGGAGCTGGCTCCAGCAAGGAGCAGAGTGACAGAGTGACATCCACTCTGACACTTCAGGCCTTCCCCTGGACAGCAAGGGTGTCACAGCATGGAACCTTCCAGTGGCACTTTTCGGGATGCTTTCCAAGTGGTCAATGTGCTTTTTGAATCCTGGGCTCCCCATTCAGCTGTCACATCCCCAGTTTGGAGAAAGATGACACATTTGGCCCTCTGAACACTCTCTTGTTCTGTTTCCAAGGTTCCTCATCCCTGATCTGAAACACCACCAGCTGGAAGCCTCTGTGAAAATAAAACAATTCAAAACCTCCGGGTAATTTCTATAAATGCAAACCCAAGTGTAAATTGGAGCAGATTGGACAATTTCTGCATGCTCAGGAAGCAGAAATGCAAGGAGTTTTTAGGAAACAGTTGGGGAGAAAGCAATCAAAAGGACAACAACAACCAAAAAACAGAGATGTAGATGTGGAAAAAGAATTGGTGTGCTGGAAATGGCAGCGTTTAGCTGGAAAGGAACCCCCCAGGAGAGCAAACAGGTAATGCTGGGGGAGGAGGAGGTGGGGGAAGCAGCATCAGAGAGGAAAAGCAGCAAAGAGGCTGAGCTGGGGAAGAGAGTGGGAGCCACGACACCAGCAGGGAGAACACAAACCATCGTTAATTAGGGCAGCAAACAGAAATAATGTGCAACAAACCGCAGGGAGCTTTGGCTATTAACAGCACGGAATGCACTGGTCCTGCACTCGGCAGGCTCCAGGAGAGCCTCCCCTGAAGGGTGCCCAGCTCAGGTGCTGCGCAGGACACGAGCCCGGGGCAGGCTGGGCACTGCTGGCACAGCTGGCACAGGCAGGACAGGTTTGTCACGAGAGGGAACAGCTGGGGAACCCAAAGAGGCTGGAAAAGTGTGGGTGGCAAAGGATTGCAGGGGAGAATTCCTGTGTGATAATGCTCTAAGGTAAGTGTGCATTTAATTTATTGGGAAGGAAAAGTTCCCTGTGAGGGTGGGCAGCCCCTGGCACAGGGTGCCCAGAGCAGCTGGGGCTGCCCCTGGATCCCTGGCAGTGCCCAAGGCCAGGCTGGACATTGGGGCTGGGAGCAGCCTGGGACAGTGGGAGGTGTCCCTGCCATGGCAGGGCTGGCACTGGAGGGGCTTCCAGGTTCCTCCCAACCCAACCCAGCCTGGGATTCTGAGATTCTGGGATTCTGGGATTCCAAGCGCAGCTGGGTGGTGCCTCTTCAGCAGCAGCTCCGGTGGGTTTGAGGATGTCGCAGGATCCTGCTTCTGTCCGAGCTTCCCAGAAGGATCCCAGCCCTGGGACGGATCCTGGCCTGCACTGCAGGGTGGAGATGGAGGCGGCTGATCCTTCCCTGCCTGCCCAGCACTGGCATTGCCAGGGTGCCCCTGGGGGGCTGAGAGGGGCTGAGCACAGCTCCCCAGGGGGGGTTTAATCCACTGACCTCACTGCCCACCCTTGGACATCCCCAGGGGTCATCCAAGGGTCCCATACCCACTGCAGATTTTGGAATCATAGAAGTGGTTAGGCTGGAAAAGCCCTCTGAGATCACAGAGTCCAACCATCCCCAGCACTGCCCAGGCCAGTCCCCAGGTGCCCCATGTCCCCAGGTGCCACATCCACAGGGCCTCGAAATCCCTGCAGGGATGGGGACTCCACCCCTGCCCTGGGCAGCTGTGCCAGCCTGGACAGCCCTTCTGGCAAAGCAGTTTTTCCCAGTGTCCAATGTAAACCTTCCCTGGTGCAACTTGAGGTCATTTCCTCGCGGAGAGGGCAGCCAGGTCCCTGATCCTGGAGTGTTTGGCAATCCTGGAGCCAGTGGGAAAGTTCAAATCCTTTCTGTGCTCCTCCCAGTCTTTGAGCAAAATGAACAACTCAGCTCTCTCCAGCTCACACCTCCTGGCTGTGTTCAGCCAGCCAAACCCCACCAGCAGTGCTTGGCAGAGCCGGGTGAAATCCCGTCCTGGCTGCAGAGAACGGCACAGGGGCAGAGGCCTCAGCCAGGGATCCATCCAGCTTCTCTGAAGGTGTCACTGCCGCGGTGTCAGGAGGAAACGACTCTGTGCTGGTGGTTCTTCTCCAAGAGCAGCTCCAAAGGCCTCATCCTGGAGATAAACGTGTGAAGGGAAGGGCTGGGGGTGAGAGGAAGGGAGGAAAAACAGAGGCTGGAGCATGAACGGATCAGGGAACAGGCAGGAAGGGAATGCCAGAGGTGGAGCCCTCTGAGCTTGGACACAGAGCTTGGACACAGCCCAAGGGGCAGCTGGGATTTACAGGGGGAAGGCAGCAAATGACAGAGGGTTTTTAGCAGGCCTGGGCACAGAAATGACCTAAGGAGCCTAAATCCATTCTCAGAGCAGATCTGGACACCTGCACTGGTTTTTCCTTCATATTTTCAAGCCCTTTTTTCCTGGCTGTCAGCAGTGCAGGCACAGGCCTTGCAACAACCTTTAGCTCCTGCAGAGCTGAAGGAAAATAAACCAAACAAATCAAAGAGTGCCCCTGAAACCCATTGGGCTGGGACACAACTGAGTGAAATATTTATGATAGAGCTCCTCCATCAAAAGGGCAAGAGGGAAACAGGAGCTGAAGCAAGGGGTGAGGAGCAGAGGCAGGATCTGTCAGTCTGGTGGAGCCAAATAGAATTTCAGATCCGAACATGCTGGTGTTTGAAAGGAAACCTCTTGTGTGATTTTGTTTACTTGGGAGAGCTCTCCTATTTCACCTTTTCTTATTTGTGTTGTTGGAATTACTGAAGTATCCAGGACAACTCTTGCAAATGAAATATGAGTCTTATGCCTTTCCCTTTTTCCCTCAGAGAAACCTTTTCACCAATTAAAAAGGAGGGGAATTCAACTCAAGCCTGACTGAAGGCACATCTTATTTGTCTGTAAACCTTGGCAAAATTACAAAGCTTTCCATTTAAAGTTTAATCTTATTTTTTATCAGTATTATTCTGGGGGAACAGTGAAAACCCCACTTCTGCCTGTTAGCCCCTGGAACTGGGAACTGATTCCTCCTGCAGAGCCAGAGCATCCCGTGACAGCGAGAACCCTCCCACGCTGGGTATCAGAATATGAACCTCACGCCTGTGCCAGCTATTTATTGGTTACCATCCTTTGTTTTACCTCCTTAGCTGACTTCTTTCCTGCTCCTCTCTCGGAGGTGCCATTCACTTCTCAGCTAAACATTTCATTCAGGAGCAATGAATTCTTTTTTGGGATAAATGGCTGTCACTGTCTCCTCTCAGCAGCAATTAAAGCTCTCAGCATCACAGGTGACGAGCAGTTCGTGCCTCTCGTCACGGGTAACAAGTTCTTCTGGGAGGGAGCTGAGTGATATTCCACTGCCAGGAGCCACTGCCAGCTCCTGGATCCTCCCGGGGAGAGGCCCTGGGATCCCCCAGCCTGCTGTTCCTGGGATGCTCAGAGCCATCGGGGATTCACCCTTGGGGCGCTCCTTCCCTGGCCCCAGCGTCCTTCACTCAGCCCCGAGGCCAGAAAAGCCCTGGGCTGTCTCTTTAAAGGTCCTCTGACCTTCCCGCTCCATCCCACTGGCCTCCCACCCCGGCCACCTCCTGCATCCCCACCCAGCACAGCCCATCTGCCCTGTCCAGGCTGTCCCATCCCCGTGGCTCTGTGTGGGACAGGTCCAGACCCAGGGATGGATGTGGTCCAACGCACAGACACAAATCTCCCTCTCTCTCTCTCTGACAGATAAAGTTGGTTTGATTGCCCACCCTGAGCCTGGCCTCCTCATCACAGCTCACCCCGCTGTTCTCCTACCAGTCCTCAAAACCTGTCCCAGGGGTTGCCAAAAGGAAAATTGAACTCCAGCAATTCCCAGTGCAGTGAAAGGCAAAGCTGGCTGCAGCTCGCAGCTGCCGACAGCCCTGGGTCAGCCCCGCTGTTGCCGCCGTCAGTGCGGCCACGAAGCCTGGGAGGAGTCTGGGAATGAAGTGACCACGTTCCCTTCAGGATCATCCTTCAGGATCATCCCTCCTTCCAGCACCAGACCCCCCCAGCCGGCACAAATCCCTCCACTCCCGGCTCTGCCTGTGGGGGAACATTCCCCGGGGCCGGGGGCGGCCAGACCCCGCTCCTCATTCCCATTCCCGGTCAGTTCCGCATCCCGGAGAAGCGGAGGCACGTGCGGGCCCTGGCAGGGATTCCTTCCAAAGCAATCAGAACACAATAAAACTCTCCCCAGCATCTGAGCGGCCGAAGCCGGGAGATGTTGACATTATTTGCATCTTTATTGTTCTCGAGCAGCAGAGCAATGATGTGGCTGTGTTTTGACTAAACAGACACACGGAGATGTTTTGTTGCTTCCGTGAGCGCAGGGAGATTAAGCCCAATTACACCTTCGCTCCTCTCCCCGCTCACGCCTCCCATCCCACCTTCGCTGGAATTCCAGAGCCACCCTTGGAGTTATTGAACGTGGGCATTAAGGGAGAGCCAGCGTCGCCGGCGTGGAGTAGGGGGGATGCCAGCACCGCGGAGGATTAGAAGGGTTTTGTGTGGATGGCTGGAGCTGATGGAAGCTCACCCGCCCCCATTCCCTGGACCACGTCCCCATAGAGACCCCATGGAGCGGCAGCACAGCCGCACCTGCACCTCCCCAGGGAGGCCACGGCAAACCAGGGTGGGGCCAGACACCCCAAGGGGAGCATCCAGCACCAAATCCCGGCTTTCCAGTCCTGGAGGAACAAAGCACTCCCTCCAAACCAGCCATGAGCTTTACAGCTCACATCCCGTTCTTCCTTCCCTCCTCCTTTGCCATGCCTGTCCTCACACAACCCGGACTCTGCGGTTCCCGTGCCAGGGACACAATTACAGTGCCCCTTGGACTGTCTGGAGTCTGGGCTGGCATCGGCAAAGGGCCAGAGGAGGAGGGGGAGGAGGAGGAAGGGTCAGGAAGGGAGGGAGGAGAAGAGAGGAGTGAGCGAAGCTTTGTGCACTAAAGTGGGCAACAGCTGCTGCAAAATACGGATGGAAAGGAGCCAGCACCAGGGATGGAATTTGCTCCCTGGCCTTCCCACCTGGAAGAAAGAAGGAACCATTGGTTGAGGGTCTGGAAAACAAAATTAAAGTCCAGGTGGTGAGGCTGGGTGAGGGCAGCCTGCATCAACCTGGCAAAGGTGGCACCCGGGCCTCCTCAGCTTCCTGAGGAAAACAAACATCCTTTGCCCTCCTCAGATCCTGTGCTGGGGGTGCTGGGTGGAGACGTTGGGATCCACACACAGCCTGGAGCTGGGATGTGGCAGAGGGGGACGGATGCACTCGGGATCTGGGGCTCAGCGTTCTTTACTGCCCTGTGTGGAAATTTGTGTTGTGTCCATCACCTTTCTCACCCCTCCAGGCTGGGCATTTGTGCCCAACAGGTGGTGATTCCTCAGGTGACCCCATCCTCTCCTGCACACAGGAAACACTAGGGGTGGACTCCCCATCCCTGGAAATGCTCCAGGCTGGATTGGACGGGGCTTGGAGCATCCCAGGACAGTGGAAGGTGTCCCTGCCTGTGGCAGGGGGTAGCACTGGGGGGGGCTTTCAGGTCCCTTCCAATCCACTCTTTGATTCCATGATTCCCTGGACGATGATGGCTCCTCATCCCACCTGTGCAGGGGCTGAGCTCTCCTGGGGCAGAGGACCCCCCTCACCAACCTGCTCCTCCATCCCTCTGCTGATTCCTGCCCCAGAGAGCCTTTCCCTGTTCCCCTGCAGCCCCCAGCCCCGGTGGAAGGAGATTTCCTGCAGTATAAACAGCATTTCCCCTCACACACACCAGGAACCTCTTGTTCTGAGGAGGGCAGAGCAGATCCCACTCCTTTCCAGCCTTCCAGGTGCTTTCTTTAAGCTCCTGTCCCCCCACTCGGAAAAGGGGCTTTGCTAAACCTTTAATGCATGGAACAGCTGCTGCTTTATCTGCACCTCATCTGCTCACAGAGATCATCCCTTGGGATCACATCCCTTGGGATCACATCCCTTGGGGTGTACAAGGACAACCAGGGATCAGGCCCAGCCAGCCGCGTTTGGGAAAGGCACTGAGGGGCTGGAGCATGTCCAGGGAAGGGAACGGAGCTGGGAAGGGGCTGGAGAATTCCTGAGGGAGCTGGGAAGGGGCTCAGGCTGGAGCAAAGGAGGCTCAGGGGGGACCTTGTGGCTCTGCACAAGTCCCTGACAGGAGGGGGCAGCCGGGGGGGTCGGGCTCTGCTCCCAGGGAACAGGGACAGGAGGAGAGGGAACGGCCTCAGGCTGGGCCAGGGCAGGCTCAGGGTGGATATTGGGAATATTCCTTCCTGGAAAGGGCTGTCCAGGCCTGGCACAGCTGCCCAGGGTAGGGGTGGAGTCCCCAACCCTGGAGGGATTTCAAAGCCCTCTGGATGTGGCACCTGGGGACGGGGCAGTGCTGGGGGAACATTCAACTCGATGGGCTCAGAGGGATTTTCCAACCCAACCAATTCTGTTTCTCTTTACTCTTCTCCTTCCACAATGTGCCCCACGAGCTTCTCTCCATGCCTCTCTCAGTGTCCTCCAGAGGTTCCCAACCTACATATTCCCAGGGATTTTCTATGGTTTTCTGTGGATCTGATTTTTAAAGGCCAGGTTTTCCTAAATCCATCCCATGGTCCAGCTGCACCCACTTGTCACAGGTTCACCTTTCCCTCTTCCCTCGGGTACCAGCTTGGCCTTGGTGTGCCACCATGGCACACCAGGGAGGTAGGAAATAAAAGGAAATCCAGGCATATTCCCCATTATTCATCCTCAATTTGACCCTGAGTTGCATCCCACCATTTTTCAAACATCCTGCAAAAACAGAAGGAAATCAATTTTCTGGAGGTGAGACCTGGATTTCACTGCTGCGTCCACTCTTTGCTCCACCCTGACAGGAGAGGCCAAGGAGCTTTCAGGGCTCTTTGTAGCTCCTCTCCAGCCACATCCTGCCAGGGTTACTTCTCTTTTCACTCCCCACCCGGAGGAACTGAGCTGTCACCAATTAACACCCTTCTCTCGCACTTCCCCTGACTGCAGGAAAAGCAGGAACAGACACCCTGCGTTTGCTTTTCCCGTGCAAACACAGAAACTCTCCCAGCTCAGCCACGTCCACAGCTGAGCAAATGGATCTGTTTTCCACAAAGGCAGCAGAAAGACTGGAAGTGCAACCAGAAGGTCCCTCACTTAGCAGGGAGGCCCAGAGGAAGGACCAGCTTCAGTTCCACATCAAATCAGCTTCTTCATCATAAAAAATAACAGCAGGGTGACATTTGTGGGATGCTTTGAGTGTTCCGAGGGTCTCCATTCATGGAGGAAAATATGGGGAGGAGCCAGCACCAGCCAAGGAGCTGCAGAGGGGCCTGGAAGTGCAGAGGGAACTGCTGGCTCCAGCCAGGCTGGGATGGGAGCAAAGGGATCCTCCCATGGAAGAGGGGACAGCAACAGCCTGGAGGAGGGAAGGGTTCGGAGAGGGGATGGGGATGAGGAACCCAATGGATGAGAAATCCAACGGCTTTTGGGGAGGGAGCAAACAGAGATGTGGCAGGGTGCTGGCCTGGGCTCAGGATGAACATCTCAGGGTTAATGGGACCTGGAGAACTCCCAGGGCTTTAACCCCACCCGCCTGGGCAACGGCCACATCTGTGCCCACAGACACATCTGCACCTCTCTGGATCATAAAGGCATGGAATATCCTGAGCTGGAAGGGGCCCACAGGGATCATCAGTCCAGGACACCCCTGTGCCCCAGTGACAGCTCAGTAGGACCAGAGGGATCTGGATGCAGTGGGAAAATCTCCTTTTATCCTGACCAAAGCTGAGGGCTCTGTGAAGGATTCTCTTCTCACTGGCTTTCAATGTGATGTCCCCCAGAATCCACAGGCTCCCTGGGAAAAGGATCCTGGAAGGCTGAGCTCTGGCTGAGTTCCGCTCTGAGCACCTCCTCCAGGGCCCTGGCCCCGCTCAGGTGTGGAAACCTGGCCCAGGTATCGTGGGCAGGGTCAGGAAATCCTTCCCTGCTACAGCAGGGCTCACGGGGCAGCGTTTCTGCCCCTCTGCGTGGCAGCAGGGATGGGGATCCTGGGGCAGGGGAGGTGGTGAGGAAAGCTCTGTGATTAAGTGTTTGAACTGAAGGAAGATCTCCTTTGGGGCCTATCCCAGAGCTGTACTTTTCCATTTTTCACTGGGAAATTGTTGGAACAAAATAAACCCATTTTGTTTATGTGGGAACTTCTTCCCATTTAAAATAAATACTTTTGTGTTTGAAGCTGAAGTGAAACAAGGGAAATACTGTTTCAAACAGAGACATCAAATGGGGTTTTTTTGAGGGGGGTAAAGGTAAATTGAAGCTTTTCTTTTTCAAAATTATCTGGTTTGGTTATTTCAACCCAAACAAGGGACTGAGATTGATATAAAACCACAGCATGTTGCAGGTGACCTCAAAGTGGATCTGCCAGAGTAAAAAGTTCCAAGTGAAAATGTTTTCCTGGCTCCACAACAATTGATTCCTGAGCAGAATTGGGATTTAAAGCCTGGGCCACAGAGTTTAATCCACTCCCCCCACACCCAGTGAAATCCTTTTGGAACACGACGGCGGAGGAGGAGAAGGGGGGGCAGAGAAATCTGCAGGGGAAATAAAGGAGCAGGTACAGAAGGCTCTGGTATCCACTTAACTTGAAAATGAGAAAGAAAGCAGGGTGAGAGCAGGACAATTAGAGCCTGAGCATCACAGGCCTTTCCAAAAGTGAGAGACAGCAGGGGGAATTAATGGACATAAATGCAACCCAGTAATTAATTGATAAATGGCATTAGAGAGTTTTCTAAAGAAGGAGAGGCCAACGTGACTTATCTTCCCCGAGGCAGGAGACAATTCCTCCCTCCTTTCACCTTGCAGATAAGGACAGAGAAGGGGGAATCTTTTCGTTTGGAGGCTTAGGAGGAATCTGGAAGGTGAAGACAAAGCAAAAGCAAAAGGCCCCGCCTGCAGCATGGGTGCTGTGAGTGAGGAGCAGCTGCAGCTGGGGAAAGCAGCTGGAACCACCCCATGGAGCAACTCCTCCTGCACGGATGGGGCAAAGGGGGGAGAAAAATGGGAGTAAAGTGACTCCTGCAGCAGAGGCAGCGGGATTACAGCTTGTAGGGACAGAGGGATCAGGGGCTGGGCTTTGCCTTCCCCCGGGCACTGGGGCAGCTCTGCCCCGGGGCCACTCCCGTGTGGAATTTCCCGGGCGGGTCCCCCCCTGGACGAGCCAAAGCCCAGCTCTGGGCTCTCCGTCTGCTCCCCTCCAGGCAGCTGCCAGGTGTGCCCCTGTCCAGCCCCGGAGCTCCCCTGGCGGGGCCGGCATGTCCTGGGACATCCCTGGGACATCCCTGAGACAACCGTGGGACATCCGTGGGACGTCCCTGAGACGTCCCTGAGACATCCCTGAGACAATCCTGGGACATCCCTGGAACATCCCTGGGACATCCCTGAGACAACCCTGGGACATCCCTGGGACATCCCTGAGACAACCGTGGGACATCCGTGGGACGTCCCTGAGACGTCCCTGAGACATCCCTGAGACATCCCTGAGACAATCCTGGGACATCCCTGGGACATCCCTGGAACATCCCTGGAACATCCCTGGGACATCCCTGGAATATCCCTGGGACATCCCTGGGACATCCCTGGAACATCCCTGGGACATCCCTGGAACATCCCTGAGACATCCCTGAGACAACCCTGGAACATCCCTGGAACATCCCTGGGACATCCCACGAGTGGCTCCGGCCCCAGAGGTGCCCAACGGTGCAGAAATTATTTTCTCAAGGCTGAATAAGCCCAGTAACTGCGACACTTCCCTCCTGCCCTGGCAGCCACTTGCCGTTCCCAGCCATGCTGGCTCCCTGAGGCAGGATCCCCTGGCTGATGGGAACACAGAAATTCCCGTGTCTCAGCGTCACCGCTCCTGTCACAGCCAGTGCAGACCCAGGGCTCAGTTCAGTGACCTGAACCAGGCGTTTTGTGTCATCCCAGAGGCCCAGATGGGTGCAGGACTCCTCCCCCAGCCCGGGGTGCTCCAAGCCCTGCCCAGCCTGGCCTTGGACAGGGATGGGGAAGCCAAAGCTGCCCTGTGCCAGGGCCTCACCTCCCTCACAGGGAAGAATTTCTTCCCAATTTCCAGCCCAAATCTTCCTTTTTTGCCTGAGGCCATTCCCCCTTGATTTTCACTCCCTGCTCTTGTCAAAGGTCCCTCTCCAGCTCTCTTGTAACCCCCTCTAGGTCCTGGAAGGTGCTGTAAGGTGTTCCCAAAGCCTCCTCTTCTCCAGGCTGAAGAAGAGACCCCTGACTCCTCCATTCCCAATCCCACTGGACAGCAGGCAGAGCAGGCAGCCCAGCAGCTCTTCATTCCTGTCAGGAGCAGAGGTGCAATTTCCAGCCAGCACTCGGAGCCAATTCAGAGGGAATGTGCACAGCACAGCTCATCCCTGGAAGAGGTCACCCCTCATCAAGGGAGAGCTGAAATCATCCACAGGACACTTGTGGCTCTGCTGTCCCTGCCACGGCTCCTGAACTCTGTCCAAAGCACAGACCTGTCATTTAGATTCCATTAAAACAAAAGCTCCCGTCCGTGCCCGGGGAGGGAAGGAGGGAAGAGAGGAGGAGGAGGAGGGAGTTGGTGTCCTTGAGGCTGCGCAAGCTCACAGATCACGGAGTGACAGGAGGCAAAACAAGGCAGAGCCACCCCCAAACCCATCCCATGGTGTGCAATCATCGCAGCTGTGCTCTGCTCCAGGGATCCAGCCCTGCTCCCAGCCCCGCCTGGCTCTGCCCGGGCACTGGGGGTCGAGGAGACAGAGCAGAGCCCACCTCACAGCAGCTCTGGCACTAAATCTGCTCGGGCCTCCTCCAGCAGCCCAGGGCCTAAAGGGGCTCCAGGAGAGCTGCAGAGGGACTGGGACCAAGGCCTGGAGGGACAGGAGGCAGGGAATGGCTTCCCAGTGGGAAAGGGGAGCTTGGGCTGGGATGTTGGGAAGGAATTGCTGGCTGGGAGGGTGGGGAGGGGCTGGGCTGGAATTGCCAGAGCAGCTGGGGCTGCCCCTGGATCCCTGGCAGTGCCCAAGGCCAGGCTGGACATTGGGGCTTGGATCCACCTGGGATGCTGGGAGGTGTCCCTGCCATGGCAGGGGTGGGGCTCTGAGGTCCCTTCCCACCCATCTCATTCCCTGATTCCATGAAAGGGGCAGGAACGCCTGGATGTTTGGGATTGCCCAGGCCCAGGTCTGCAGGTCCTGCAGCAGATCCCGGCCTCCTGCTGGAAGCACACCAGAGCTCCATTCATCCACGCTCCAGGGCCTGTTCCTGACCCAGACAACAACGTGGGCTCTGAAGTTCAGGGGGGGAAGTTCTCCAGCCAATTGTCTGTTTTTCACTCAGCCCGGTGCCCGCCGCTCGGTGCCAGGCATCTCGAGGGTGTCATCGCCGACTCGCTTTTATCGCCAGCCGCCAGGGCTGGGGGCTGGTTCCGAGCTGCGCCGCGGGACGATCGCGAGCAGAGCTGACTTGATTAATGCTGTGTTTTGAAACCTTCCTGCATCTTGTTTAAATTGATTTTCTTTTGCTTCTGCTCAAAAAGGGGAAGGGGAAAAGAGCACACAACAAAATAAAACCCAAAAAGAGCTCCAGCCAAGGGAACATCAAAGGAACGGAGCGGTTTTCACCGCTGCCATAAAAACGAAAACCACACAAAGACCAAACTGCACGAGTGATGATAATAAAGTGCCCGGGAACAGAGCCCTGCAGAGGGCTTGACTCAGGCCTGAGATGTTTGCAACACAAAAGCCTCACACGTGCTAAACCCTCCCGGGAAAGGCTCTGCTGAGGAGCCTGTGCCGTGAAAAGCCCTGCCAGGAATGATTTGGAGCTCAAAGAACGACTAAGCTTTGTCTTACAGCCACGGCTTTTCTTCCTGCAAAGGGCAGCCAGGGGCACCAAACCCGACAGAATGGAGCAGAAGGAAAAACAGTGGAAAAAACCACCTGTATTTGTGTGATGAGGAGGAAATGAAGCTGCTCGTCCAGGGCTGGTTCTGGACTCGCTAAGCCAAGGCAGCAGAGGGGCCTTTGGTCAGGTGCAGTGGAGACCAGGTCCCTCCTGTCACATATCCCTGGGTGACGCCTGTACCCCTGTCCTGCGTGTGTGAGCTGATGGATTCACTCAGCTCTGGATTTACCCAGCCCTGACACATCCCCGGGCACCCTCCCACAGCGCCGGCCGTGACGGACCCCCACGAGAGCAGGGCCCAGGCCCTGGGACCCTCACTGCCGCTGTCACAGCTCCTGGCCTGCACTGTCAGCCCTGGCCTGCCCCTCCCTGCTGCTCTCTGCCCCTCTTCCTGTCAGCACAGCCCAGACAGGTAAATTCACACCCTGCTGGACAATCAGCCTGGACATGGATCAAGTTCATAAATGGGGACAAACCTTCAGCAGGGCCCTTTGGTGCAGGACAAAGGGTGATGGGTTTGTACCAACATGGGGCCAATTTAGATTAGATCGGGGGAAGAAGTTTTTTATGATGAGTGTGGTAAAACACTGGCACATGTTCCCAGAGAGGCTGTGACTGCCCCTGGATCCCTGGCAGTGTCCAAGGGCAGGCTGGGCACTGGGGCTTGGAGCAGCCTGGGATATGGAAAATGGACTGGGTGGCCTTTAAAGGTCCCTTCCAACCCAAATCCTCCTGTGATTCTGTGCTAAGGGCCCTCACATTTTTCTTGTTCCTCATGTGCACCCTGACCATGGGGATAACTGTCTGTCCACGATGGACGTGCGTGTGGCACCAGGAACTCCCCATCTGGACACCGAGGCCCCTCTTGGAGCAGTGTTTGGCACCAGACTGTCCAAGCTGCCTTGGGGACTCTTTTCTCTGGTCCTGCCCCATTCTCTACCAGCCACAGCAGACTCAGGAGGGCTAAAAATGGACCCTCCTTAGAATGATGGGATCAGGGAATGGTTTGGGTTGGAAGGGACCTCAAAGCCACCCAGTGCCACCCCTGCCATGGCAGGGACACCTCCCACTGTCCCAGGCTGCTCCAAACCCCAGTGTCCAGCCTGGCCTTGGACACTGCCAGGGATCCAGGGGCAGCCCCAGCTGCTCTGGGCACCCTGTGCCAGGGCCTCATCTCCCTCTTAGTAACAAATAATCCTGGTAAAGAAAAGCCCTGGGTTGAGGAGAGCCCAGAGGTGAAATCTGCTCCTCCTGAGCCCAGTCCCAGAGCTGTGTCCGTGCTTGGGAACTGAGCAGGGGCCTGAGCTCACCCTGCAGACTCTGAGACCCTCCTGACCCGTCTGGGATCAGCACAGAGCCCTGGGCGGGTCCTGCCTGGCTCAGCCATGGCCCATGGATCAGCCCAGCAGCCTCTGCTCTTTGGGAGGTGGGAGGAGGCAGTAACCTGGCTGGAGAGGGCTCTGTGCCTCCCTGGGACCCCCAGAACATTCCCAGGCACATTTTAATCTCCAAGCACACACAGGGCCCAAACCCTTGGCTCAGACAGGGATCCCACCAGTCCCAGGAGGCTGCTCTGGACCCAAACAGCTGCTTTAGCAAATTTAATGCAAACCCAGTAAAGACAAAATGGTTTCCTGATGACAAAAGCCCAGTGGAGGCGTGGACTGGGGGGGACAACCTCAGCTCTTCTGGACACTGCCAGCCCCATCCACAGAGTCACAGAATCCCCTGAGCTGGGAAGGACCCACAAGGATCGTCCAGTCTAGCTCCTGGCCCTGCACAGACACCCCAACAACCCCCCAGTCCCTGGCTACTCATGACTGTCCCCTGCAAGCCCCTCAGAGTTTGGCAGCAGCAGCCGCGGGGGAGAGGGGCCCGGAAAGAACTCTGAGATGTTTCTGGGGGCAGTAATTTAGTTTGTCTCTGGTAATTAGGCCAGAACAGCTCCTCCTTCAATTACAAACCTCATCTGCTGACAGGAGCTGCACACCTGGTGTCCTGCAGTCTGGAGCCACAGTGTGGCATTTCCACCCGCACTTCTACATTCCCAAACTTCCCACATTTCTTCTTTGGAATGGCCTGGTTTGATTCTCCCTGGATGGGGCTCTGAGAAACCCGGTCCAACAGAAGGTGTCCCTGCCCATGGCAAGGGAATTGAGATGAGCCCTAAGGTGCCTTCCAGCCCAAACCATTCCATGATTCTGTGGTTCTGTGATCTCAGCTGAGCATCTGGATCCCCCCCAGGCGCATCACACGTGCTCCTGGCTCTGCAGGGACCCTGTGCTCGCCGGGGACACCCCTGCCTTCACTCACCTGTGTTCTCCAAACCACAGTGGCCCACAGAAGCAGCTCCTTTCCATCAAGATGCCTCATCCTCATCCTCATCCTCATCCTCACGGAGCCCCAGCTCCAAATGTTGTCCAAAGTCACCCTGATTTCTTCATTTGTTTCCCTGCCAAGGCTCTGAGCCCCAAGGGAAGGCTGGGGAGGGGGAGCTGCCCTGGCTCTGCCGCTGCTGGCGCGGGAATGCTGCGTCCCCGAGCTCACCTTGGACTTCACAGCGCTGGGACTTGAAAGGCGCTCACGTCTTTAGGAATACTCAAGAATTAGGGAGATAAGACATCAGCTTTAGGCAACACTTCAGCGACAGCTCTCAACAGGACCTCAGTGTTTGACATGTGTTGTATAATATCATAAAGGGATTTTTCTCCTTCTCTCCGTCTACAGAGAGGAGTCGATGCAGAGAACTAAAATCCAGCTGTGCTTTATAATTTCACTTTTAATGGGCCCGTTCCTTGTTCCAAGGAGGGAGTGACCAGCCCTAGATGGCAGGGATGGCTGGAGAGAGCAATCCCCTTCTGCAGAAGACAAACACAGAAGAAAGAAAGAAAGAACAGGGCTGGGAGATGATAAATGGTCCAACTTCCCCGGTGCAGGAGCCTCTTCATTAACCGCTCCACTGCTTTTTTTTCCCTTTTTGCTTTGGTTTTTTTCCTTTGGCTCTGTGCACATGTCTGGCTGCCTGCAGCTCCGTGTGCCCAGGATGTGCTGCCTGCCTGAGGCTGGGTGCTCCTGTTCCAGGTGTCCGTCCCCTCATCTCTCCCACCCCAGGATGAAGCATGAAGTGAGAAAAATAAAAGGGAAGAGAAAATTGAAAAAAAAAAAAAGAAAAAGAAAAAGAAAAGGATGAGAAAATAAAAGGAATTGTTCAAAAATAATTCAGGAGCATGCTCAGGCACAGGGTGGGATTGTTGATTGTTGAGGTGTCCTGTGCAGGGCAGGAGTTGGGCTGGATGATCCTGGTGGATCCTTTCCAACACAGGATATTCCATGAGATGGTTTTACAGTTTACATCAGCAATATCACCTTGTCCTGCCCCCCGGGGGACAGAGCCTGCCTGGGCCTGGACACCACAGCAAACTGGACAAACCTGGTGCAGCTCCCAGTTCAGGCTCCAGGGAGCCAAGGAGGAAACTTCTTGTCCCATGGGGGCTTTGCCAAAGTGCCCCAGGAAAGCCCCCAACTGCTGAGGCTCCCTGGGAGCCACTGGGACCCCCCCCTGCCCCCTCCCATCACCTGGCCCTGCTCCCATGTCCCATCCCTTGGAAAACCCTGGAGAGCCCAAGCCTGTCACAAGTCCCTGGTGTGGGCAGGACAGGGCACAGGTGGGACAGGAGGGCTGGAGACTCCATTTGACATCTGAGGGAACCAAGGCATGGAGACAGAGGCAACACCTTGCCCGAGGTCGAGGAGATCTTAACCAGCTTCACCAGGGTGTGGTGGGTGACAGAGCCCCCTGAATGGCCAAGGAGGTGCAGTCACAGAACAACAGAATGGGTTGGGTGCAAGGGACCAGCCCCACCCCTGCCATGGCAGGGACAGCTCCCAGCATCCCAGGGTGCTCCAAGCCCCAGTGTCCAGCCTGGCCTTGGGCACTGCCAGGGATCCAGGGGCAGCCCCAGCTGCTCTGGCAATTCCAGCCCAGCCCCTCCCCACCCTCCCAGCCAGCAATTCCTTCCCAACATCCCAGCCCAAGCTCCCCTTTCCCACTGGGACGCCATTTCCTGCCTCCTGTCCCTCCAGCCCTTGGCCCCAGTCCCTCTGCAGCTCTCCTGGAGCCCCTTTAGGCCCTGCAAGGGGCTCGCAGCTCTCCCTGGCTCCTTCCCTTCTCCAGGGCAACATTCCCAGCTCTCCCAGCCTTTCACATATTCCACTTGATAAAAGGACAGGTCCGCTGGGACAAACGGGAAGCTCAACGAGTCATCAGAAACACTCAGCAGCTTTCACGCCCAGCTGATGATTTTAATGGATTTGTAAATGATGGGGCAGGGGAGAAAGATCCAGGAGAAAAGCTGCACTTGAGGACCCGGTCCCTGGAAATCCCAACAATTCAGAGAGGCTGAGCAGAGGATTCGTGGCCATCTGCTGCCATCTAGTGCCACCTGGACACCCAAACCGCCTCCCTGAGCCATGAACTCGAGCCCTGCCAGTCCCACAGACCGCGGGTCACATCTTACATCTGTGGCTGCCCCAGGAGGGACACACCCACCCGCACAGCCCGGGACCACCCCGGGTTCCGCAAAGCCGGCAGAGACCGTCGGGCCTCACCCCGAATCACCAGGGTCTGTCCCCTGTCCGAGCAGGGATCCATCCAGCCTGGAGCTCAGGGACGGGGAGCTGGGCTGGGCTAAACGGGCCGCTCCCATCCCTGCCGCTCCCGTCCCTGCCGCTCCCATCCCTGCCGCTCCCATCCCTGCCGCTCCCGGCCCTGCCGCTCCCGTCCCTGCTGCTCCTCTGCCCGGGAAAAGGAATGGGAGGGCTCATCCCGCACCCAGAAGGGCCAGTCTGCCCCCAGGACAGCCCTGGGTGTGCAGGGACATCCCGGGAAGGGAGAGGGCCTTGGGAAGGGTGCAGAGATCTCGAGCACTGATGGTGCTGCTGAGCAGAGCCCGGCTCAGCCCCGCTCTGCCGCAGCCCTGAGACACAAATGGGGTTCTGCCAGCTCCTCCCCAGCCTGAGGAGCTCAGCCTGAGCCCCCAGATATGTGACCCGGTCCAGCACTGTGGAGGGGGAACTTCCCAGCCCTCCCTCCACACCAGGAGCCAGTGAAGGGACTGTGAGGCCAGGATGGTGCCACTGATGGGCAAGAGCCCAGGGACACTGCCCCAGCTCAGTGGGATCAGTCAGTCCCTTGTCCCTCAGGGCTTGTGGCCACAGGACTGTCACCCCTCACTGTGTCATTAAGCTGAATGGTCTGATCCTTGAGAGAAGTTTTTTCCAACCACTTCATCACTGCAGGGACTTCTCCAAACCCTCTCCAGCAGTTTAACCCCCTGCCAACCCCTGCACTGGGCAGGAGAAGGGAGGACATCCACAGGGGGCAGGGTTCCCTCTCCAGCAGCTCCATAGGCTCTTCCTCAAGTCTGACCATGTCAGAAGTCCTTGGGAGATCCCTAAAAAAAATGCGGCTTTGGGAATGTTTAGGGATCAGTTCATTCATCCTGTCCTGGAGCTCAGCTTTGGGAATGTTTAGGGATCAGTTCATTCATCCTGTCCTGGAGCTCAGCTTTGGGAATGTTTAGGGATCAGTTCATTCATCCTGTCCTGGAGCTCAGCTTTGGGAATGTTTAGGGATCAGTTCATTCATCGTGTCCTGGAGCTCACCTGAGGATGATCTCAAGAGGTCCCTTCCAACCTCAGTGACACTGGGGTTTTCTGACTTGTTATCAGAGTAAGAGGGGATGCTGGATCCTTGATCCCAGCTGGATATCCACGAACGAAGAAAGATACAGAGGTACCAGGAATCCCAGAATCCCAGAATTGTTTAGCTTGGAAAAGCCCTTCAAGGTAACCGAGTCCAAGCTGTGCCCAATTCCCACCTTGTCACCAGCCCAGAGCTCTGAGTGCTGCCTCCAGGCCTTCCTTGGCCACCTCCAGGGGTGGGGAGTCCAAACCTCCCTGGCCAGCCCCTGCCAAGGCCTGACTGCCCTTTCCATGGAGAAATTCCTGCTGAAGATGTTTCAGGGAAGACCCAGGTGCGAGACCAACAACTTCAAAACAAAGACCGAGTGTAAGGACAGCTTGGGTTAAGGTGGCCTCGCCCACAACCTTCAATCACCTGTTCTGTGACACTGGGGACAGTGGAACACCAGAGCAGCTTCCTGAGGGTTGTTCCTGAACTTCCATCATGGCTAGACACATCCCAAAAGGATTTGTCCCAGGTCAGATGGGATCTATGCCAGTGTAGCTGACAGATCTCACACAGCTGGATCCCAGGTTTAAGAGACCCCTGGGACCTGTTTGCGCTGGTGTGGTCAGAGACCTGGAGATCCCCTAAAGGTTCTAAAGGTTCAGGGGACAGGGAGCAAGAAAAGAGCCAGAGGAGCCAGGGGACTTTACAAAGTCTTTGTTGTCATTTCAGACCCTGATCGAGCCGCAGGTCAAGTCACAGGAAAGTGGCACAAACTGTGCAGGTCAACAGCACCTTGGACGGAGGGTTGGGAAGCCCTTCCAAGAGTCCCTTTGTCAAACCTCACAACAGCCCTGTGAGGTAGGAAACGCCCCCGACACGGGGACTGAGGCACAGAGAAATGCAGCGGCTTGGCCAAGGCCATGGACAAGCCAATGACACGGGCAGGAGTTTTCCTGCTCTTGTGCTTGGCTTGTGGCTCCTTCCCCTTGGACAGCAGAGTGGGAGCAGCTCCCGGAGCCACTGCTGGGCTTGGCCCAGGAGCAGGGAACAGGCAACGTTGTGAGGGCTCCCGAGCCCCTCAAAAGCACCCTGGGAAGCAGCTGCCACCAGCACTTGGGGCATTCAAACATTCCCAGACAGTTTCTCCTTCCAGGTGACCCCAGGATCGTCACCGCTTTTCCTTGTGCAGTCGGACAGGAGGTCAGGAGGAGCCTGAGAACTTGGATCCTTCATGGAAATGTCCCAGCACTGCACAGCCCAGTCCAAACTGGGCACCACGTTTCTGTCATGGCAAACGTCTCCCTGAGACGATGCCCAGCATGGATGGAGCTGCAGTGGCAGTGGCTGGGGGCTCACCAGGCCTGGAGGAGAAGGAGGAGGTAGCTACAAGGACATCACACTGTCACCAGCATCTTCCATCAGTGGGGATGGTCACTTCCCCCGGGTCACCCCTTCCCAGCCCATGTGCAATGTCAAGAGGAACTAAAGCTGGGAGGGAAATTGGCCAGAAAGCAGTGCCAGGAGCTGTGGTGGGATTTTGGTCATGGAAACCCCACCGCAATCACCCCCTGGTTCAGCCATGGTTCCGATGTCCCCTCTGCACCCCCACCACTACAGTTTGTGTGCTGAATACAAATTCTGTCTTACAAAAATAGTCCTCTGGTATGAAAAGGGTTACTAAAACGAGAGGAACAGGAGAGCCCTGTGGCCACAGCAGTGCAAATCAGGAGAGCCAGCTCAGGAAGGGTGGGTCAGGTGTCCTGGGATTGTCACTTCTTTGAGGAGAAGGAGGTGGATTGGACTTTGATGGCTGGGACTGGCCTGGAGCAAGAGGAAAGAGAAAGGAGACAACTGGTTTGAGTGCAGACACCAGACATCCATCAGCTCCACCACCACTGTCCCCAGCTCAGGAATTCCTCATGGATAAGGCCCCCAAGTCTGGCTGTCAGGAGCGGATCCCTTGAGGCTCCACTGCCCCACATCCAGAGGATTCAGCAGTGCAGAAGAGCTGGGAGCAGGAGTGACCTTGTAAAGGACTTGGACTTTATCTCCCAACTCCAAACTGGAAAACCCACATCCTCCATTCCCAGGGACACAGGTGCCCCAGCCCTTGCTGGGTGCCCAGAGGAACCATGTCCTGCTCATCCAGGAGCCCCTGGGAAGGTGGATTGATCCCCAGTCCCCCATTTCCCAGCCCAGTGCTTACCCAGAGGCCACCCCACCACGAGGGTCTCTAAATGTCCTCTACTCACCTTTGAGGTGGCATCGGTCTGCAGGGAGGAAAGATGAGAGAGCATCAGCGTCCATCCCTTCACCCCTTCATCCCCCAGCAGAGCCCCAGCAGCTCCTTCCCAGCTCTGGGCTGGGAGGCCACGGGCACTCCCAAGGGTGGCACCTCCCTTATCCCAGCACCTTTCACCACCCAGCCTTGGCCAGACCTGTGGGGTCCTTCCAGGTGGAGCCATGGCTGCAGCCCTTTGGGATGTCCCACCCATGAGAACCCAGTGCCTCCACCAGCTGGACCCCAGCAGTGGGGGACACCCAGCTCCTCCCCCACTCACTTTAGCGGCCTCGTGGGGTGGCTCGAGCCACTCATCCTCGACACCTTGAAGTTGGTAGGAGGGACCATGACCAGCAGGGTCTGTCCATGTGCAGGAGGCAGCTCCTTGGCCAGGAGGGGACTCCCCGGCAGCGGCCGGCGCGGGGCTTGGTGCTTGGGGACCACCTGGGATCACAAAGGGCACAGGAAGAGACAAAATCCTGAGATGAGCATCCAGGGACCTCCTACAAACCTCCTCCCCCTGCAGAGCTGCTTCAAAGCACAGAACACCCAAAAAACCTTAAAACGTCCTCAGATCTAACGGGCTTCCTTCAATGCTAGAACAGGTTCAGCCCTCAGGGTGCTGTGACAGCTCCTCAACAGAGCCCAGCCCAAACCCAGCCAAAGCCCAGGGCAGCCCCATGAGTCTGGAAGGGGAGCAGAGCCAGGCAGCGACGCTCACCTGCGGGGTCCTCACGGGGCTGCAGGGAAGAGGTTTCTTCGGAGGTGGGAGCTTGGCCTGGGAGACGCCGGCTTTGGCGGGGACCAGGGGTGATTTGCTGACTGGGGGAGGGGGCCTGGCAGGTTTGGGGTCTCTGGGGCGGGGAGGGATGGAATGAGGAGCGGGGCGAAGAGGGTGGACGACGTTGATGGGCTGAGAGCCGGGCTGGGCAGTGCCGGATTTGGGGAGGAACGCGGTCCGTGGGCCGGGCTGCAAGGAGAAAAGCAGAACTGTGGGGAACATCCTTGGGTTCAGTTTTCCTGGGTGCTGAAGAACAGATGTCCCCTTGAGGCCTGGGGAGCTGCAGGAGGAGCACTGGAACCACTTTCTGGGACCACCATCCCACCCAAAAGCTGAGTATGTTCAGTGGTGAACCTGGCAGTGTTGATGGTTGGATTTGATGATCTTAGATAAGGACATTAGAGGGCATTTCCAACCTTCCTGACCCTGTGAGTCTGTGTTTGTTCCTCACTAACCCCATGAGAACACACAGGGATGAGACAGGTGCTGGAGATACAGAGCAGGGTCAGCTCTGTGAATCCACACCAGATTTCCAGCAGATGGGAGACATCACCAGCTCTGCCCTGCTCCCAGACACTGTGGCTGTGCTCAAACAACCTGAATTCTTCCTAAATTCAGCCCTGGTGCTCAAAAAGCACAGGTGAAGTTTAAAAAGTTAAAAATTCACTGATGTGTGGTACAGGACAAGTAAAAGAACTTCTGGAAAATGGGGGAGTAACCAAATGAAGGAATAACCAAACCTGCAGGTGCCAAGAGCAATGACCCGAGAGGGAAGAACAGGAGGACACCATAAATCAAACCACAAAGCCAAAGACCAACTTTGTTTGAATTTTGGGCTCATTAACATCAGAAAATACCCCGCCCCCAAAAAAAAAGGCTGTGATCATCTCTCACTCCCATCAATCCCTTCTCCATATGGGAAATTTCCCAGTGGAGGTTCCTGGTGATCACCAGGGGAGACTGAGCTCCACAGACTCAGTTTTAGGAGGGGTGGGCACACCTGGCCATGGACTCAGTGCAGACACGAGGCAGGACCAGCACAGGCACCAGGGCTTGCCCGGCTCCAGGGCGTGGGTGTGATATCCACAGGCTTCACATCCCGGGAGGGAAAACAAGCCAGCAGCTGAGTTATCGCTGACTTTAGTGAGTTATCACTGAGTCTAGTGAGCTATCACTGAGTCTAGTGAGCTATCACTGACCTTGGTGGGGTGGCTGGAGGCTGAAATGTTCCTCAGGGTGAAAGCAGCTTTGGGATGGGTGCTGCTCAACTTCCGACCGATGGATTTGTTCCTGCTGGGGATGAGGGACACGGCAAAATAAAGCAACAGGTGAGCACCAGCTGCCTCCAAAACGCTGCCCATCAGCTCCTGTCTCAATTAACACCTCACTAACAGCCAGCCCTCACTGCTGGGGAGCAGGGAGGGTCACTCTGTGACGGGCAGTACGGATGGGCAGTCTGTGACGGGCAGTAGGGAGGGTCAGTCTGTGATGGGCATTAGGGAGGGTCACTCTGTGATGGGCAGTAGGGAGGGTCAGTCTGTGATGGGGAGCAGGGAGGGTCACTCTGTGATGGGCAGTAGGGAGGGTCAGTCTGTGATGGGGAGCAGGGAGGGCCACTCTGTGATGGGCAGCAGGGAGGGTCACTCTGTGATGGGCAGCAGGGAGGGTCAGTCTGTGATGGGCAGCAGGGAGGGTCACTCTGTGATGGGCATTAGGGAGGGTCACTCTGTGATGGGCAGTAGGGAGGGTCAGTCTGTGATGGGCATTAGGGAGGGTCACTCTGTCATGGGGAGCAGGGAGGGTCACTCTGTCATGGGCAGTAGGGAGGGTCAGTCTGTGATGGGCAGTAGGGAGGGTCACTCTGTGATGGGCAGTAGGGAGGGTCAGTCTGTCATGGGGAGCAGGGAGGGTCAGTCTGTGATGGGCAGCAGGGAGGGTCACTCTGTGATGGGCAGCAGGGAGGGTCAGTCTGTGATGGGCAGGGAGGGTCACTGTGATGGGCATTAGGGAGGGCAGTCTGTGATGGGCATTAGGGAGGGTCAGTCTGTCATGGGCAGCAGGGAGGGTCACTCTGTCATGGGGAGCAGGGAGGGTCACTCTGTCATGGGCAGCAGGGAGGGTCAGTCTGTGATGGGCAGTAGGGAGGGTCACTCTGTGATGGGCAGTAGGGAGGGTCAGTCTGTCATGGGGAGCAGGGAGGGTCAGTCTGTCATGGGCAGCAGGGAGGGTCAGTCTGTGATGGGCAGCAGGGAGGGTCAGTCTGTGACGGGCAGTAGGGAGGGTCACTGTGATGGGCATTAGGGATGGGCAGTCTGTGATGGGCATTAGGGAGGGTCAGTCTGTCATGGGCAGCAGGGAGGGTCAGTCTGTGACGGGCAGCCTGCAAGGAGTGAGAATTCTCCTTGATACCAGGTCACCTTCACCACCCCCTGGGATTGTCCTATCCAGAGGAGCATTCCCATCCTGGGCTCAGGGAATTGCTGAGAGCCTCAGATTTCCCAGGACAAAGCTGTCCAGACTCCAGACCAGGTCTCCCACCAGGACAGGGTCCGTGCACCACCAGCTCCCCACAGCCCCCCCTGGAACAAGTCCCGGAGTCCCACTGGGTGCTCGGGAGAGAAGAGATTTGGGTGCCCCCCACACCTGCAGGCCTCCTGGCTCCTGTGCCTCATCTCCTTGACCCATCTGTTGAGCAGGGAGTTCTCCCGCCGGTACCAGTAGTAGATGCTCAGCATCAGGGCGGGCAGCAGGAACAGGAAGATGACGACGAGGGCGATCAAGATGGATTCGTGGTCTGGCAGGGGAAGCACAGGCACGAGTGAGGGGCTGGGACAGCCACCAGCCTCTGGCCTCACTCAGTGGCAGCAGTGACCCCATGCACCCATTCCTGGTCACCTGAGCTGGAGACACCCCTGCTGGTCACACCTCCGGGAAGGGAACAGGCCCTCAGTGGCCTCTGATGACAGTGGGTGGCTACCAACCAGCCAGAGCTGGGCACAGAGCGTGGGGCTGCCTGAACAGACCCCACCCAGCCCCTCTGTAAGCACCCAACCCTCCCCTGGCACCACTGGAGGCCAGGAGCACCTCAGGGCACTGGGGCCGAGCTGTGACTCACTGTGGCTCTGCACGGGGCCACTGTCCACGCTGCCACCCAGGCCCGGCTTCTCGCAGTACGGGGGGGCCCAGCCAGGGTCACAGTGACAGTTCTTGTTGCTGTTGCAGACCTGGGGACAGAGGAGAGGGTTGGCCACCACCAGGGGGGTGTGGAAAGGATGGTCTGTGGGGCAGGGATGAGAACAGATGGTGACAGAAGAAGCTTCGCCGCTGACAGTGTTCCCCTTGGACATCACAGAATCATGGAATGGTTTGGGTTGGAAGAGACCTTAAAGCTCATCTCATTTCCACCCCTGCCATGGCAGGGACAGATCCCACTGTCCCAGGCTGCTCCCAGCCCCAGTGTCCAGCCTGGCCTTGGACACTGCCAGGGATCATGGGGCAGCCACAGCTGCTCTGGGCACCCTGTGCCAGGGCCTGCCCACCCTCCCAGCCAGGAATTCCTTCCCAATATCCCATCTACATCTCTTCTTTCAGTTTGAAGCCATTCCCCCTTGTCCTGTCACTATCTGCCCATGTCAAAAGTCACTCTCCCTCTTTTTTACAAGCTCTTTTTAGTGCCAGAAGGTCTCCCCAGAACCTTCTCCTCTCCAGGCTGATCAACTCCAGCTCCGAGAGCCTTAACGATGCTGGGCAGAACAAAAGGGTGAATGTGAGTGTTTTACCTGCCACAAAAGGATGAATGTGAGTGTTTTACCTGCCACAAAAAGGTAAATCAGATGGTTTTGCCTGTCACGAAACGATAAATCAGATGGTTTTACCTGTCACATCCTTTCCATAACCCAGCAGGAATTCCCACAGCCATTTCTGTTGCCTCATCTGACAAAGCCCTGCACTCCTCTGTAACCTTTCTGCTTTGGAGAACAGTGTCTCCTCCCATTCCCTGAACCATTTCCCTGCTTTTCTGCAGTCCCAGTTGTCTTTCCAGCTCTTGTTTTGCTCTCAGGGGGACCAGGCACCTGCTCTGAGCTCCAAACACTCTCCAGCTCAAATCAGACCCTGATCCAAGTTTTGCAGATGGTCCTTACACCACAAACAATCTTCCTCTCACTTGGACACGGGTGAGCAAAGAGCCCAGCTCAGCCCCACCTGGAGCTGACGCATGGGACAGCTCTGAAAGGCAGAAATCCACTGGGTCACAGGGCTCATCCCTGTGGGAGACATTTGGTTTGGCTCAAAAACCTGCACCTCATCCCAGGAATCCTGAGCAGGTCCCGGGCAGCCACTCACCCCGTGGCCGTGGCAGCGGGACACGCACTTCTCCAGCTCAAACAGGGACGCGTTCTGGCACCGGCGGTCCTTGCAACCTGGCAGGGAGACGAGGGGCTGAGGTCAGAGGAGGACCCAGGAGGGGGGCTGCTGGCACTGGTGGGGGTCTCTGAAGGATTTTTCCTTGGAAAATGCAGGGTGGTTAAATTGCATTGTTCCAGTCAATGGATTTCACTCCCATTTGCAGCACAGCCACGAAGCCTCTGCCATTCCCTATCCAGGATGGCTCAGCAGAGCCCAGCCACCACCACTCCCAGCCCTCCACACAGAGCCTTCCACACAACCCACCTGGCAGCTCCTGCAGAAACCATTTCCCATTTGGCCCCAAAACCCAGGCACTGGCCAAAGTAAACAATGCTGGATTTCAGAACCGGCCGTGTTTCCTCATGAAAATGTCACCATTTTGGCCTTCCCAATGAAAATGTCACTGCTAAAATGCCAAACAGGGAAGGCTGTGTCTCCACAGCCAGCTCTCTCTGGAACACATCCCTGCTTCCGTGTCCTCCACCAGCCTCTGCCCTCTCTCAGCTCTGCTGACCCTCTCTAAGGTCCTTGGAGAAGCAGGGGCTGCAGAGGACACCAGTGCCCAGCTAGCACTGGATTTGTCACGTTGATTCCTGACAGAGCTTTCCTGTTTCCTCTGGGAAACAACCTCTCCACAGGAGGAATCCTCCTCCACCAAGTCCTGGGGCAGTTCCCGCTGGGATTGTTTCACTCTGAACTGATTTGGTGAAGAAGCTTAGAGGGCTGAGAGAACAATTTGGTGGCCTAAACGTGAGTGAGTATCTGGTGATGCCTACAAATGCCCCAGGTGAGAAGACTCTGGTGGCCTACAAACATCTGGTGACAGCAGTTGAGGTGTCACTGATGCAATGTCTGCAAGTGTGGAAGGAACCCCATCCCAGGGCCCGGCTCTGACGTGGGAAGAGCCACGTGCACCCTGGAGCTGGGTCAGAGCCCAGAGACGGTGACCTGCAGGAGAGCCCACCCCAGGAAGGGGCACTCACCATCCCATCTCCACATTTGGTGCCCGTCAGGACCAGCCCGGGGTCGGACAGGTCCTCCTGGTCGTCCTTGGCGCTGTAGACGAAGGTGCCCCGGCACTTCACCTCCCGGCCCTTGAACCGGATCGTGGTGTCGATGGACACCGTGTTGGTCCCCTGCGGCTTCTTGGCGGAGCTCTGGCACTGGATCTTCCCACACATGGCATCCCTGGGGGGGCACAGCCGAGGGGAGCTGGGAAGTGGGGGCAGCAGCCCCTCACCCTCCCAGCCCCATCATCCCACTGAATTTATGGCCACGTTAGAGAGGCTCTGGAGGTTAAATCACGGACAGCACAGAGAAAGGGTGGAGGGAACAGCCGGGGAAGCGGGAGGCTCTGACATCCCAAAATAACTGGGGATACTGGAGAGCATGCACTCCCGAATCTCCCTCTGACACTGTGTTTCATTTTCCATCAGGCTGGGCTGGGAGGTGCTCGTGGTGGGACAACAGAATCACAGGGTCGTTTCGGCTGGAAAAGACCTGGAGATCACCAAGTCCAACCTCCCAGCAGCGATGGGGACGGAGCCCAGGAAGGACCTGGTGGCTTCCTCGGGTACCAAACAGGGCTGTCCCAAGGGCTGGTGCCTGGAGGCTGAGACGGGACCCTCCCAGTCCCTTGGCAGGGGTGGCAGGGGCAGCGGGAGGGGGACACGGGGCACCCCCATGGGACCCACCTCTTGTCACACTTGACGTAGCGGCCCTGGCTGTCCTTGCCGCAGTTGCCGTAGGTGTTCCCGGCCATGTTCACGTCCTGGAAACAGGCGTCCGGCGCTGGCCATGCTCCTGCACACAGGGGAAAGGTCCTGGGGACAGCAGGCAGCGGGCAGAAATCCCAAAAGCAGGAGCAGCAGCTGGATGCTCATGGAGAAAACACTGAGGAAAAGTCTCCCAAGAGCTGCTGCTGTGGGTGCCGGGCCAAGGACAGGAGGGATGAAATTCCCTTTTCTCTGGAGTCTCGTGGAGGATTTTGGTCATGGAATGGTTTGGGTTGGAAGGGACCATAAAGATCATCCAGTTCCACCCCCTGCCCTGGGCAGGGATACCTTCCACTGTCCCAGGCTGCTCCCAGCCCCAATGTCCAGGGCTGGACACTGCCAGGGATCCAGGGGCAGCCACAGCTGCTCTGGGCACCCTGTGCCAGGGCTCCTTCATCCACCACCCCCAGCCCCACGGGCAGGGGCCACGGGGACCCTACAGGGACCCAGCAGTGAGACTCCAAAGGGCTCCTGCTCCGGAGGGGTGGGAAGCAGGCAGGGGGCTGGCGGGACTGACCTGGCCCCCAGAGCTGCACGCACTGCTGGTGGTGGGTCATGCACATGCCGTTGTTGCAGTAGGCCTCTCCGTAGGCGCATGAGGAGCCGTCCAGCAGGTACACGTTGGCTGGGCAGTACGGCGAGGCTCCCGTGCAGAATTCCGGGAGGTCGCAGGATCCCGCGGCTTCCCGGCACATCGTCCCTGCTACCTTCAGCTGCAGGGGGAGAGGAGAACACCGGCACTGAGCCAAGGGGATGAGGGGGGATTGATGGTGCACAGCTGGGGGCCATAAACATCTGTAAGGTCCCCTGTGAGCGTGTTGGGGGCTGTCAAGGTATAGGGACACATTCCTCAGCTGGACCCCAGCCACGAAGTTGCCAGTGGGAATTCTCCTGGAGAGGGAAAAGGGCCTGGGGGGACAGAACAAGGGAATGGCTTCCCAGTGCCAGAGGGCAGGGGTGGATGGCATATTGGGAAGGAATTGTTCTCTGTGAGGGTGGGCAGGCCCTGGCACAGGGTGCCCAGAGCAGCTGGGGCTGCCCCTGGATCCCTGGCAGTGTCCAAGGCCAGGCTGGACATTGGGGCTTGGAGCAGCCTGGGACAGTGGGAGGTGTCCCTGCCATGGCAGGGCTGGCACTGGATGGGCTTTGAGGTCCCTTCCCACACAGCCCATCCCATGATTCTCCTGCAGACACAAGGTCACACATTAACCCTCCTCCTCCTCGGGCACAGGGAGTGACCTTATGGACCAGCAGCACTGGAGTCCCAAGGGAATGGTGGGGCCAGGTCTCCACCTCATCCCATGGGCACGGGGAGGGCAGGGCAGGGCGGGGTCTCACCTTGCAGTTGTGGCAGCAGTCGCCGTGGGCACACTGGGCCCCCTCCTTGAGCGTGCAGTTGTGAGCGTTGCAGCAGGGGTTGGTGCATTCCTGCGTGGAGAGAGGACAGCTCCATGGGCAGTGCTTCCATCCCTTCCCCAGCACTGCCCCCAGCCCCTTCTCCACCCATCACAGCATTGCCCTTCTCATCCCGCCAGCAGGGAAACTGAGGCACGGAGGGGATGAGGAAGAACTGGGCACTTAAGGGAAAGGTCAAGGAGAAAGTCAGGACTGGGATAAATGGATTCAGGAAGGTGGGACTGGGAAGAGCCCTTGGGATGGAGTCCCTGTGACTGCAAACCCTTCCCTTGGAAACCCCCTGTGCAGGAGTTCCTCAGCTGAGCTGGGCTGCAGAGCTGTGCAGGAGGGGCCCACCTGCACCCCGACCTTGCAGGAGGGGCCCACCTGCACCCCCACCTCCCAGGGGGGGCTCACTCTGCACCCCCACCTCCGGGGGGGACACCGTACCCCCACCTCCAGGGGGGGCTCACTCCGTACCTCCACCTCCCCACAGTCACAGTCCTCGCCCTCCTCCCGGAAGCCGTTGCCGCATTTCCGTCCCACCACCAGGTCCTTGGTGTCGGGCAGGTTGAAGAGGCACATTCCCCCTCCCTTCTGGAAGTAGCTCTCCAGCTGCCTCTTGCTGCAGGAGCTGAACACGCGAGGGAAGGGGTGGCTGTGTGGGGACAGAGCGGGACAGGTGGGGAGAGGGGGCAGCAGGGCCAGGAGAAGGTGGAAAATCGGTCAGACCTGGGAATTTGGGACGTGGACAAACCGGCACAAACCCTGCCAAGAGCAGATTCCCCATGGCTCAGTGAGCCCAGGAACATCTCCCACCCCAGCTGGCACAGCCAGACCAACAACCAGGGGACACCACTGAACCCAAAATCCTCAGGAATGGGATGGGGGCAGGCAGAGCCCCTGTCCATCGCCCCTGGAACGTCAACCTCCCTGCACGGAACCTCCTGAGCCTGGAACCCCCTGGTGTGAGCCCCACCCTGCAGAGGCTGAGCTCAGCGCTGGTGCAGGTGTCACCTCTGCCCTGGGACACTGCAGCCCCCCCGAGCCCCCACAGGCAGGTGCCCCTCCGTCAGGGACCCTCTGCTCCCCACAGCTTAAACCTCAAGCCTTCCTGTTCTCACTCAACCGGGACAGGAAACACCCACCTGGGCTGCTGAAACACCCCCCGGCTGAGATGGGTGAAATAATTTAAAATTAAAGAAATATGGATAAAAAAAACACCAAAAAGGACCCAGGGAGCTGCAAAAAATAAAATAGTTGGAGCCTACAATATGTGAGGAGCTGAGGAACAGGAGAAGCACTCATTTTCTACAGAAGCTCTGAGCAAGATTCTTCTCTAATTTCACAGTTTGTGGGGTTTTGGTGGTTTAAGAAGAAGGAAGCATTTCCTCCTTCTTAGAAAAGGTTTCATTTCCTCTTAACACTGAAAAATAAGTTTATTTTAATATCAGGACATCTCATTCTCGAGATGATACAGAGGACATTTTATAACAGAGGTTTTGAAGTCTCTTGAGCTGGAGGGAAACCTGTAAGTGCCTGCAGGTCACTGAGGCTGAGCAAGCCAATGTACCCTATATATATTTTTATATACTCATTTAATGTGCAAATAGGGACGGGCTGAACACAGCCAAAAATGTGCTTTTCCCCACCACAATCCGCCCAGGCAGAGGTTAAATCCTGTGGGATCAACACCAGGGTCTGGCAGCCCTGAGAGCCAAGAGGGAACAGCCCGGGAACACCCTGAAACCACAACTGGGGTCCCACTGCTCTTTCCTAATTGGAAGAGCAGGTGGCTTCAAAAAAAGGGAATAAACAGCTGCTCCTCAGCAGTGCAGGGATATCCGGGATGAGTGTATCGTCAGGAGAGGGAAAACCCAACGGGAGAAGGAGTTTGGAAAGGAAACTGGTGCCAACCAGATGGATTATGAAGCCCATCCAGTGCCCCCCCATCCATGGACACCTCCCACCATCCCAGGCTACTCCAAGCCCCAGTGTCCAGCCTGGCCTTGGACACTGCCAGGGATCCAGGGGCAGCTTTGGGCAGCCTGTGCCAGGGCCTCACCACCCTCCCAGCCAGGAATTCCCACTGGGAAGCCATTCCCTGCCTCCTGGCCCTCCAGCCCTTGGCCCCAGTCCCTCTGCAGCTCTCCTGGAGCCCCTTTAGGCCCTGCAAGGGGCTCGCAGCTCTCCCTGGCTCCTTCCCTTCTCCAGGGGAACACTCCCAGCACTCCCAGCCTGATCCAGAGCAGAGGTGACAACATTCCCTACCCACTCCCAGCCCACCCAGCACCCACAGCCTGCTGGGGGCTTTGGGGACACATCCAGGGCGTTGGGAACACATCCCAGGGCCAGCACCACTCACCCCGTGGCTGCTGCCATGACACAGCCGCCCTGCTCCGGGGTGGCCTCCACGCAGCAGCCCTTGGTGTCGTGGACCATCCCGAAGTTGTGGCCGATCTCGTGGGCCATGGTGGCGCGGCTCCGATGGGCTGCTCCGCGTGGTCCTGCACCGCGAGGGGAGGGGTCAGCAACAGCCACGTGAGCAAGGGAGGGGCTAATCCCACAGCCGGGAATGGGGCTGGGCCCACAGAGGGACCACACACCCCGGGATGCAGCTGGATCCCGAGGGGGATGGGGCTGGAGGAAGGTTCATGGCAGCAGTGGGGCTTGGTCGGCTGAAATTGGCTCTGGGGAAGCTCTTTGGCTGGAGCCAACTGCTTAAAACTCAGGGCACATCCCAAAAACCAGAAACCTGGGTGCCCCCACCACCCCACCCAGGGATCACAGGTGACCAGGGCCACCATGGAGGAGGAGAAGTTGTCTGGGCAGGGATCCAGAGAAATCCAGAGAGCACAAGCAGGGCTCAGGCAGGGTCTCCTCATGAGGGACAGCAGCATGGAGTGCTGCACTTCATGGAGTGCACAGGAGATCCCAACGCTGCTGCCAGCTGGGAGCTGGGGCTGGACCTGGGCTGGGAGACCTTGAACAGCCCCGTCTCACTCCCCTTTGTACCTGGCCAACACCTGAGGGGGTCAGGAGCCACCAGCAGCACCCCTCACCCTCAGGCTGCACCCCAGCCCCAGGGGGCTGCTCCTCCAACCCCATGGAGAATTCCCCCAGGCCGGTGGGGACCCCCAGCCCCCCTTACCACGCTGACCCCTCCGGAGTTATCGGTGCTGCACATCCCCTCCAGCGGAGCCATGCCGATGGTGGTGCCCCCGAAGGTCTTCCCTCTGCCCGGGCAGGAGAACAGGCGCAGTTCAGCACCGGGGGGGTTGGAGTGCCCAGCCCCGCTGGGAGCCCCGCCCGGTGTCCCCAGCCCAGGGCTCACGTCAGCAGCTGGGCATTGTCGTGCTTCTTGCGCGCCCTCAGCGACTTCTTCCACTGCAGGAAGGCCCAGAGCGTGGCGTTGGCGTCGCTGCTCACGGTGCACTGGTCCCGCTCCGTCCACACCTCCAGCCCGATCAGGGCCACCTTGATGTTCAGCAGCCTGTAAAACTGCAGCAGGGGACAGGTGGAGGGCGTGGGGATTGGAATTCCCTGGACATCCTCCATCCCTGGTGTGGCGTTGCAGCTGGTGGGTCTCCGTGTTTCCCTCCAGCTGTGTGACTCCAGGATACACCTGTCCCAAACCCACCTGCAAGCACGGGCTCCACAGGCACAGGTGTGGGCACAGGAGCCAGTCAGGGTGGCACGGTGACGTTCAGTGACAACACCTCAGTGTGTCCCTTCTCTGCCAAAGAGGCTGGCACTGTCCCAGGCAGGAGCCAGTGAATGCTTCCCTGCTGAGCTCAGCCCACGGGTGACAGAGCCCTTCCCACCATCACTCAGAGAACTCCTCAATTCCTTGATGGGTGGCCAAGCCCTGGCACAGCCGCCCAACAGAGGGGTGGAGTTCCCAGCCCTGAAGGGATTTAAAGTTGCGTGGATGTGGCACTTGGGGACAGGGTCAGTGGTGGCCTTGGCAGTGCTGGGGAATGGTTGGACTCGAAGGACTTAGAGATCTTTTCCAACATTAACAATTCCGTAACTCTGTGATTCCTTGCCCGGTGACACGGGGACAGTCCCTGAGGGTCACACAAGGGCCTGGCAGGTCCCTCACCTTGTCCACGTAGTTTGCAATCTCCACGATGCGCTGCTTGGTGTGGCCCAGGTTGAGGTTCTGGTTCCTGTACTGGAGAGAGGTGAGGATGGGGAAGGGTCACAGGGAAAATCCGGGATGGAGGCAGAGAGGGACCCTGGTTTTCTGCCCCCCAGCACTCACCAGGGTGTGATCAGCAACGATGAAGAGCTCCATGTACTTCATGGTCCTCCAGGCATCTCTCTTGGCCTGCAGGCAGACACAGGGCTCAGCAAAGAGGGGCAGCCCTCAGCTCTGGGACCCTCCAGACACCACAGAGCTGCTCAGGAGGGACAGCTGAGAGGGGAAACTGAGGCATGAGGTGACAAGGAACATTTGGGTGGCTCCAAATGACCTCACGTCATGTCCCACACTGTAGGACACAGCACCGGACCCAACCCACGCGTCCTCTCTTTGGGGTCTCCTGCCCAAACTCCAGCCAGGCAACCAGACCCTCACCCCACCTGCCTGCACAGCCCCGCCCAGCTGCCGGGAACATGGGAGCTGTCAGCGGTGCCAAGAGCCCCTCATGGCCCTCTGCCTGTCCCCAGACAGATCCCATGAGGATTTACCTGAGTGGATTTACCTGTGAGGATTTACCCAGGTGAATTTACCTGGGTGGATTTACCCATGAGGATTTACCCGTGAGGATTTACCTGGGTGGATTTACCTGTGAGGATTTACCCAGGTGGATTTACCTGGGTGGATTTACCCATGAGGATTTACCCGTGAGGATTTACCCTGAGTGGATTTATCCTGGGTGGATTTACCCAGGTGGATTTATCCATGAGGATTTACCCGTGAGGATTTACCCGTGGGTGCTGCGGTTGGAAGAGCTGGGCGATGCCACCGATGGCGCTCCCGAGGTCATGGCCATGCCCACAGGTGCCCCTGGGCACGGGCAGGTGCTCTGCTCGGTGGATGAGGTGCAGACCTGGCTCAGGGCTCCCCAGGGGTCTCAGGTAGTAGCTGGTGTTGCTGCTGAGCACGATGAGGCCCCTGGAAACAGGAACAGCCTCGATGGCTCCTGTGGTGCTCCCGCTCCGGCTCCCCCAGCCCCTGAGGCCCCACAAGCTCATGGCACGTCAGCCTGGTCCATACCCGAGTGGGAGCAGGGACAAGAGTTGGGGATTTCTGCCCACACAGCCCCAGGGGCAAACAAACCTTCGGCACCAAAACTTCCCCAGGTCAGAGCACAGGAACAAAGCCCAGCCTGGGACACCCCGCTCTGGGTGCAGAGACTTGCCCCCTCCAGGGATACAATTCCTGGGAGTAAGCTCATGCTGCCAGAAATATGGACTCTGCCCCAGCCTGCCCAGTGCTGGGGCTGGGTGAAGGATGGGAGAAGGAAGAAGGATAAGATGGGAGTGATGGGAAAATCAGCCAGGTCAAGCATTTGGAGCGGTGCTTGCAGGAGCATCGGTGCTGCTCCAGGTGGTCCCGAAGGGGATCCCTGCAGGGAGAAGGAGCAGTGGATCCATCCCCCCCTTTGCCAGCTCCACAACCCCCCGACCCGGCATTCCTCCAGTCCTGATTCCCCCATACCCTGCCCCTTCCCCCATACCGTATTCCCGAGCAGGTGCTGAGGACGACCCAGGAGCCGCTGTGGCCGCGGACGTGGCCGTGGTAGTGACAGTGCTCCTGGAGGGAGACAGTGGAGGCCTTCCTTCGAGGGCTGGGGGCAACAATCCCCGTGCGCTGATCCCAGAAAAGCACCCCTTTTCCATTTCCCCCTTTCCATTTCCCCTTTTCCTTTTCCCAGCCAGGCAGGCGCTGTCCCCTGCACCGGGAGCGGGAGGAGCCAGAAGCCGGAGTTCGGCCCGGGACGCAGCCCAGCGCCCGGCGCGGCGCTGGAAAGCTGACAGGAGGCCAGTGGGGGACATCGGGAGGGCCGGGTGCTGCCTGTGTTTGTGTCCCGAGGTGCTGTCCCGGGGCCAAGAGCCGCAGGAGCCGCGTGCTGCCGCATTCCTGCTGCCACGGGCGCCGGGGATGCTGCCAGGGAAACGCTTTGGCTCCGTCCCGAGTGCCAAAACCCCCCGAGACACAGAGGTGAGCGTCCCCGCACCCACCGTGTGGTTCGGGGTCACCGTCACGGGCTGTCCGTCCTCGCTGTAGTGCGTCTCCGTGTAGCCCGGAGCCAACAGCCTGCGGGGGGAGAGCGGGGTGAGCAGCCGGGAGCTGCTCCAGGGCTCCCGGCACTGGGACACACCGAACCTCTGAGCCTGAACCCGGCGGAGCCATCCCCGTGTCCCCCTGAGCTCCCCCGGCACCCGGCTGAGCCATCCCCGTGTCCCCCTGAGCTCCCCCGGCACCCGGTGGAGCCATCCCCGTGTCCCCCCAGCACCCCCAAACCAGCTGAGCCATCCCCGTGTCCCCGTCCTGTCCCCCTTGCAGAGCTCCAGGCCCGAGCTGGCACCGCTGTGACCCTGCACTGGCCAGGTCTGTGTGACCTTGCCCAGATTCCAGGGTGATGGGCATCCCACTGGCAGCCTGCAGCCCCATGGGGATGGCAGGTCTGGATGGGGATGGCAGATCCCAGTGGGGATGGCAGATCCCAGTGGGGATGGCAGGTCTGGATGGGGATGGCAGGTCCAGTGGGGATGGCAGATCCCAGTGGGGATGGCAGGTCTGGATGGGGATGGCAGGTGCCGGTGGGGATGGCAGGTCCCCGTGGAAGGGCAGCACCCTGCAGGGCACTCAGTCATCCCAAGAAGAACAAGGAGGGCCAGGTTTTGCCCTGCTCTCAGTTTAGCTCTCAGTTTTGGGGGTTTGGCCCCGTCCCAAAGGTTTAATTCTGCAGAGGAAGAACATAGAGCAGCAGTACTCCCAGAACAGCCCCCCCCCGCCTCTCGCTTTCTATTTCACAGCAGTTTGGCCCCAGAAATGTCACTGTGGGCACGTCTGTGGCTTCCCAGCCCGCCTGTGAGCGGGTGCCTGGCACCAGCGATTCCAGTCACAGCTCAGACCGGAGAGAGCCTCTCAGTCTGGTTCCTGGCAGGGGACACGTGGGTGGCTGGCAAGGCAAGGGCCTGGCCAGAGTGGGGATACAGGGACAGCGTGGGGACAGGGATGGACAGGTGGGCTGTGGACACAGGAAAGCCAAATCCTCCTGCCATGCCCAGGGAACGGGAGCTGGGGTGGCTGAGCCGGGCACATCCCGGGCTGACCCAGGACTCAGTCCAGGGGGATGTCCCCTCCAGGCAGGGCAGAGGCCCTGGGGAAGGGAGGGCAGGATGAGCCTTCTCCTCCAGCACGGGGGGAGGAAAACACTCCCAGGACACTTCTGGAGAGCGAGCAGATCTCCCAGGGCCAGGAAAAAGAACATTCGAGGTCTAGCCCGGCCTCACTGGCCCATGAGGCCATTGAGGGCTGAGGCAGCAGCTTGGATGTCCCCACACTGTGTCCCCACACTGTCCCTGCAGCCAGTCTTGGGTGCTCTGGGTGCTCAGGTCCCTTTTGTGCCACTGTCCCCTCAGCTCACCCAGAGCTCACCCTCCTGCCCTGCCCTGCCCACCCAGAGCAGGGCCCACCCAGGCACAGAGCCCCCAGGGCTGCTCCTCACGCTCCTGCCCCCCCCCAGCAGGCAAAGGGGCACTGAGCCAGAACGAGGGTCAGGAGAGGACACTCTGACACTTCCAGGCCCAGAGCACCAGCCGGACACAGGGCTGAGCTTTGCTTCTCAGCTTTCTACCCCCACTACCAACCCCCACTGCCCACAGCCCTAAAATGTGCACAGGAACCCCCAGTTCCCCTTCCTGCACACCAGAAGCTCCCCTGCAGTCACTGGGGGCCCTGGGGGACACCGTGGTGGCTGGGTCTGTACCCCAACAGCAGCAGGAAGGGGATTCTGCCAGGCCCAGCCTCCCACAGCTGCTGGTGAGAGGCAGAAGTGGAAGCAGAGCCTCATCCTGCAGGGATCAGCTCTGCCCTGCTCACCACGGGGACACAAACCCACCAAGGGACAGAGAACCGGGGCTGCCCCATCCCTGGCAGTGCCCAAGGCCAGGCTGGATGGGGCTTGGAGCACCCTGGGACAGTGGAAGGTGTCCCTGCCATGGCAGGGGTGGCGCTGGATCTTCAAGGTCCCTTCCAACACAAATCACCCTGGGATTCTGGGATTCTGTGGAAGCCACGAGGTCTCAGGCAGAGGGACAAGGAGGGCAGGGCAGGGCACAAGTGTGGTCCTTGCCCCAGGGCAGGCCAGGCTGGGCGAGTGGCACAGGGGACAGAGGCTGCTGCCACCTGCACCCAAACTGAACCAGAGCCCAGAAAGAGGCGACCAAGGCGGCAAAAGGAGCAGTTCAGCCCAAATGGAGCCACATCGGGCTGTCCCTTCCCCTGCTGGACAGGGTGGCCAGGACACTGCCAGTCCAAGTGGGACCCTGGCAGGGATCCCCAGTGTCCCCTCCCCAGCCCCAGCCCCGACACTCACTGGTTCCTCTCCAGCACCAGCACGAGCTCTTTGCCCTCGGCCGTCACAGCCACCTCAGCCCGGGCAGGTGCCGGCACCTGCAAGGAAAGGAGGGAATGGGGTTAGGAAAGATCCCTGTCCCCAGCACCTTCCCTGCTCCCAGCTCTGGGGGCATCCCAGCCTCTCCTCCCCAGGTCTGCTCCACCTACTGCACCCCTGCCACGAGCCGTGGAAGGTGATTTCCCTGAATTCCCAGCCCAGCAGGGATAATGGAGGATTTACCCTGAGGTTCAGGGATGAGGCAGCAAATCCCAGCTCTGCTAGCAGCTTCCCCAGGGAAAGGCAGCAAGGGACAGCCAGGAGGGACCCGGGATGGGGAGCAGCGCCAGGAGCATCCTGAGCAGGGTCTCTGTGTGCTCCATCCCATGGAGCCTCAGCCCTGGGAGGGTCGGTGCCCATGTGCACCTCTGGGGGGGATGGAAATAACCACCAACCCCCGGGCACCGGATAGGGGCTGCTAAAAATACCCCAAAATACCGGGCAGAGAAAGGAAACAGTGACTCAGCTTCCCCAGGATGCCAGTGGTTTTACTCATTCCCTCTCTTTGGAGGGTGTTAAATGGGAAGCTGACTTTAGATCCACAGCAGCACGGCCCAGCTGCCCGTGACAGGATGGGCTGGAGCCCAAAGTGCTGCCCTTCCCTGTGTCCCCACATCCCGTCCCCAGCGCTGGGGACACTGAAAGCATCGCCCTGCCTGATGTCCATGGCCTGGACTCTCCCTGATGTGTCCCTCGGTCCCTCCCCGTCCATGAAGGACGCAGGGAGCCCAGCAGGCTGCCAGCCCTGGGGATCGCCGCGGGACCCCATCACCTGGCCATGGCCCTGGAGGGACAGGGGACAGGAAGGAGCCGTCCCCGCAAGGGCCCGGCTTTGGCTGCTCTTGGCATCACAGGGCTCTGCAGCTGGAACACGAGGAATGCAGCAGGGAGGGGGCACAGCTGGGTGATTCACACTCGGGATGAAGCAGAGGTTAAATCTGCTTCCCGCTAATTCCCGTGGAGCTGGCTGCGCTGTTGCTGCTTCTGCAACCCAGCCCCCCCAGCCCTGGGTATTGGGGAGACCAGGGGACCCCCGGCCTGGCAGCCTCAGGGGACCCTCACCCTCAGTTAAGGGCAGCTTCACGGGACGAAGCCCTTTGGGGTGTGGAGCAGCTGGACACCAGCGCTGCTGCGGCCGGGCTGTGCGGTTTGTGTTCCCGGGATGGCTGTTCCTGCACCTCCACCCCACAGTGAGCTCCAGTGCCACCCCACAAAGCTGCTCAGACATCATGGGATGGTTGTGGCTCCAAGGAGCCCCCGGGGCTGGGTCCTACGGCCCCAATTCCAGAGGACAGGGAGGTGCCGCTCCCTCCAGCGCGGGATGCGGGGCTGGAGCCGGGATGCGGGGATGGAACCGGGATGCGGGGATGGAGCCGGGATGCGGGGCTGGAGCCGGGATGCGGAGCTGGAGCCCGGGATGTGGGGCTGGAGCCGGGATGCGGGGATGGAACCGGGATGCGGGGATGGAACCGGGATGCGGGGATGGAGCCGGGGCTGGAGCCGGGCTGGCTGAGCCCTCTCCACCTCCCCGCTCCGTCTGCCCAGCTCCAGAAAAGGCGAGCAGACGCAGCGCTCTAAGAACACAGCCCCGGAGCAGAGAGGGGCGAAGCCCCGGCTCCGGCAGCTCCCCGAGTCCCCCGGCTCGGCGCGGCCGCAGCGGGGCCCCGGTGCCCCGGCCCGGCTGGGGGGGCCCTGCGGAGCCGGGAGGAGCCGGGCAGGGGCTCCATCCCCTCCTCCGGCGGCGCTGGGAACGGGCGGTATTTTTGGAACACGATCTTGTACAAACATCGCTCCCTGGCCAAACATGGTCTGTACATTTTTCTTGCCGTTTCCCTCCTTTCCCCCCTCTTGCCCTCCCTTTTTCTCTCCCCGTCTCTGATCTCCCCAACACCCGCTCCCCGCAGCCCTCTCCTCCTCCTCCCCGAGTCCCGGCCGGCTCCTTCCCGGTTTAGAATTCCCCAGCAATTACTCCCTGCCTCGCCTTGAGGGCCGGTGCTGGAAAAATTCTCTTTCCCAGCTGCCGTCTTAAAGGGACACATGCATGTCCAGGGTTATCCCGGCGCTCTCAGCTCCCATCCCATCTCCCGGGCTGCCAAGGGCTGGAAAACAAACGGCTGCCGCTGGGATGTGTGTCCCCTCCCTGTGAGGGGATGTGCCACAAGCTCTCCTCTTCCCCGTGCCTCAGTTTCCCCTGAGAGCTCCTGGAGGGGCAGTGGCAAGAAGGGGATGGATCCTGGTTCCGGCTCGGATGGGCCCAGCTCAGCTCCTGGAGGGACCAGTAGCAGTAAAAGCAGGGAAAGGGGAATTCGAAGAGCACTTGTGCTGGGCAGGACTCTGAGGCCAGGCAAGGTGATGGCATTAATTAAACACTGCTCATTTTGCCTGCATTCATTGAACACTGCTTGTTCTGCCTCGAGCCTGGCAGGGAGCTGGGGCCCCAAGAGCTCCTGCCAAGGTGCCGCACACCAGAAATGAACCGGGATCAGCTTCTTCCTGGACTCCAGCGTCCTCCTGGGTTCAGCGTCTTCCCAGGCTCCAGCATCATCCTGGATTCCAGGACATTCCCACCTCCAGCATCATCCCAAACTCCAATATCATCCCAGGCTTCAGCACCATCCTGGGCTCTACCATTGTCTCAGGCTCCAGCATCATCCCAGACTCCAGCATAATCCTGTGCTCCAGCATCATCCCAAGCTCCAGTATCATCCCAGGGTCCAATATCATCCTGGGCTCCAGCATAATCCCAAAACCCACTGTAATCCCTGAGTTCAATATCGTCCTGCTCCAACATCATCCCAGGCTCCAATATAATCCCATGTTTCAGCATTTTCCCAGGCTCCAGCAACATTCCAAGATCCAGCATCCTCCTGGGCTCCACCATCGCCCCAGGCTCCAGAGTCCTCCTGGGTCCCAGCAATCCTCACAGACTCCGATAAAATCCTGGGCTCCAGCACCTTCCCAGGCTCCGGCACCTTCCCAGGCTCCTGTTGCTCCCTGACCCCCTTTCCCCAGCACCCACAAACAGAATGCCCCAGCACAGCCAGTCCCACAGGGGCTGGGTTGGGAGAGGCTGGAATTGTGGAATTGCAGCTGGGATGACTCTGCCCTGGCCGGGCCCCAGCCTGTGACTGGCCCGGGAGCCCTCCAGGTCCAGCTCAAGTCTGGTTTTATTTTTCACTCCATCCATCAGAAAAACCTCAGCGCTGTTTGCAGAGGGCCAAGGGCGTTGAGCTGCTCTTCCCTGTTTCCCCACAGCTCCCGGCCATGCTCCTCATCCAGGCTCCCTCCATCCCTGCTGGGAAGCTCCCGCTCCAGGAGAGCGGCTCGCCCAGGAGCGGGCTCAGGGAGCACTGAGTTCCTTGGGAAATCACCGGTGAAGCCGAGTCCCAAAGCCCCACTCAGCTCACGGCCTGGCCAACTCTCAGGCAGCTCCCACGAGTTCCTAAGGGAGCTCCCAGAGCCCGGATGTGACGGGGAGGACAGGCATGGAAGTTAGCAGGAGATGCTCCGTGGAGGATTTGGTGATGGCATTTGCAGCTGGAGCAGCTCTGCTGCGCCAGGGCCTCCCCAGGCAGCTGGATCCCGGCAGCACTGAGGCTTTGAGGAACACAGCTCGGGATTGCATCACTTGGCCAAGACCTCATGGACGAGCCTCTCGCGCCGGCTGCTCGCTGGAAAAGCATCCCGGGGAGTCAGGGAAGCAGGGCAGCCCAGGCCCTGGAGGCAGAGGCAGGATTTGGGTTGGTTCAAAACAAGGCTGGCAGGGTTTGCTCAGTCCGGCCACACCTCGCAAAGGGAGAGGGGCTCCCTGCAGGGAGCAGGGCAGGGAGGTGCTTCGGCACCTGCGGCACATCCCGAACCGCGGGCAGCCTGTTCCTGCCCTCCCCTCCCTTCCTGCTCCGGGGCAGGGCCGGGACCTCCCCGCGGTGTGCAGAGATCCCCGGGATCGGGGTGTCCCACCCTGACCCGGCAGCACGGGATGCTCCAGCTCTGCATCCCCGTTCAGCGGGGAGGAGGACGGGAATGGCCACCCCCAGGACAGGAAGCCAGGGGCTGCTCCAGGGACCTCATGGACGAGCCCGAGGTGTGAGGGGAACAGTGGATGGACAGAAGCTCCATCGATGCCAAGGGGTGTCCCTGCACACAGACGGGATGCCAGGGAGACCCACAGGGAAGTTGAGGAGCTCCTGTGCCTGGGACTCCTCAGCCCTCAAGATCCCAGAAAGGTTTGGAATGGAAGGGACCCTCAAGAGCATCTCATTCCACCCCTGCCATGGGCAGGGACAGCTCCCACTGTCCCAGGCTGCTCCCAGCCCCAATGTCCAGCCTGGCCTGGGACCCTCCCAGGGATCCAGGGGCAGCCACAGCTGCTCTGGGCACCCTGTGCCAGGGGCTCCCCACCCTCATGGGGAACAATTCCTTCCCAATCTCCCATCCATCCCTGCCCTCTGGCAGTGGGAAGCCATTGCAGCAAGAAACCACACCTGGAAGAAAACAATTCCAAAGGGAAAGGAAAGGCAGGGAACACCACGGGCTGAGCAGGCTCCCGGGGTGGGGACAGGGCACTCCCGTCCCTCAGGGCTGGATGCCCAGGTCAGAATGCCGGGTGCAACCCCTATTTCCATCTCTGAAGGGCTGGAAAAGCCCCGGGTCAGCTCCGGCAGCCTTTGCTCCACATCCCGGGGCAGGAGGGGCAGGACGTGGGGCAGGAGGAGCAGGACGTGGGGCAGGAGGAGCAGGATGTGGGGCAGGAGGAGCAGGATGTGGGGCAGGATGCCGGGGCAGGGTCCCACCGCAGGCTGTGGTGGCAAGGGAGCTGTTTGCAGTCAGGGTCCCCACGACCTCCTCCCGGCCTCTCCCGAATCACTTCCATGTGTGCCGGGAGCCCGGGGAGCTCAGCCCGAACAATGGGACGGAGGAGGGTGCAGGAAGGCAGGGCCGGCCCACCCAGCGCTGCCAGCCCCCACACGATGGCACCGCAGGGCCACCGCCACCCTCCTCCTGCTGGCCCGGCCTCGCTGCTGGGGGACAAGGAGACACGGGGATGTCCCCAGGGACCATGGGACACCCCCAGCATCCCGCAGCATCCCAGTGCTGCACGAGGAGCAGCCCCAGGGCAGGGGTGGAGGAGCCTGGGGGGTCACCACACTTGAACCCATCATTCCATGGGCTGGAATGTTGTCTCCTGGCAGGGCGGGCTGCTGGCATTCCCACAGACGAGTTTATTTCCAGGATCTTTGCTGGAGGGCAGGAGCAGACAGGGTGGGGGTGGAACGGATTAAATCGATCCATAAATATGAACGCCAGCAGTACCAGGGCAAAAAGGGCCAGTGTGGGGCTCTGTCCCATCCCTTGCCCGGTTGCCCCCATCCTTCCCCCACAAACCTCCCCGCTCCCCGCACCGACCACGCCCCTCTCCCCTCCTTCCCCTGCCCCAGGAACAGGAGGCTCCTTGTTCCAGGCTGGCTGGAGCTGGAGGCAGAGCAGATGCCAGGAAATACGGCGGGACCTGCCCAGCCACCCCAGCCCCGGAGTCCCCCGTGGCTCCCGAAATCCCCCAAAATCCCCCAGCTGCGATTTGCACCCCCAGCACCGTCTGGGGCACCGGGGTGTGGCAGGAGCAGAAATAAACCTCCCCTGCCACGTGTTCCCCATCTCAAGCGGCTTCCAGGTTAAATACAGACGGGTCCGGGGCTGCCCGGCAGGGAGGGGACATTTCTCCAGGCCGACCGCAGCACCCACATGGGCTCTTCCAGCTCCTGCAGGAGCAGCCAGCCCAGATTCCCCTGGAAAAGGCACCGGAGGGGCCAGGGCAGCACAAACCCCTCTCCCAGGCACAGCCGGCCCCGCCTCGGGCATCTCCTGCCTGGAGCGAGGAGGGCTCACCTGGACCATCTCGGGTGAGATGCCACCAGAGTCCCCGCCCAGCAGGGTCTTCTCAGCTCAGCTCAAAGCAGAGCAGCTCCTCAGAACCGCCTACAACCGTGCTGGGAAGGGACTGGATGTGCCCAAAGGAGCCCCCAGCCCCTCCCGGCCAAGGGGCAGCTGCGGCTCTGGCTGAGCCCAGAGCTGGGCAAGGGGCCAAAGCCCGGCCAGGGTGGCCACAGGCACCTCACCCAGGCATGTGAGACAGTGGGGGTGGCAGGGAGGGGGTGACATCTGGGAAGGGATGCCCTCTGCTCCTTGCAGGCCTCTGCCCAAGGCCACTGCTCCCAAATCCAGCAGCGCTTTCCCTTAGCTGGTCCTGCTCTCCTGGCCAAACCAGGAGCTGACAGACCACCTCCAGCTCCTCTCTCCAAGCTCCCCAGCTCCCTTCACTCACCCTGCAGCTCCTGGAAGTCCTGGCCAGCAGTCATTCCTGCCCAGCAGTCATTAACACCGTGTTAATTAACTCACTACTGCATCCTCTGCTTTCCCTGTTCATCACCTGCATACGGTGGCGGATCCTGACCCTCCACACCCTGCTCATGGATCCTGACCCTCCACACCCTGCTCATGGATCCTGAACCTCCACACCCTGCTCATGGATCCTGCAAACTCCATACCCTGCTCATGGATCCTGACCCTCCACACTCTGCTCATGGATCCTGACCCTCCACATGCTCCTCATGGATCCTGCGAACTCCACATCTCGCTCACGGATCCTGTAAGCTCAGCACCGCCATCCTCATCCCACCAGGAAGACCTCCAGGCAGAGGAGGGAGGGAGGGAGGAGGGAGCAGCTCTGCCCTTACCTGTTCCTCCAGGCTGACGGCTCTGCGGACACGGCCCCCCAGGAGCCAGTGTGGGGTCACTCGTTCTCCTTGGGGCGGTGGCCCTGGGGAAGAGAAGACCTGGTGAACAGACCCTGTGAGACCTCGAGAGCTGGAGCTCCTCCACAGCCACACCAGAGGGAACTTGGGAAGGGACAGAGCTGAGGACCAACATCCAGAGCCTCCTCTCAGGTGTTTCTGGGGATGGACACCAGCATGAAGCCAAAGCATCACGCCCTCCCCAGCCCAGTCCCTCATTGCTGGCTCAGCCTTAATCCTGGAAGGCTCCCAGGAGCGTTGCTCCCACCCAGGTCCCAAAACTGTGGCCTAAATCCCCTGGAACCCACCCTGGAGAAGCAGCTGGCACATGAGAGTTGTGGCTGTCCCTGGATCCCTGGCAGTGCCCAAGGCCAGGCTGGACATTGGGGCTCAGAGCAGCCTGGGACAGTGGGAGGTGTCCCTGCCATGGCCGGGGTGGCACTGGGTGGGCTTTGAGCTCCCTGCTAACCCAAACCTCTCCATGACTCTGTGATTCGTGGGACAGGGAGGTGCAGTTCCATCACCCCAAATGCAGCCATGCTCTGCAGCCGGAGCTGGGCTGCAGCAGGAGCAGGAGCAGAGGAGCTGGAAGGGCTGTGGCACGTCAGGGTTTGTCTGAGCCATCCCAGCCCCCCGGGCAGCGCAGCACAAGCCATTCCTTGGCTCAATCCAAGGCAGACAGACTTTCTAAGATTATTTTTTTCCTAAACAATGTGGCTGGGTTTGACTGCAGCACAGGGAGCAGCCACTGATGACTTAAGCCTGGATGACAACAGAACAAAAAATTAAAATCTGAAGTTGCTGCAGACAGGGATTGAGGCTGAACAAAAATGTCAAGGGTTGGGCCACCTCGCCAAGCCAAATGTTGTCAGGGGGAAAGCTTGGATGGAGTTATCTTCCCCAACGAAGTTATTTACTCAGGGAGTGGAATAACAGGGCTCAGGGCTTTATGATTTTATAGGCTTGTTTGGGTTCCTCGTGCTGCGACCCCGGGGCTGGGCTTGAGGGAAGATGAAGTTATTGAAAAGACAAAAGAAGAGAAAAGGTGGAGTTCTGGGCTGGGAATCACTGCTGGAGTTTGATGGGATCAGGTCACCCTGCCTGGCCACCTCTGTCCCCCGGGAGCGCCCGGCGCTATCACCCCGAGGTATTTAATCAGTGCCATTAAATATAGCCCGGAATCAGATTCCAGGAATAACTGCAGATAAGGGGTGGCACCACCCCAGCTTCCTTCTCCTCACCTCCTCCGAAAGCAGCAGCCAGGCCCTCCAAGCCCAGCCACACACCAGCCCCATTTTCCGTGGGGAAACTGAGGCACGGGTTCAGCCTCGCTGGGGGAGCAGCTCCGGTGGGGTTTGGTGCCCTCCCATTACAGAGCACAGGAATAAACCCCACTATTTTTAATTCCCAAAGGGAGGAGGGCAGGGAGCTGCTGCCTGTCCCGGTCCCAGCTCTCTCCCACGCCGGCTGGGGAGAGGATGGGACACGAGGGGCGGCCACTGCTGGGATTGCTGGGCTGGGCTTTGGGCCACGTCCCAAAAATCCCCCAGTTAGGAGATTTAAGTGATGAGATTTAAGTTAAGATACTTCAAATTTCCCACTGCTTTGTCTATAGTTTTTGCTGGGAATCTGAGAGACGGAGCATGAGACGGGGCCTCAATCTTACTCAAATAAACCCAAATGTAGCACAGAAAGGGTTTCCCACACCCCCCTTCCCTTGATTTCCTGGAAAACACTCATCCCCAGCCCTTTTTGGGAATGTTGCGGGGAACAGCGCTGCTTTGGCGTTTGGGATGTTGGCAGCCCGAGTTGTGGGGCTGGGGGGGAAGCCCGAAGGAGCCCTGCAGAGCCCGGAGTCCCGCCGGAGCAGGCAGCTTTCCCTTCTCCTCTCTTTATCCAAACAGAGCTTTGGCTCCCACCGCCCTCCCTGTTCCCCTCCCAGCTGCACAGCTCTCTTGGAGCTGCTGGAAAACTTCTCTCGGCAGCAGCCGAGAACCCGGCAAAGCTCGCAAGCGAAAAAATAATAACAAAAAATGTGTTTTGGGCGGAGGAACATCAGCCCTGACTTCTCGGAGGGGCTGGGGAAGGAAATCGGGATGAGGAAGATGGGACAGGCGGCCGAAGTGAAACTGGCACCCCCCTCTCCTCCTCCGGCTCCCATTTAAAAAGTGACAGGAACCTCTGGAGAAAATCGTGGATTTCCTCACCAACCGAACGAGCCGCGTTTCACGCTCAAACCCGCACGGCAGCACAACCCCGAGCTCCCTCCTTCCCGAGAGCCACGGCCGGGAGCTGGCACGGGATGGGCACGGGATGGGCACGGGATGGGCACGGGATGGGGGCTCTGAGCCGGCCGCGGAGTTCTGGGGGGTGAGAGCCGGCCCCGTCCCTGTGCCGGGGGTGCCCGATCCCACCCCATGCCCTCCCATCCCAACGGGACCCTGCGGAGCCGCAGCGCCGAGCGCGGGGTCTGGGGGCACCGGGGGGAGCGAGCGCTGCCCGGAGCCCCATCCCCAATCCCATCCCCAATCCCATCCCCATCCCCAATCCCATCCCCATCCCATCCCCACCCCCGCGCCCCCAGCCCCCCTTACCTGCCGGCCCCGCCCGGCCCCGCGGGGGGAGCCCCAGCAGGACCCCCAGGAGGGCGAGGCGGAGCCCCCAGCCCTTGGCCGAGCCCCGGCGGGGCCCGGGGGGGCCCGGCCCGGCCATGCCGCCGCTCCCGGGCTGTCACCGCCCCGACTCGGCGCCTCCGGCCCGACCTCCTCCTCTTTATGCCGCCGGGTCCCTCCCCCGCCGCGGAGCCCGAGCGCGGCCGGCCCGGCCGGGGGGCGGCGGGGAGGGGGCGGCTTTGTTCGCCCTTATTTACTGCTGTGTTTCTTGGCCCGGCACGGCCGCTTAATGAGAACCAGACCCGCGGCTCGCCGGCTCCCAGGCTCCCCCCGCCCGCCGCGGCTCCGTCTGTCCGTCCGTCCATCCCTCATCCATCCACCCGTCCGTCCGTCCATCCATCCATCCGTCCATCCATCCATCCCTCATCCATCCATCCATCTGTCCGTCCCTCATCCATCCATCCATCCATCCATCTGTCCATCTGTCCGTCCCTCATCCATCCATCCATCCATCCATCTGTCCATCTGTCCGTCCCTCATCCATCCATCCATCCATCCATCCATCATCCATCCATCATCCATCCATCCATCCATCCATCCATCATCCATCCATCATCCATCCATCCATCCATCCCCACCGCCAGTTCCCTCATCCCTCCTGCCAGAGGAAAGCCGGGGGGTTCCCCACAGGCTGCCTGTACAAGGAGAGGGGGGGGAAAGTGATTAAAGCAATTAAATAACTCTGCGTATCCCAGTGGAGACACCTGTGTGACCCTCAATCCACTCCACAGTTGTTATTATTAATATTAATTACATTGATTATGACATTCATATTTATAATGTTATATATAATATTAATTAATAATATTAATGCAATCAATCACAGAATCCCAGAATGGTTTGGGTTGGAGGGACCTTAAAGCTCAACTCATCCCACCCCATCCATGGGCAGGGACACCTCCCACTATCCCAGGCTGCTCCAAGCCCCAGTGTCCAACCTGGCCTGGGACACTTCCAGGGATGGCTTTCATGGACATCATCAACCCAAACCCATCAGTGCAGGAACAGCGAGTGTGAGATGAGAGAGTGTTCACTCCTCCTGCACACACTCCCAGCCCCTTGGGGTGCTTCCCTGGGGTCACCCAACTCTCCCTCCCACAGTCAGGGCAAGGATTCATCAATAGTTATTAAAATCCCAATAATAGTATCGATTAACAGTAGTAATTAAAGCTTTGTAAATGATTTTATGCTGGAAATGGGGACAGCTTCCAGGCCCCCTACCCAGAGTGCTCTGGGGACCTGTGGCCCGAGGTGACATTCGGGAACAGGAAGGCACAGGGGACTTTTCTGGGGTTTCCCGGCACAAAAGGTGAATTGAAAGAGCGCAGCCGTGGCAGCAGCAGAGTCAGAGCCCTCCTGGCCCCGAACACGTTGGGATCCTGTTACTGGGGTCCTCAGGTGCAGCCCACAGATGCAAACATCTGGATGGAGGTGAAGCCTTCCCCAGCACCTCCAAGCCCCCACCAGCCTCCAGCATCCCCAAGGTGGGCCAGAGGCACTCAGCAGCTCCTCCTGTCACCTCCAGCTCTCCCCAGGCACCTTTAGGAAGCATTTAGGGAGAAATTCTTCCCTGGGAGGGTGGGCAGGCCCTGGCACAGGGTGCCCAGAGCAGCTGTGGCTGCCCCTGGATCCCTGGCAGTGTCCAAGGCCAGGATGGACACTGGGGCTGGGAGCCACTAGGACAGTGGGAAGTGTCCCTGCCCGTGGATGGGGTGGCACTGGATGGGATTCCATGAACTCCTGCCCTTTCTGCGTTACTCTCTCAGCACAGCACAGGTCTCCCTGAAGCTGAAACTCACCCTGCAGGTTCTGCTGTCTCCACGAGAGGACAAATGCTCCAAAACCCAGTTCCTCCAAAGAGGATCCCTGTGGAAGCATGGTGGAAACCCACGGCGGGGTTCAGTGGAGCAGCTGGGAATGAGCAGCCTGGCACACAACCGGGAGAGATTCCAGGGCAGGACGGGCTCGCAGCCATCAGGAAACCATCACGGGCCAGAGGGACAGCAGAGCCTGGCAAGGGCTTTCCGAGGAAGGGCAACCGGGGGCCAGGGCTGGCGTGGAGCGGGAGCCACGGGGAGCCCTGGGCAGGGGACAGGCCTCGGTGTCCCCCCGCAGCCACCACAGAGCGTGGCCTCGCTGTCACTCCATGGAATGGGACATTTCTCCTCATTCCCCCTCTTCCTCAGCCAGGCAGAAGTGCTTCCCACTGGGAACGTGAGCAGGGCTGTGGAACGGGAAGCCCCTGGCCCTGCCCGGGCTGGGAGCAGCAGCTGGAGGCTGTGCAGAGCCTACAAAAGGCCCTTTTGTGGGCAGGAACAGGCGCTGTCCCCTCTCACCCTCCACAGGCTGGCAGCTGAGCCCCAGCCCGGGATTCCAGAGCGAGCCTGGGGCAGCACGTGGGGAGCGGGGCCGGGGATCACTCAGAGCCCTGGAGTCCCAGCCAAGGAGAGGCCCTGGGCGTGTGTTTGCGGGGGGTTCTCACCCCCCAGGCGCTCCCTGTCCCAGGCACACGGGAACAGGAGCACGGGAAGGTGACCCTGGGCAGCCACAGCTTGGGGCTTCATCAGCTCAAACTCCATCACCCTTACCCTGGCACAGGCCCTCCTGCCAAGGACACCACCAGGAGTGACACAAGCACAGAATCCCAGGATCATTGGGGTTGGGAAAGAGCTCCAGGATCATCGAGTCCAAGCTGTGCCCAGTCCCCACCTTGTCCCCAGCCCAGAGCACTGAGTGCCACATCCAGGCCTTCCTTGGCCACCTCCAGGGGCGGAGCTTCCAAACCTCCCTGGGCAGCCCCTGCCAAGGCCTGACCACCCTTTCCATGAGGAAATTTTCCCAATATTCAACTAGGCCCCCCCGGCCCAGCCTGAGGCCGTTCCCTCTCCTCCTGTCCCTGTTCCCTGCCAGCAGAGCCCGACCCCCCCCCGGCTGCCCCCTCCTGTCAGGGACTTGTGCAGAGCCACAAGGTCCCCCCTGAGTCTCCTTTGCTCCAGGCTCAGCCCCTTTCCAGCTCCCTCAGGAATTCTCCAGCCCCTTCCCAGCTCCGTTCCCTTCCCAGACACGTTGCCCTTCTCCAGTCAAACATCTCTGTGCTGCTCATACGAACGTGTGCCCTGACAGACCCAAACGAAGGCTCCTCAGAGCCGATGTCCCATCGCTGCCATCCCAGTGACAGCTCAGCCACAGGAACTCGACTCCTCAGCCGTGTCCTCTCCTCCCCGTCCAGCCCGGTCAGGCCCAGGGCTCTTCCCTGTCCGGAGGAAGGTCAGGGCTGGCTACTCAGCACATGAGTCACGGGGCCCTGGCTGGAGCCAGGAGCCAGCCAGGACAGTTCATGGGACGTTCTGAATCCGTCTCAGGTGGGGGAGCAGCACAGCCTGGGGAGAACAACGTGGAATCTCTTTGGCATCGCCGAGTTGGAAGGAGCTTCTGCTGAAGCAGCAGGGCTCTGCTGAAGCAGCACATGGGTACATGAATAAAATTGGATTGGATTAAAAATCCCCTTTTTCCCTAGGAAGACTCTCACGAGTGTCCTCATCCCCCTGGAATTTGAGCTCCTTCCAGGAGCATCAATCAACATGGCTTCCATTTGTCACGCCGAGGTCGCTCACCCTCCCGCAGGGTCCCATTTGGCCGGGAGAATTCACTTTATCTGCTGATGTAGGGAGAAAAATATTAATAAAAGCTTGACTTTCAAACCTTGCTCGTGTGAAAGAGCTGGGCCTTTCCCATTTCCAGCCGAATTCCTGCCCCAAGCTGAATTCCTGCCCCGGCCCAGCCGAGCGCTGACTTCAGCTGGGCCGAAGTGCAGCCGCCCGGCTCATAAAGGCAGCACAAAGGAAACAATATATTAAAATCTGCTTTACTGGATTAAAGTGGGATCTGCACTAATGAACAGCCAGTCAGGAAGTCATGTCTTCCTCAGGGAATTGTTTCAGGAAAAGTGAATTATGATCCAGGATGCACTCATGGAAAAAATGAGATGGACTTTGGGGAGGTCTGATATAAAATCTATAACTCACCTAATTTTAGGTGCCAGTGCAGGGGTTGGACTGCATGGTCTTTCAGGTCCCCCACAATCCAAGCCATTCTGGAATTCTGGAAGTGGTTTCCTTACCTGCTTTGGCACAGGGCGAATCCTTCACCTCCTTCTCTCCAGAGCCTTCCTGTTGTGCTCTCGATGGCCAAACAAATGGAGCAACAGAAATCCAGGAAGAGTCCCCAGCAGCCACCCACGCTGGACAGGCCACGTCCAGGCAGAGGGACAGAACAGTGAGTGACTAAAGACTGTGGGGATCTCCCTTTTCCAAGGAAGTTGGGCACTTGAGCCGTGTTTTCACATCATCACTGTGATGTGTTTCCATGGAAGTTTTCCCAGATACCGGCAATGAGAACGTGTCCTAGACATCCACCCGAGCCCATCGCCCCTGATGTGAGAGGGGCTCTCCTAGGAAGGACTCCAAAAACACCCAGAGGGCTGCAGTGACAGAGAAGGATCAGGATTGATCCCCTCAGGATGGAAATAACAGCACAAAGAACGAGGGGAAACAGTCGGAAAGGAGGAAACAGAAGGTGCTTCTGAAGGGGGAAAAGCCTCTGATTTTAAAATGAAGCACATTTCAAAAGGTGGATTTTTACACCTCTTTTCCCTTTCCCTGCCTTGTGCATCTCATCCATGAGGTTTCCCAGCCCCAGCCCAGGCTGTGGACACACATCTGTCCTACACAGCAGTCCCTGGGGGGTGATGCTGATCAAAGGACAGTTCTGCATAACTGAAAACACAAATCTGCTCCTACAGCATTCAAAAACCCAGTCCTGCCCTAATTCCACTTTCAGAGCCCTGCAGAATCTCCCCAGAAGTCTCTGTGTACAGCAGATTGAGAGGGGGTGACTCCACTCTGGAATCAGCACAAGACAAGCACAATTTCCTGAGTTTTTGGAAAGCAGCCTGGCGTGCTGGAAGCAGTGACTGCAAATGTCAACAGTCTCCTTCCCAGAATTACAAACACTGGACGCTGCTCTGCATCCACAGGAGCTTCACCCACCTGGGGGCTGGAACGGCCTCAGAATAGGGGGGGCATCACTTCAGGAGCATCCCCCATGGAGAAATCAGGGAAGGATGGATGGGAACAACCTCCCCACCAATTTCAGGGGGAAATTTCATCACCCAAAGGTTTGTCCAGCCCTGGAGTCCCCATCCCTGGAGGGATTTGAAAGCCCTGTGGATGTGGCACTTGGGGACATGGCGCAGGGGTGGCCTTGGCTGTGCTGGGGGAACGTTGGAGTAGATCTCTGAGGGATTTGGAAACAGCAAGGCTCTCAAGCTCCCTTCACTTCTCATCACTGAAAGCTTAAAAGCACAAATAAGCAGCTGAGTGGCCTTGAATGAGCTCCAAGTGAGGCAGGATCTCGTTAGGGCTCCAACACCCCCAGTCCCTTGGCCCAGGGAACAAATCTATCCCTGTGGGTCTCAGGGAATCCATCAGAGCTCAGCCCCAGCAGTTCCAGCACCTTTTGCTTCGGGAACACACAAAGCTCATTTCCAGCCCCAGAACAAAATCCCAAAGGCAAAGCAGCAACTTCCGTCCCAAGTGATCCCCAGGACAAGGCAGTGGAGGGAGCAAATCCCAGCTCAAGGCCAGGCTGGACAGGGCAGGGGGCACTGGATGGGCTCCAAGGTCCCGTCCAACCCAAGCCAGGCTGATTCCGTGATAAACAGGCACAGTTGGATTTTGGGAAGCTGGAAGGTCTGAGGAGATGAGCCACAGCCTGAGCTGATTTATCCCCGCCATGGGATGCTGTAATCTGCACTTCAACTTCCATTTCTGAGACCAGACCAGATCATGGAATCCTGGAACGGTTTGGGAGGGAAGAGACCTTAAATCCCATCCAGTGCCACCCCATCCATGGCAGGGACACCTCCCACTGTCCCAGGCTGCTCCAAGCCCCAGTGTCCAGCCTGGCCTTGGGCACTGCCAGGGATCCAGGGGCAGCCCCAGCTGCTCTGGCAATTCCAGCCCAGCCCCTCCCCACCCTCATGGGGAACAATTCCTTCCCAATCTCCCATCCATCCCTGCCCTCTGGCAGTGAGAAGCCATTCCCTGTGTCCTGTCCCTCCAGCCCCTGTCCCCAATCCCTCTGCAGCTCTCCTGGAGCCCCTTCAGGCCCTGGAGGGTCTCTCCAGAACCTTCCATGTGTGAGTGGTGCCCAGCCCTCCCAGCACTGGGTGCTCCCTCACAGCTGTCCCTGAATCGCTACAAACATCTGAAGCAGAGAAAATAGGAAACCACAGTTCACACCCACTCTGTTTTCCTCAGATGTCTTTTCCTGTTTATCCATCCTATGAACTCCTCAGTGGTGATCAGATGAAACTGAGACTTCAGCCTTTTACAAACCACATCTCTCCACTGCCTCTTTCCAGTGATGCTGGTCCAGGGCACAACCAGGGGCCCTGGCAGGATAGAACCACCTGATAAAGGCGATTCTCCCAGAAAGGCCTAAAACCTCCCCCCATCAGCACAACTGTCTCTGCTCAGCGCCTCCGGCTCCCTGCACAAACAGCTGCAACAGTTACTGCAACACAGGTGTTTTATTGGAGGGTTTCTCAGTACAAACGGTAACAAGTCCATTTTCTACATCGAGACAGGAATTTAAAAAAAAATTTAAATCCTCGTTAAAACCCATTGAAAATAAATATATAAAACTGCTATTCCAGCCAGGGAGTTATAAATACATTAAGAAGCAAGTTTTTCCAGACTCTGTTTCCTCTGGAAGTGCATATCACCACTATAAAAACCCAGTTATTTATTTAAAACCCCGACATTCCCCCCTGATCATTGATTCTTACACAGGGCAGGATTAATTAGTACAAAAGTGACCCAGTAGCACAAACTCAAGCTGCAGAAGCATTTACTGCATCCTCCCACCAGGTCCTGCTCTGGGCTGCAGCACCCCAGCCTGGCTGGAGACCATCCCTTCAGCTCCAGGACACCTTCTTCCCCAGGACACGGTTGGTGATTTTCTGAGAGAAAAGCAAAGGCAGACAGGTGAGGTTTAGTGCTTTGAAAATTAAAAATGCTGAGCCTAAGTTCTCTGAACAGGTTGTTATGGAATCCCAGAACGGTTTGGGTGGGAAGGGACCGTAAAGCCCACCCAGTGCCACCCCTGCCGGGGCAGAGACACCTTCCACAGCCCAGGGTGCTCCAAGCTCTGTCCAGCCTGGCCATCAAGGGGCAATAAAACACCACAAAATGGGAATTTACACCTCATAGGACAGGAGCTGCTCTCTGAGAACACCAGGATATCGCTGTGCTGGCTGCAGGGCAACGGTCGGGAACAGGCCAGATTACCCCTGGAAGTGGCTGAGACTGTTCCCTTCAGCAGGATCCTGCCATCCTCCCCTCCTGAGCACAACCTCTGCGAGCCACGTGCTCCCCAGCCCGGGTGTGCTAGGGGAGGACTCAGGAAAAGCAGCAGAGTTCCAGGGAAGAGCCACAAGGACAGTGGAAGGTACAGAAAGTGCTTTCCACCATAAACAGTGGAATAAATCAGGACAGTGGGAGGGATGAGCCACGGCTGAGCGGGAGCAGGGGGAGTCTGCACAATCCTGAGGCCGAAACACAGGAAAAGTCCTTTGCAAACTCTTCCCGAATGGGCCGAGAAGAATTTTGGTAGATGTTAAAGAACCAAACCAAATCACACCCCACACAGAACACTCAGTCTGTGACCCCCGGCAGGGGCTGGGTCTGGAAGGGCTTTAAGGTCCCCTCCAGGCCAGAGCAGGGAGTGGTTCCAGAACATTCCCCAGAGCTCCCCTCAGCGCAGCTCCCGGCGGTGGAGCCCGCGCTTTCCCTCTGGGGCAGTGACACCTTGTGGTCCCCGCCTGCCTCCGGCTCCGGGCCGTTCCCATCCCACAGAAGAGAAAGGTTCCTCAGCGCTAGGGCTGGGTTCCCTCGCTAAGGGGCAGAGGGAAGCGATCCATTAACTGCTGCTCCCTGTCAGGATCGTCCTCCCAATTTACTGAAATTACAAACTCACTCCACCCAATGGAAGAGCCTCAGTAATGGAACCAGTTTGGATCTGATAAACTCAGAAAATCCACTTCCACCTCCCTGGGGTTGAAAGCGTTCTGATTGCTGCTGCCATCAGATGAGAATCTGTTCCCGCTACAAAGCCTTCAGAATTCCAGGGCGCTCCCATCCCCGGATCTGACGGGGATGATTTTATGCTCTATTTGAAATTAAAAGTACAAAAGAAAAAGGGCTGCTGGGACAGAACATCAGCCCCGACCCACGTGCACCCTGTGATAAAAATAATTTTGCTATCTCAATAAAGAGAAGCATTGAACAATTTCAGAATTAAGAATGTCTGCGCACTCCAGCCATGGGGTCTTTATGGTTCCAGTTCTAGGTGAGCCCATGTGGTCTCCTCCTCAGGATCACCCTCACTCAGTGCCAACAAACCTTATTATTATTCTCTTTTCACCTCAGTGAGCTGCCCCAAACTGTCACATCAACGCCCTGAAACCAGCCCTGAGAGCCCTTCCCCTCCCAGAGTCCTGCAGGGATAGTTGCACTTCGCTTTACAAAAGGGAAGCAACTTTTGTTCATATAGATTCACTAACTGGGGGTCTTATTTTGAGTCAAATAAACTCAGTTTCATCTCATCCCTCAGCCTGGACACTGAGATTGTCCACCCCTGAAGCGCCCAAGGCCAGGCTGGACATTGGGGCTTGAAGCAGCCTGGGACAGTGGGAGGTGTCCCGGCCCTGGCAGGGGTGGGATGGGATCCATTCATTCATTGCTTCCTTTCCCAAATTTTCATCACCCACTGTGAGCCCTCAAGGCCCTGGGGAAGGCTCTGGAGCCCCAGGAGCAGCTGAGGGAGCTGGGAAGGGGCTGGAGAATTCCTGAGGGAGCTGGAAAGGGGCTCAGGCTGGAGCAAAGGAGGCTCAGGGGGGACCTTGTGGCTCTGCACAAGTCCCTGACAGGAGGGGGCAGCCGGGGGGGTCGGGCTCTGCTGGCAGGGAACAGGGACAGGAGGAGAGGGAACGGCCTCAGGCTGGGCCAGGGGAGGCTCAGGGTGGATATTGGGAATATTCCTTCCTGGAAAGGGCTGTCCAGCCTTGGCAGGGGTGGAGTCCCCATCCCTGGAGGGGTTTAAAGCCCTGTGGATGTGGCACTTGGGGACAGGGGGCAGTGGTGGCCCTGGCAGTGCTGGGGATGGTTGGGCTCAGAGGGATTTTCCAACCTCAGCGATTCCGTGGTTCTCTGATTTTAGGGACAGGGCACGTCCCAGGCCCTGCCCTGGGGGTCAGGGACACAGGGGCCGTGCCCAGCCCCACCACTGCCCCACAGAGACCCGACTCTGGCTCCCTTTTCCATGTTTTCCCTGGATAAATGCCAAAGGAGCTGCTCCCTGCTGGGTTCCCTGGGCTCCTGCAGGGACAGCAGCAGAGCAGGAGCAGCTCTGTCCCAGGCCCTGAGTGCTGCCCCACACCAGCCCTGGGACAGATGCTTGGAGCAGCCTGGGGCACAGGGGATCCTTAAATCCATGCTAAGATCCATCCCACACTTCATGGAGCCCTTGGAACAGCTCCTTCCTTCCCCCAAAGCTCTGTCTCATTTTTGGAGTCATTCCACAAAATCTGCAGTTCATTTTTCAGGCACAACGAGCCTCCCTCAGAAACTGGTGCTCTCACCCCATTCCCTGATTTACAGCTCCTCTCGGCAGCTTCTCTGCATCAGCAGGGAAAACTCAAACACTGGGATTGTTTACTGCCATGAATCACCACCTCTCCCCCAATCAAACCCACATTTATGTACAAAAGTTCTGATCCTCTTCCCTTCCAGCTGACTCTGCCACTCCAAGTTGGCGACTGCCAGAACTCATTTATTCCTCAAACTTTACTGTACCAGCAGCTGGAATTCTCAGACCAGGGAAAGAAAAATGTCCTGAAAATACCCTGCACAAGTATAGCAACAAATTCAGTCTCTCCAGTGGTAAATTCCCCAAATCAGAGTAGGAAGATGTTTTGGATAATACATTACAAGTCCTGACTTTCAAAATCCAATTCCTGCTGTTCCCAACAAATAAGCAAGCCTACCACTCCAGCTCTGGAGTACTCCAGGAAAGGAGCTGTAATGCTAAAACTGAAGTGCGAGTTTAAGATCCAGAGGGGAAAAAAAAGACCAGTTTTAATTCCAGTGCCTGTCCATGCCCAGGGATCCTGGTTCACCCCACAGCTCCCAGACAGGGATCCTGGCTGGGCAGTGCCCGTGCTGGGAGGCCCCACCATTGGCTGGGCAAACAGAAACTCCTGAAATCCTCAAAGTTAAATTTCCACCAGGATTGCCAGCTCTTGCCTGGGTAAATTAAGGATGACTCCAGGCTTTGTTAAGTACGGCTGGGAAGCTGGCTGGCAATTCCCTGAGCCAAACCCATCCACAGCCAGGGCACAGGAGAGCAAACCCAGCAGCCTCGAGGACACTTGTCCTTCCTGGAACGTGCTCCATGATCCTCTGTCCCACCCAAGGCCCTGCACGAGCCCCTTCCTGCACCATTTCGCCAGGACCACGCTCCCTGCCTTGTTTCCACAGCCATGGCAGGATTGCAGGTGAGCAAGGGGGAACTCCAAAGCCTGGCTGCCTTGCCCTGATTAGATGGAACACAGCCTGAGCACCCCCTGCAGCCCAGCACCGGGGAATTCCCATCCGGCAAATTCCTTTGTGTCTGTGACTCCCCGAGGGACACAGGTGTCCCAGAGGATGTCCCTGAGGGAGCAGGGGTGTCCCAGAGGATGTCCTTGAGGGAGCAGGGTGTCCCAGAGCAGGCCCCTGAGGGAGCAGGGTGTCCCAGAGGAGGTCCCTGAGGGAGCAGGGTGTCCCAGAGCAGGTGTCCCAGAGGATGTCCTTGAGGGAGCAGGGTGTCCCAGAGCAGGCCCCTGAGGGAGCAGGGTGTCCCAGAGGAGGTCCCTGAGGGAGCAGGGTGTCCCAGAGCAGGTGTCCCAGAGGATGTCCTTGAGGGAGCAGGGTGTCCCAGAGCAGGTCCCTGAGGGAGCAGGGTGTCCCAGAGGAGGTCCCTGAGGGAGCAGGGTGTCCCAGAGCAGGCCCCTGAGGGAGCAGGGTGTCCCAGAGGAGGTCCCTGAGGGAGCAGGGTGTCCCAGAGGAGGTCCCTGAGGAAGCAGAGTGTCCCAGAGCAGGTCCCTGAGGGAGCAGGGTGTCCCAGAGGATGTCCCTGAGGGAGCAGGGGTGTCCCAGAGCAGGTCCCTGAGGGAGCAGGGTGCCCCAGAGGATGTCCCTGAGGGAGCAGAGTGTCCCAGAGCAGGTCCCTGAGGGAGCAGGGTGTCCCAGAGGATGTCCCTGAGGGAGCAGGGGTGTCCCAGAGCAGGTCCCTGAGGGAGCAGAGTGGTCCCAGAGCAGGTCCCTGAGGGAGCAGGGGTGTCCCAGAGGAGGTCCCTGAGGGAGCAGGGTGTCCCAGAGCAGGTCCCTGAGGGAGCAGGGTGTCCCAGAGCAGGTCCCTGAGGGAGCAGGGTGTCCCAGAGCAGGTCCCTGAGGGAGCAGGGTGTCCCAGAGGACAGAGGGCACTCACTGTTTTGTAGAGCTGAGCCCTCAGGCGGTAGGAGCCGTACTCCAGCCTCCTCTGCTCCTCCTCCCGCTTCTTCCTCACCTCGGGGAGCTGCTCGTAGATCCTGAACGGGAGAGAAAAGGCAAGAACTGTGATTTGGAACCGGCTGCTATTAAAAACCACACCCTCTGCTCTATGCCCACATTCCTTAAGGGCTGCTGGCCAAGCACAGCCCTGACAAACGTGTCTGGAGTTTAGTGGTGTCCCACGGGAAAACGCGGGATACACAGCAGGGCTGAGCCCAGGAATTCCCACACCTGGAATGTGGAAGGCTTACACCCTAAGAATACTTTTAAATGCTAGAAATTACTAAAATAGAACACATCAAGGGGTTTATTTTATATATTGTGTATTCCAGTTGGTATTTTGTGGAATCACAGGGAAACCGAGGTTGGCAGACACCTCTGGAGGTCACCAAGCTCCTGCTCAGAGCAGGGTTAACTCCAAGGCTGGATCAGGCTGGTCAGGCCTCATCCCTTTAACTTGTGATTATTTCTAAGGATTCGGGCTCTGCCACCTCTGTGGGGTCCTGGCCCAGCACTTCACATCCCATTCCCAGCAAAATTCAGCTGCCATAAACTCCCATTTTTTTATGCCTTCCCATGCTCTCTGCAGCACAGCTTCTCCAAAGGGTGAATCCACCGTGAGTGTGCTGGGCATTCTAGGGATGAATCACTGGAGTGAAAAATAAGACAAAACCTGTCCTCAAGTGTTTTTTCCAAGGGTAGAAACCTCTGTATTCCCTTGGGGTGATTGTTTCTATAGAATGCTTCTTCCTCTGGGGGAAATGCTGCCTCACTCCTGCCCCAATTACCCACTTTGGTAGTTTGTAAACTTATTTAGATGTTCCAGTGTCCCCCAGCCCCATTCCCTCTCCATCTGGGATCCAGTTTGCTGTGGATGGCTGACACTGCAGCAGAACCCTCAGGCTTAGCTACAGAAATCACTTTTCCAAAATGATTTTGTTTCTTGGGATTTCTAAGTAAGACATTTCTCCCTCTGGTAAGGTACCTGCATTTTTCACTGAAAAAGCTGAATTCTTTGCACACCCAATTCTTTGACTGCAGACAGGATTCAAAGCTCTGCCCTACCCAGGGCACTGATCCACCTGAAATAAAATTCCCTGAGCTTTACCTTTTAGATCTTTGAACCATTTCACTCTTGGGAATTGCTCTTCTTTTTTCTTTCCTCAGGAAACCTGAACGGAAAATTTTGAGATAAGGGGACGATGAACAAGTTTGTTACTGCAACAGTGTGAGTTCTTTGTAAGTTTTACGGAAGTTTTTAAAAAAACTCTTTGTAAGACCTTACAGGCAATAGGGTTAAAAACCGTAATGCCTTAATTAGAAAGAAATAATAAATAAATACACCCTTAAGTATGACGTGGAATTCTTTAAATTGAAGAATTCAAAGCAGACCCCTGAAGTACCTCGGTGGGACACCAGGTGATTTGCACTCCTGCAGTCCTTCCTCTTCCCTGGGGGCTGCAGCAGCTGCTCCTGCTGGGATTGCAGCAGCCCCTGGAGCCTCCTCTCCTCCTGGAGCAGCCGCAGGTGCCGCAGGCGCTGCCCCGAGCGCGAGATGAAATCGGGGCGGTGCAGGGCCAGGGCCTCCTGAGGGGACAGAGAACACACCCTGCCTGGCCTGACTGCGGCTGGCAGCAGCAGGGGAGACCCAGAACACCCGCCACAAACCCCAAAGCATAGAAAACATCCCATCATAACACTGGGTGCAACACAAAACTCCTGCCCTTAACGCTGGGCAGGCGCTCAGAGGCCTGGTTTAACAGCCAGGGGCTGAACTGGCCAGAAAGGAAAAAACCTCGAATAATAATAATAATAAAATAGTAATTAAAGCTCATTTTCATCTCATACTATGTACATCTCAGTATTATTTCTGCACGGAAACAAGTGTGGTGGGACGTTCTGTCAGCTACATTCCCTCTGGTTCCCAAAGCCAAGGGATTTAATCCCTAAAATACCAGCCCAGGTCAAATCCCGGGGCAATACACTGGGGGAGTGCTGTGGGGAAAGCCAGACTGCCACGAGCACTCCATGATTCCCACCCTGTGGAGGTCCTGGCAGTCCCTGGGCGCAGGGTGCCCTCACCTGCAGTGTCAGCTTCCCCAGGGGCTGCCCCAGCCCCTTGGCAGCCCCTGGGTGTGCAGCTGCTGCCTGCCCCACACTCTGCTGCTGCTGCTCCTCCCAGTTCTTCTCCCGCAGAGGCTCCCTCCAAGGCTTGCTGCTGCTGCTCCAGGGCTCAAACCAGGCTGGCCCAGGGCCAGGAATGGCACTGCACTGGTTTTCTTTCCTTGATTCACATTTCAAGTCCTCTGCTGGGACAAGCCATGGAGTCCCTGGTAAAAGAGCACAGAAGAGAAAGAAGATTTGGAGACAGTTCATGGGCCTGTTTGTCCATCCCAATCCATGGTCTTTTATTCCTGGAGGAATCCCAGAGGCTGGGGGGGAACAAAGAGCTGGGAGGGGACACAGCCAGGAGAGCTGATCCCACCTGCCCCAAGGAGTATCCCAGACCACGGAACACCATGGTCAGCAGGGAGAGCTGAGGGAAGAGGAAGGGGAACACTTGGAGTGATGGTGCTTTGACCTCCCAAGTCAGCACCAGGCACAAAGGAGCTTTCCTAGGGATGGGAAAGTGGGCAGGGGCTGAAAGGGCCCCTCCAGGGCCTATGGGCAGTTCCAAGGAGGCTGGAGAGGGCTTTGGGACAAAGGGAATGGTCTGAAGCTGAAGGAGGACAGGTTTACACCGGGTATCAAGAAGGAATTGCTGGCTGGGAGGGTGGTGAGGGCCTGGCACAGGGTGCCCAGAGCAGCTGGGGCTGCCCCTGGATCCCTGGCAGTGCCCAAGGCCAGGCTGGACACTGGGGCTTGGAGCAGCCTGGGACAGTGGGAGGTGTCCCTGCCATGGCAGGGGTGGCACTGGAGGGGCTTTAAGGTCCCTTCCAACCCAACCCTTTCCAGGATTCTCCAAGCAGAGAATGAATTCCTTGCCTTGCTGTGCTTGTGTGGATTTTCCTTTCCCTATTCACCTGTCTGTATCCCAATCCAGGGGTTTCCTCACCTGACCCTTCCCATCCTGTCCCACATCCCTCGGGAAGGGAAGGACCGGTGGGGCTCAGGTGCCAGCTGGGGTTAAACCACAGCAAAGCCCAGCTTTGCACCTAAACCCAACCAGTGGCAACACTGCAGCGACCCCTCACTGCAGAAATTCCAGTGGGAATTCCTGTAGGAAACACCTTGGGCAGGGTCAAGAGAATTCCTTTGCCAAGTGTCCCAAAATCAGCCAGCCTTTATCAAACACCACTTTTGAAAAGCACAGAACTGTTCGTTTTCCAGGTTTCTCCATGGAAAGAACAATTATTTACCAGCAATCACACAGTTTTAAGGAGCCTCTCTGCTGTCCTAAGCCCTGTGGCTCTTTATCCATATTTTGGAAGATCGAATGCTTTCCATCTCCCCAGTGTTTGGTGAGTCCCCAGGAACTCAGTTACTCACAGTTTACACACATGGTGATGCGAATACAGCAGCTGGGGTTCTGAGCAGACACTCTGAATTTTCTATATTAAACCCTTATGAGAGAGAACCATCAATCCCCACAACAACAACAGTGATGAGTAAGGGAAATATTTTTAAACACTTAATTGTGATGTTGTGAAGAGCAGCAGGAATTTAAGAGAGACAAAAAAAAAAGAAATTAAAATGTCAGGAGGCTCCACCAGCAGCCTAAAAATGCAACTCTCAGAGTCGAGTTCTTCCCAGTTTTCACTCAAGTACTCTGGAAAAGTCTTCTGGGAAGCCTCAGGGTGTGAGACATTAAGGACAAGTTGGTGACCAGCACTGAGAGTTTAATAGAACGTTTTGTGTGTCAGAAATGAACATTAAGTGATTCCCATGTTCTCCTTCCTCACCTGTTTACTCCTCCCTAGGGACTGCCGTTCCTGCCTGTCCAGCCACTCCAGGACTGACAGTGCCATCACAACTCAGCACCACAATAATCCCCTGGCAGTGGTTCTGGCTGACATCTCAGTGAATCCCAGCAGGAGTGACTGTGGCAGGACAGGCCCGGCTGTCCCCAGCCCTCCCCACAGCTGCCCGGGTGCTGACCTTGCTGGAAGTGCAGCCTGTTCCTCTTTGTCCTTCTGTCCACGGGGAGCACCACCCGGAGCTGGTGCCAGGCTCCTGCTGCCCCTCCACGGCCACCCTGCCACGGCCCCGGGGGCTCCTGCAGCTGCTGGCTGGACCTGGGAGTGGGGAAGGTCACCCCAACGTCCCGGGTGTTCTTCCTGGTGGCACTGCTCACGATCTCCAGGTCTCCTGGAATGGAAAGGGAGCAGGGACATCTCATCCACGTGTGCCAGGGCAGGGAATGACCCTCATCTCAACTCATTTCAGCCTTCAAAAGTCAAAACCTTTTATATTCCCACATCCCCAAATCAAGGAGAGCTTCCAGTGGCTCGGGACTGTTACTGTGTGATAACCTGAGTGAAATGAGAGTGGTGAAAACCAAACACCCCAAGCAAAATATACATTTACATGGGGGTGGGAATCAAACTGGAACTAACTCTGCCCTACGAAAATCCTTCCCTGCTTCAGTCCACTTGCACACAAGCAGTAATAAATAAATAATTGCTGTATCTGATGAATAAACCAAGGCCGTTACTCAATGTGATGATGGGGAGTTGGCGTGGAAATGAATGCAGTGAAGAAACTGTTAATTACCACCAGAAAAAACCCAACTGCAGAACTGCACCAGGCCAGGAGCAGCTCGGGATTGAAATAGAATTTAACACCCAAAATATTCCCAGGAAGAACACGGAACACTGCAGTTGCCTTCTGAAATAGCATATGCCCACAAAACCCATTCTGGGAGGAACAGATGTCTCAGGAGAAAACAATAGATAAAAAAAGGCAGTTCACCTTTGCTATTGGAATGGATCAGAAGCTGAGGTTAACACATCTACAAGTGACAAAATTGGTTATTAGAGCAGCCCCAAAATGCCAAATAAACAGCTCATGTTCACTGATCACATCATCCTTCTCTGACAGCATCTGAAGTGAATTTGGAGGGTGCTGCCTGTACAGACCCTCAGCAGAAACACCCAGACTCGGGAGAATGGGCTCCAAAGACAGGAGGAAAGGCAGGAGGAATCCAGGAGAGTCTGCAATTCCGGGACCCACCTGCCTGGATCCCTTTGTTCAGCATCCGTGTCCGTCGCTTGTTGCTGAGAGCAGAGCTCGGCCCCCAGGAATTGCTGCTGGCACAGGTGGAATCCGAGGAAAAGGGGATGGTGCTCTACAAAAACAGGCAAGAGAACAGAAATTCCTGAAATTCCAACCAAAATGAGCAAAAACAGGTCTTAAACAGAAAAAAGTCACTGCTTTTGTCTTGTTGCACCTTGGTTCTGTTGTTATTAATGCTGATCCCAGGCTGATCTGTCTCCCTGCCCTCACAAAAACCAGCCCCAGCTCCATCCCTGTGCTCCAGGGCACTTCCAGCAGCCCGGTTTTGTAGGAAAAGCACTTTTTTTCTGTGGGGAAGAGCTTGCTGGGATCAGATTCTGGACAGCACTGGGCATCCTCCAACTCATTTGGGAATGTTGCCCTGGAGAAGGGAAGGAGCCAGGGAGAGCTGCGAGCCCCTTGCAGGGCCTAAAGGGGCTCCAGGAGAGCTGCAGAGGGACTGGGGCCAAGGCCTGGAGGGCCAGGGGCCAGGGAATGGCTTCCCAGTGCCAGAGGGCAGGGGTGGATGCGATACTGGGAAGGAATTGTTCCCTGGGAGGGTGGGGAGGCACAATCCTTTCACCCTGTGATCCTCACCAGAGTCCTCCAGGTGGGAAAAATGAAACCCAATGAATCCATGAAACAGGAGGACACAGAAGGAGCAGGGCTGAGGCACAAGAGGAGCCTCACACCTTCATTTACACCAAGCCAGGTGTGAAAGCTGCAGGGCCGGACACAGCCCAGCTTGGAGATGGAACACTAATTTCAATTAACCAAGCCATTAAACAGCAGAATCCTGTCCCAAGGCTGGGCTCTGTGGAACACAGGGGCTGGGGCTTTATCAGCACCCATGACCCAGCAGCACTCCAGGCTCCCAGCCCAGCAGCCAGGCCCTGACAGCCCCTGCAGCTCCCCTGAGCTCCAGCTCTAATTCTGGAACTGCATCTCCCCCCTGCCCACAGCAATTAGCAACCTCTAGTAAACTAATTGGTGTCCTGTGAGTAACCCCAACACCAGCCACGATGGAAACGCAGAGGCCTCTTCATTCCCTTTTACTGGAGTTCTGTCACCCCTAAGCAGAATTTCAGTTCAATACTGAAAGGAGGCAATTTTGACTCTCACAAAGCTGGTTTTTTTAATTTCCTGTAACTATCCCAGCTCCAGGAGAGGCACTGCACAGATGCAGGGATACGGATTTTCTTTCAGATAATAGAACATGGGAACATTTGAATTGTGAATGTGTGAATTTGAATTACGTGCTCGGCAGAAACGTGTAAAATCAGGGAGAACAACCCCAAAATATTCCCTTCCCATGCACGTGCAGCACCAGCAGCCATTCAGTCCTGAGCAGTGCCAGGAACATTCCTGCTTGGATGAGAACATTCCCTGTTCTCCAACCTTAGCTCTGCACCTGCTGCCAGATGGCAGCTCCGGGAGGGACTGGGAGAGAGCACAAACGGGGAGGGAGAAAAACCTCCTGGGATGGCTCTGGGAGCTATAAATACAAAAAGCTGCAACCAAGTTTCTGGAAGCAGAGCTGACAATGGGCTGTCAGAAACCTGAGCTCCAAAATGCAGCACTCCCAGAAGGACTGGGGCAGGAATCTCTCTGGGAGCTGGGCTCCTGCTCGGAATGAGGATCTGCCTCTGAACCACAGACATTTGCACTAAAAATACAATTAAATCTTGACTTTTTCTCAGCTAAACCGCCCAGAAATGATCAAAACTGGAATTTTAAATGAAATTTGCTATTTTGTCATCTATTTTCTCTCACTCCTTATTTGAGGGGGCTCATGTGTGTCTTCAGATGGATTTTTTAAAAGAATATTTCATCACCAGATAAAAAAGATATGTTTCTAAAGCCATGGGGGTTCAATGAGCCTTTAATGGGTTTATTCCCCTAAGCATTAATTCCATTTGTCATCTCACAGGTGATTTCAACAGGTAAAAAAAACAGATTTGGGTTTAAGGTTCAATAGACCCTGAAAAATTAATCTTGTGGATGGAATGTGGAATAAAATCATCTAAATTCTACAACCATGCCAGAAATGCTGGATCCTAATGCCAGTGTTCTGATCAATAATCCTCATACTGCAAAATTCAGGGCAGTTTTATTTTACCTTTAAATAAATGTTATAAATAAAAATATTAAATATTTTTAAACCATTCTTCACCTTCAAAAAGATCATTTCTCCCCCAGATTTATTTAGTTATTTTCATTATTTCATAATTCACTGGCTTATTTGACACACAGACTTGGAGTTGTTCCTATAAAATAAAATAGCTAATTTCTATTAAACCTGGTAGCACTGATGCCAGTTCCACTTTCTTCTGGAAATACAAAAAAATGAAAGAAAAAGTTCAATATTCCTCACTTGTTCTGTACTTTTCAGCATTCCTGTGTATTACAGACCCCCAAACTCTGCAATTCCTGACTAAAATCACCAAATCCACGCTAAGTCCCTCTTTAAGGACATTTCCATTTCTCCTCCAAAGGGCGAATTCACCTGAAGGAATTATTCCCTCCACTTTCAAGCAGCTGCACTCACCTGCAGAGCTCTCACCTGGAATTCTCAGCTCTTTGAAGAAGCCTGAACTGCTCAACACAGAAACTGAAGACGCTCACAGCCAGCCAGACAAAACAATTCCCCATTTACAAGACAAACAGTAGGAAAATTTCAACAGGAATTGTACTGATCCTTGCCCAGGGATTTTCAGGCACGAATTTGCATCAAATTTACAACCTCATGTTGGGCACTGCCAAAGCCAGAGCCTGCAGGTATCCAGGAACAGCGGGATTTGCTTCCCAAGGGAAACAAAGACAAGGAGCAAAGGGACAGAAAGCACAGCGGGTGTTTTATCCTCTCTGGGTGCTGCCCTGGCTCCTGGAGGGGCAGATGTTGGCTGGGGCTGCTCAGGGGGAAGGCAGAAGCCTCCCCTATAAACATCCCTGGAGGTTTTCAATGATTCCCAGCTCACAGAGCCTGTCCAGCACTGGGGAAGCTCCTGGGGATTATTCAGAGCTGCCCTTTGGGCTCAGCGAGCACTTACCTGGGTCTGCTGCCTCTTCCCGAGCCCCTCAGCAGCGTCCTGGGGACATCCCGCAGCCCCTGCTCCACTGCTCTCATCCTCAGAGCGGCTCTTCTGGTGGCTGATGGCACAGTAGAGCTGGGCCAGCCTCGGGGACAGCCTCAGGGCCAGCTTTGGGGCCAGCCTCGGGGCCAGCCTGAGCCTGTGCTGCCCGAAGGCCCGGAGCAGCCTGGCCGTGTCGATGGTGGACGTGGACATGGAGCTGCTGCCCTCGGGGCTCTCCAGCCCCGCCTGGGTCCCCGTGTCCCAGCCCGAGGTGCTGCAGCTGCTGGGGTCTCCGCTCCGCCTCGTCTCTGAGGAGGTGTCACTGGGAGCTTCCAGGCACTGCTGCTCTTCCAGAATCCTGTTCAGGTGGTGGATCCTCCTCTCCCCTGGCCCCTCCAGGCTGTTTCTGCCGTGGATCTCACGTGGCCGCTCTCCCGCTCGTGCTCCCTTTGGCTCCACGCTGCTCCCAGACCTGGCTTTTCCTGCCAGCCGAGTTTCTGTCTGTTCCCTTCCCTGCACTTTCTCCTCAGGAACCTTCTCCCCAGCTGGTGCCAGTGCCAGGGTGTGCCTGATGGGATTCTGCAGGACCCTGGCCAGCCGATCCAGGCGCTCCACAAGGGACAGCTCGCCGTTATTCCCGAAATCCTGCTGCTGGTGTCTGCTCCGGCGCTCCAAGAACTTCACCCAGAGCTCATCCAAGCTGCCCCTGGAGTGGCTTCTCTGCCGTGGTGCTTTCCCCACGTTCTCCTCGAGGACAGTTGTTTGGGCACGTGGCAAAGGATCACTTCCAGCTGCTTCCTGGTGCAGCTCCATCCCAGCTGCCTCCTTCCCAAGGGATGATGCACTGGCACCCAGATCCTCGTTCCTACTCTCATCGGCCTCTGCAGTGAGAGCAAAGAATTCCCGCTCCCCTCCTCTCCTGAGGGGGACACAGGAACCCCACTGGTGCTGCTGTGCTCTGGCCAGGACAGTCCCCGAGGAGGGGGGAGCGTGACCAGCTCCAGGAGCATCCCTGCAGAAGTCCCTGGAATCCAGGCAGCAGCTGCTGCTCGTGGGCATCGGGCGGGACAGGGAGAGCCGGCTGGATCCGGGCACGGACTGGGAGGGTTTGACAGCCTTGGAACGATCCGTGAGTTCTGCAAGACAAGAAAACACTTGAATGTTTTGTTTCTTAGCTTAAAGTGGAGGATTTTCATCCTAAAACTTCCAAAGCACGCCAAAGGATTCAAAGCAGGGTTGCTGAGCTCATTCCCAAAACGCAGTGAACTTGGAAATGCAGTTTGAGTGTTAAATTAAAGGCATATAAAGTGTGTTTTCTATCATTTGCAACATGGAATCCAAGAGAATATTATATCCAATGAAGCTGGGGAGGAATCCAATTCCACCCCAGGGAATTGCCCTGACCAGCACTGAACTGAGCCTTTATTTAGAGTCATGCCGTGGGTTGGGTGGGAAGGGACCTTAAAGCCCACCCAGTGCCATGGACAGGGACACCTTCCACTGTCCCAGCGTGCTGCAGGGCCTGTCCAACCTGGCCTTGGACACTTTAAAGGCATTTTAAATATAACTTCATATTTAATAATATGAATAGTAACTCCATATTAAAAATTACGACATTTAGAAATGTGCTTTGTCTTGTGCTCTTTGGATAAAGGCCGGGATGATTGGATCTCTTCCCTTCCCAGCACGGGGCTTTGGTGGAACACAGAGATCAGGGATGGTGTAGCCAGGCCCAGCCTCGCTAACTCTGAAAGCGCAGGAATTTTTCTTCCCATACAAGGGCAATGTTTATAAACTTGTGTAAGAGGCTTCCTCCACATCCTCCTGACAAATGAGATCAGGCTTGGGAATGCCAGGCAGAACTTTGCTATTCCTGGCTTTTTAGAAAGTTACCAAGAAATGGAAGGAATGTAAACAGGCAAAAAATAAAAATAAGTTTGTATAGAGAAACTTTTTTTTAAAAAATACATAATTTGCATAATTTTAAGCTCTAGACAAGCTCTGTGGGTAGAGGTAATCTTTTATTAGATCATCTAAAAATACAGTTGAAGAAGTCAGGGAAGATTTAAGACATGCAAGTCTTTCTTCCGAAAGCTTCTTTCAAGTTCCAGCTGCACTAGCTGCCTTCACAAAAGACTCTTTCTCCTTAAGTCCTTTTCTCACCTGGGCCTTTAGACCATCACAGCTATAAAAAAATATTAGGAGATAATTTTATATTAACACCTCTGTTCCCCTCTCTTTTTTATCCAGGTTACTGATGTTGCAGCCTTACATAATCATCGCAATTTTCCTCTGCAAATAAAAACTGTCTTCTGGAAACACCAAAATCTCTCCATTCTGAGAGGAAAAACTTCAAAGAAAAAAAACCCACCTGCAGTGAGAAACGAAAATAACCAGATGCAATCCCTATCAACACATCAGGACAACTTCCTGAGGAACCACCAGCTGCCTTAGGGAGAGATGGCAGCCACGCAGGAATTCTCTGCTCACCATTCCCTGTGTCCAGGAATGAACACCCAGGGAGCTCCTCAGCCACTCCCCATCAGTATTTGTGTTGGACAAACCGGTGTCCACGAGGATGAACCTCAGCTGCTGCCACGAGAGCCAGAGCCAAAGGCAGCAGGGAGCTCAGCCTGATCCCCCTGCGGCACACAAAGCCTGGAGTGGCCACTGCAGGAGCAAATCCCGACCCTCCTCCCTGGGCAGGCTCCGCCAGCCAGGTCAGGCTGAAGGTCAGGGGACACCCTGGGGACAGAGGGCCCTGATGTGACATCACAGGACAGCAGAGTATCCGTGGGCAGGGCCAGCCCCAGCCCAGCTCAGAGAATCCCAGCTGGCTGCAGCCACAGGGAATTCCTGACAATCCCACACGGGCTCCGGCAGCCCTGGAGACACTGGAACACCAGCAGGCACTGATGGCCAAGTATTTCATGGAATCAGGGAATGGCTGGGGTTGGAGGGACCTTAAAGCCCATCCAGCGCCACCCCTGCCATGGGCAGAGACACCTTCCAGTGTCCCAGGGGGCTCCAGGCCCCGTCCAGCCTGCCCTTGGACACTGCCAGGGATGCAGAGTCCACAGCCTCTCAGGGAAACCTGTATTTCATCAGTCAGGGAGAAGCAGAAACGTGAGGAAGAGAAAACAGAGTTAAATTTAGCATTTTCAGGCAGACTGTCAGCGATGTCACAGGAACCATGGATCCTGAAATGTCAATCTTTTGCTCTGATTTCTTTCACATGTACAAAACCACACAAATAATAACAAAATTAAAACCACATTCTAATTACCTGACGAGTATTCCAGTGGCATCCTCTGCTCCTCAGCCCAGGCCAGCTTAGGCCTGGCCCTGTGACTGTGGCTCGCCCCTCTCTGCTGGGCAGCTGCTCTGCCTGGAGGAGGACCATCCCTCAAAGCCAGCACTCGGGCCAGGAGCCCTGGGGGAGGAGCATCCTCTGACCCTGCCCAGAGAGAGCAGGAGGAGTAAATCAGGCAACAGGAGAAGCAGGTACAGAAATGCCACAATGAACCAACAATCCGGAGCCCTGGCAGTGCCCAAGGCCGGGCTGGACATTGGGGCTTGGAGCAGCCTGGGACAGGGGAAGGTGTCCCTGCCATGGCAGGGGTGGAATGAGATGATCTTTAGGGTCCCTTCCTACCCAAACCATTCCATGATTCCATGATCCTATCCCTGTCTCAGTGTTAGAAACCTAAAAAACTCTTCCCACTGATTTCTCATCCCTGCCAATCCCACCTGGCTACATCCCGTGGATTTCCTGCACTCAATTCCCTCAGCTGCTCCTCCTGAGCTGAGCCCTGACTGCAGCAGGGACTGGGAAAAACAAAATGTATTTTTTCATCCTGCTGTACATTTTCCTAGAACCTTGTGCTGCTCCATTTGCATAGTGAATTTTTATATATGGCATCATCATAGCTGCAAAACAACAGATTTGTGTCACATTTGTTTCTCTCATTTTGGAAATGTTTCCCCAGATAAACTTGAAAAAGGTCAAGAGCAGGGACACCTAAACCATGCCCAGCACAATTTGTGGTGCAATGACTGACCTGGGCACTTCTGGCACTGCTGGAGCAGCCTGATCCCTTGGTCTCCCCTGCTGGAATTCAGGAATTGGGCATCTCTGACATGAGTTTTGTCTACAGGTAACTCTGGATGTTAAAAAGCTCTGAGTGAAACCAACCTGCAGATGAAACCTGCAATGCCCAGTGCTATCCTTTACAGGAGAAGTGACAGAGGTCTGAAAGGATCCCAAGGGAGCGGGAATGCCCAGAGGGAAGTGGGGGATGACCAGGCTGTAGAACACCGAGCTTTGCTCCTTCCCACTGCCAGAAGGGAGCAAGAACCCCCCTCCCAGCGCAGAGCTGGAGAGCAGAGCCAGCTCTGAACTGTCCACCTGGGCTCACAGCCACGGATTCCAGAGAAGCCAACCCAGAATATCCAATCCCCCACGGGATGAGGATGTCGTACCTGAGCGAGAGCTGTCTCCGCTGGCCTCTGACTCCCCTGGGGACACGGTGGCTCCTGGCTTCTGATAAGGCACGTAGTACATGCCAGAGCTGCCCGAGGGCTTGTATGGCAGCAGCAAGGGCTGGGCTGGGGGTGGAAGGGAAACATGAGCAGGAGCCAGGCTGGAAACCCCCAGTGCAGCAATGCAGGACCTGGGCACACTGCTCAGGATGTTCCTGCTGCTGAAGCCTGAGAAATCCCATTCTTCAGGAAAATGAATTGCAACTATTATTTCATTAGTTACATTCAATTATTTGAATTTTGTAATCCCCATCCAAAGGCAGAAGGTTACTGTCACTTACCTGGAAAAACAGCTTCACCTATTTAATACCAAAATTGTGATCAGGGTGGCAAACACTGACTGACAGAAACATCTCCTGTACCCACAGAGCTCCCAGCTGATCCCTGTTTCAGGAATCACTTCAAAGGAGCAGCCATGTGTCCCTCAAGTCAATAAAAGCAACAACAGAGCCCCGGCACAAAACACCACTGGGCTGGGAAACCCCTGTGAACATCCACTCCCCTCTGCTGACAGATATCCCAAACCCCGCACAGTTTTCTGTTTGATTCTATTAAAAGCAGCCATGTGCAGATTTCCCTCTGACTTTTTGGTGTTATCTTGACTAGAGAGTAAATCAGTGATCAGATCCAGCTCTCACTGAACTCCAAGTGAAGCAAATTAAATCATCTACATACAAACACCAGAAAATACTCTCCAACCACACTTGGACACAATAAAACCCATTCTAGAGAAACCTGAACTGAGTCCCAACTGCATCCACACAAATCCCTCCCCACCAAGCTGAAAAAAACGAGTTTAAGGGTTGGGGTTTCCCCCCAAATGAGCAACTCTTAAATATCCAAATTATCTCAAGGGTGTTATATCCACAAAAAAGCTGGGTTTGGGTTTTAATACTTGTCAATATCTTGAACTTGTACAGATTCAGGTCCACAGACACACATAAGACAGGAATTTGCTCACCAGGCTGCCTTGGGAAGGGGGGAATCTCCTTGTGGGATGAAGTTGTGACGCTGGGAGGTTCAGGGGCTTTGGGCAGCGACGGCTGCTGGGCAGCATTTCCACCCTCCTGGGGATCAACGCAGACTTCGGCTGAGAAGGTGGTTTTTGTAGGGCTTTCTGTGGTGATCTGAGTGGCAGCATCAGAAGTCCTCCTCCCAGGCTTTGCAGGAAGGGTCGAGCTGGGGATCCCCGTGGCCCCAGGTGCCCCCGAGTCTCCCCGGAGCCAGGCTCTGGCCCTGCCCTGCAGCAGCAGCTCCTGCCTGGAGGAAAACACCCGGCTGGGATCTGCTGAGGCCGCTGGCACAGCTGAGCTGGGATCCTCTGGAACACCCTCAGCAGGTGGGAATTCAGGAACACTTTCCACTGAAGCTTCTGGAGCTGCTTTTAAAGTTACTGCCTGAGCCCTCCCTTGAGGTTTGTCCCACACCTTCATCCCATTTCCAGCATTCCCGGCGCTGTGCAGCTCTGAGTTCCTGACCCTGGAGGAAAGGGTGATGTGGACACAAGACAGGAATTTCCTCACCGGGGATGGGGGAGTCTCAGACGTGGTGGATAAAGCCTCATCTGCAGGTAAAGGCTGAGAAGGACCCATCTGCTCCCTCGCAGCCTCCTTTGGAACGGGACGGGGCTCACCAGGGCTTTTCCTCTCCTCTGCCAACACCTCACCGTGGCCCTTCAGCAAACCCACTTGTGCAGCTGCATCTGAGCCTTCCGAGCTCTCACAGAGCTGGGTGTGGCCAGGTGGGATCTTCTCCTGCTGGGAAGAGCTTGGAGAGTGGGGTTCAATCAATGGATTTATTTCCTGACCGGCTCCTGTGCTATTGAGCCCCCTAGGTCTGGCACTCTGCCTGTCCCCCTCAGTCACCTCTGCAGTCACAAAATCGAGGTGTTTTGCACTCAGGGTCTGTCTTTTCCCAGGATCCTGGGCTGCACAGGCTGTTTCCTGGTGAGCTCTAGCTCTGGCACTGTCAGCAGAGACAGGAGGAAGCTCTGCAGCACCACCAGCCCCGTCACCCCCCATGCTGGCCAGCGTGGGGCTGGGGGGACAGCTCTGGGACCTCTCCCAGGGCTCTGAGCCGCGCCTCTCCTCCCCAGCGCCGGCAGAGAGAGGCCCCACAGGCAGGATCCCCTCCAGCCCATCCCTGGGCAGGCTGGGGCTGCGTGCCAGGGCTCCCAGCGGGGCCGGCGGCCGCCTCGGAGGGCAGAGGGTGAGGGAAGCGCTCGGCTCCTCCCAGCCCTGCCCCAGCCCCGCAGCCGGCAGGGGCAGCTCCCGGTGGGCAGCGGGGGCAGCTGCGGAGCTCCCTGCACCGGGACCCCACTCCAGAGCGGCACGGAGCTCTGCCACGGCACCGGGACGCCCCACGGCCGGGCGCCGGCTGCACACACGCAGCTCAGCACCACACCAGGGCTTCAGCTGCTTGTCCTGCACCTCAGCACCATTCCAGGGCTTCAGCTCCATGTCCTGCAGCTCAGCACCATTCCAGGGCTTCAGCTCCATGTCCTGCACCTCAGCACCACGCCAGGGCTTCAGCTGCTTGTCCTGCACCTCAGCACCACACCAGGGCTTCAGCTGCTTGTCCTGCAGCTCAGCACCACGCCAGGGCTTCAGCTCCATGTCCTGCACCTCAGCACCATTCCAGGGCTTCAGCTCCATGTCCTGCACCTCAGCACCACGCCAGGGCTTCAGCTGCTTGTCCTGCACCTCAGCACCATTCCAGGCCTTCAGCTGCTTGTCCTGCACCTCAGCACCATTCCAGGGCTTCAGCTCCATGTCCTGCAGCTCAGCACCATGCCAGGGCTTCAGCTCCATGTCCTGCAGCTCAGCACCACGCCAGGGCTTCAGCTCCATGTCCTGCACCTCAGCACCACGCCAGGCCTTCAGCTGCTTGTCCTGCACCTCAGCACCATGCCAGGGCTTCAGCTCCATGTCCTGCACCTCAGCACCATGCCAGGGCTTCAGCTCCATGTCCTGCACCTCAGCACCATTCCAGGGCTTCAGCTCCATGTCCTGCACCTCAGCACCACGCCAGGGCTTCAGCTGCTTGTCCTGCACCTCAGCACCATTCCAGGCCTTCAGCTGCTTGTCCTGAAGCTCAGCACCATGCCAGGCCTTCAGCTCCATGTCCTGCAGCTCAGCACCATGCCAGGGCTTCATCTCCATGTCCTGCAGCAGGGAGCAATCCAAGGGATCAGCCCTAGGGAATGGCACTGCTGGTCGGGAGCTGGACTGGAAGAGCTCCTGAGCCCTGGAGAGCTGCCTGTGCCTGTCCCTGGGAAATGTGGGAGCCTGGAAATGCTCCAGGTCCTGTTCCTGCTTCCTCAGATACTCAGAAGCTGCTTCCAAACCACGGAGCCACGGATCCTGAAAAACAGAGCACAGTTCACAGAGGTCACGTGGAGAACTTCCCACCTGGAAGGGAAAATTCCAAGTAAGAAGAGAGCTGTCAATAACCAAGGATTTGTCATCAGGAAGGGAGGGAACTCAGCTGTTACGGAACTAATTAAAATGTATCCTTTTTAAGTGCCAAGGTACCATTCCCAGCAATTTATCCCTGCCAGTGTTGGTCACAACCCACAGGAGGGGCTGCCCTGGAGCACACCAAGAGCAGCACTCACCTGAGCTGGGATTCCCTCACCTGGATCTGTACCGATCAAACAGAGTTATCCCAGAGTTATTCCCATCCCTGCCAGAACTCCCCAACACCCTGCACACCCCTGCCAGGGAGCAGCACCTCTTCCATCACTGCAGCTCTGTCCCACGGGTGAGTTTGGCCTCAGGGGCAGAATCGGGGTTGGGGAACATGGGAAAGGGACAGGACAAAGACACAATTCCATGGGGAGCCAACCCTCCCATGCCCATGTCCCTGTGTGTGGGGTGCAGGCCACCAGCCTCCTGTGGAGGGAACTTCTGAAGCGGCCTCACGTTGCACCATCACGTTCCCAGGACCTTGGGAAAAATATCTCCATGGAAAGGGTTACCAGGCATTGGAACAGGGAAGTGTTGGCGTCACCATCCCTGGAACGGTTCAAATGATGTGTGGAGGTGGCACTTGAGGACACCTTAGTGGTGACCATGGTGGTGCTGCTTGATGGTTGGACTTGATGATCTTGGAGGTCTTTTCCAACCTTAACGATTCCATGATTCCAACCGTCAACATAATTTTATTAATTCAAGTGTAATCAAAAATTCCAGCACTTCCACTGAGGTGCAGAGAGCAAATCCAAGATAAATCTGCTGCTATGGAGATGGGCCAGATAAGCTTCATTAGAGAAAAAAAGACACAAAAATCTAGCTTATATTTATTTTTCCCTACTGGTTGGAACAACTGTGTGTGGAAGCAGCAGAGTGCATTCCATTAATGGAGCACAGCACTGGTTCCTGAGTGATTAAATCCCCATCAGCTACTGGGAATTTGGCAACAAAAAGCAGTGGGAAACATTCTTGGTGTAAACCAAACACATAAACAAGTATTTCACAACAGCTGTTCCAGCCTTTCCCCATCCCAGATGTCATGACGGGAGCAACTACTCCAGCAGGGCCTGCATCATTATCCCACTTTTCTGTTCCTTTATGGATTTTAAGGCAACAAATCAGTTTATTTGGCTTCCTGCATTTCCTACAGCCAAGAGGGACAGCGAGGGCCTGTGGAAGAACACAGGGACAGGGAGCAGAGCTGTGCCAGCGCAGGGATGATCCCAAGACTTCTCCTCCCCACACCACGTGCCAGTTCAACGGCCTGAAGTAATCCAGAGCAACTCCCACCAGCGAGAGCAGGCACAGAAGTTGTGATAAACTCATCTTCCCAAGCCTTTCACATGTTTTATTGTGCTTGTTATGTGTCATCCTTCCAAAAAAGCTCCCTGTGCCATATGATCCACAGGAGCCTGCAGTGCAAATTTAGAGCTACAACTCCCTGAACTTCCTGGAGAAGTGAGAAAGCTCAAGGAGTGGAAAAGTACAGCAGGGAGTGGAGAAAAACACTGCACCAAGGGGGAAGGAACTCACAGGAAAGGGAACAGGGAGCACCTGGCACCCATAAAATACAGGTGGGGGGATCGGGGCCTCAATTTAGGAGGAAAATCCTCGGGTTTAGGATGCTGGAATTGTATTTACCTCCAACAGCAACTCCAAACCTGCCATGGGCTGGGGCAACTTCCACTATCCCAAGCTGCTCCCAGCCCCAGTGTCCAGCCTGGCCTTGGGCACTGCCAGGGATCCAGGGGCAGCCCCAGCTGCTCTGGCAATTCCAGCCCAGCCCCTCCCCACCCTCCCAGCCAGCAATTCCTTCCCAACATCCCAGCCCAAGCTCCCCTTTCCCACTGGGAAGCCATTCCCTGCCTCCTGGCCCTCCAGGCCTTGGCCCCAGTCCCTCTGCAGCTCTCCTGGAGCCCCTCTAGGCCCTGAAGTTCTCCCCAGACCCTTCTCCTCTCTGGGGGAACACCCCCAGCTCTCCCAGCCTGTTCATGTGGAATATTCCCAGGGTTTGAGCCCCTCTTCAGCCGAGCCCTCCAGGCCACGTTTGCAGCCCCTGTCTGTGCCCACCCCAGGCTCCTCCTGGACCCTCTGCTCAGCCAGACCTGGGGAATCCACAGGATTCTTCCCTGCCTGTGACACACAGCTCTCAGAGACCCTCGACTGCCTCAGAAGATGGAAAATCTTTCCAAGTAAAAGATCCCAGAGAACTTCCCCACAGTGTCCTGCTCCCTCCTCTGTCCACAAACTTCACACAGTTCCTGTGGCAAACAGGTGCCACAGTGGCACCTGAATTTCCCGAGCTGTCACCTCTGAAAACGAGAGTCTGAACATTCCCAAAGAACATCCACCCCAAACCTGCCCCACAGGCACTGAGCAAGGATCCTGCTGGATTGAGCGACAGGAACAGTTTGTCCTCCTCAGTCGTAAAAGTTTTGTAGAAGGAAAATGCCTTTTCCTAATCTTTGTTCTGCTCTTTTTAAGTCCATGCCTGGCACTTTGGCTCTAAGACTTCCACACTTGCTGCACACAACAGTTCCCATTACATTTACAGGAGATTATTTTGCCTGGCTGTGGTTTCTTCAGTGCAGTAGTTTTGAGCAATCTCTATTTTTTAGTGACAGTGTTTGGCTTGGAGGGAAAAGTACATTTATCTTAAGTACAATAAAAAAGCCCCAGTCACCTTCACTCTGCAAATTCAAACCATTTTTTATCTCAAATTAAAAACACTGCAGTGCAAAACCATTCTCGAGATCAAAGCACGAGGTGCTGTGGTAGAACTAAAGAGATTTCTTGGGAACTGGGTTTGCAAAATTATGGTGAATTTCTTCTTTCTCTAAATGTGGATAAAACAATCCCCAGCTGACACTGAATCACAGAAAGGTAAAATCCTCAGTTCCACACTGCACAGAGTTCATCTTAGGGACAAAGCTGTGACCAAACAAAATCTAAAAGTTGGGGGGGGGGAAAAGCTTCAAGGCCTCTGCTTTTGCATTTGTGTTTTGGTTCTCTTTTTTAAGAAATCTGAATTTTAAGAAATGTGAATTTCTAAAATACTAGAATATTTATTTTAATATATATATTTTAATATATAAATATTAATATTTATATAATATATTTATATAATAAATATTAATAAAATAGTCACTTTCTTTTCCCCCAGCTGCCCAGAAATTCCACCAGTCCAGGAATACCTGGGAAGTTTGGCCTGGTGGGTTCTGGGAGCTGCTGCGTCTCTTCCCAGCACTGCTGACCCAAAGAAGCCCTAAACACAGAGTACTCCTAAAGCACAGTTTGTCACTCCTGCTAATGCAAGGCTTTTAATTAAAACAAACAAACCAACCCCTGCTGCTCTTCCCGGGAGGCAGGCAGGCTGCAGGAGAAAACAGGAAAAAATCAAGGAAAAAAGATAAAAAGGAAGCTGTTCCTAAAGCTCAGGGCACTCGCCCGACACCAGTCCCTAGAAATCCTGCCATAATCACCCCGGACACCAGAGCAGTGCCGAAAATGGACACTGGCAGAGAAAACAAAGGTAACACACTCCTGCTTACACCAAGCGCAGCCCAGAGAGGGATTTTATACACGAACTCGAAAGATTCCAAAGGAGATGCACAAACCACAGCAATGCCAGGGCAAGTTTTCCCAGGAAATCAGAGCTGCAGGATCCTGAACCTCCTCAGCCCTGCCCCCTGCCCCTGCCCAGCACGGACACCCCCACCGCTCCCACGGACGCTGCCCGAGCTCTTTGTGGGAGCCCCCTGTGAGCAGCGCCCCGACTGCCCCTGGCAGCCTCACCTGCACGGTGATCCTGCCTCCTGCCCCGAGGATATTCCACAGACACTGAACTCCTGCCACAGCAGGAGGAGTTTCCGAGTCACAATCAGCACCTCCACAAATATTTTGTGAAAAGAATTCCTCCAGCCAATCCAGAACCAGGAGCTGTGGGCACTTTCTCACAGCAACACCAATTCTCCCCCCACATCCCTTCCTCTGGGACATCTGCAGCTGAGTGCCACCCCCCACACCCAAACCACCCCAAACTGCCTGGGAAAACCATAAAAAAACCCTAAAACCCCCCAAGAGCAGGTGCAGCAGCATTTCCCCCAACCTGAGTTGGTTTGTACCTTGGCTTGTGCAGCGTTCCTGGTCTTCGGAAGCAGCTCTGCCTTTATTCTCTCAATCTTCTGCTGGGTCTCCTCATCCCAGTCTGGCCCAGACTCCTGGGACTGGCTGGCCAGTTTCAGCTTCACCCAGGCTGCCAAAAACACAAACCAGGAGAGGTTTCCTTTCCCATTTCATGAATGAGAACAGTTTTTAACTTAAAATCAAAGCCATGCACTTCTGGTTACCCCAGCTGAGAGAACAAAGACCAAAAAAGAAACCAAAGAACAAAGACCACACCAAATTCCAGAGCTCCTGGAATGACCAGGAATACGATGTAAAATGGCTCTTTGAATAACTTATTTGGAGAGATGGACCCAAGACCCTTTCCTGGTTCTGTCATCCTTGTAGTCTCAGACACAAGTCAGAGCTCACTCACAAAATTCCTTGCCACATTCCTGATAATACCTGTGTGGACAAAATACTTCCTTGCGCTGATGTCAGGAAAAGGTTTTCAGACTGGAAAAGCTCAATTCCATCCCCATTCTACCACAGCACAGAAGATTACAGTGAAGCATCCCTCATTTAAGCCCTGTCCCATTAAAGCTTCTCATTCTAATACCAAATAATCCCCTCTGAAGCAGGGAGCAGACTCAGCTCTGCCAGCCTCCACATCCCATCCCTTACACCCACCCCTAACCCCAGATGTGCCCTCTGACACGGCGCATGATAAACCCACCTGAGAAGTGTCCTTACCTTGGATCTTCCTCTCCTGCTCCTCTGCACTCCTCAGGATCCGGCTGGCATCAATCCCAGGAGACCCAGCCCTCAGGAGGCTCTGGACTCGGGCAGCCAGGGAATCCCCGCTGCTGCTGCCGCTCCCTGCCTGGATCCTGGCAGCCCCAGCTGCAGGCAGGATGCTCTGGAATGCCCCCATGGCACTGCCCGGCTGCTGGCAGCACGGAGGGTTCCCCAGGAGGCTCCTGACACGGGCACTGAGGGAATCCCCACTGCTGCTGTCGTCGCTCCCTCGCGTCCCTCCTGCCCTTCCAGCCACCCCAGCCAGGGACGAGGAGCTCCGGGAGCCGCCCAGGACAGCAGGGGATGCTGCCCAGGGGCTCCAGGGGAGGGGGACTGCCCAGCTCCGGAGCTGTCCCGGTGCTGAGGTCGCTGCTGGCACTGCTCTGTGCCAGCCCCACACGGGCAGGCTGGTTCCTGTCTGTGGTCACGCTGCTGCACCCTTCGGGCTCCGACCTCCCCGCGGATTTTCCTGTCCTCGGCTCCTGGGCCATTCCCTTCAGCCCTTCACTGCGCTGCAAACCGACACCCAAAGGATTTCCCCATCCCAAACGACAGGGGTCAGAACCCAGAGCATTTATCCCCAGCCCCTCTCCCCGCACACCCCTCGGGGTCGTGGCCTCATCCCACGGCAGTCTTTTCTGCAGCTGAGGGATCCAGTCCTTCCCTAACCCGGAATCTTTGGGATCATCCTCCTTCCTAAGCAGCACTGGGGAAGACTCCCCAGTTTCTCTGCAGGAGGCTGTGGGGGAAGCAGGATGAGCACAGCTGGCAGCGAGCTCCTCTGCCTGCGCCAGCAGCTCATGGAGCTCCCGCAGGGCCCCAGAGCCCATCAGGGAATCCCCTTCCTGCCCCTTGCTGCTCTCACTTCCCATGCTGGGGGTCTGCGACCCTCTGTCTGATTCCATTTTATTCTCGACTCCAGACAAAATTCCAGCAGCCCACTCCTGCAGGCTGCTGTCCAAGCTCCTGGGCCCACGGTCAGCAGGCGGATCCCGAGCACTTGTCCCACCCAGCCGTGGACTCTCCCTGCCCGAGGAGCAGTGGGGCGGGCCCGGCTCTGCTCCAGCAGATCCCGTGGAACGCTCTGCACCCCGGGCTGTGGGACCTGGGGCAGCCACCTCCAGCTGGGGCCCTGACACGCTGCCCTGGCTCACTGGGGCCTCTCCAAAGAGCCCTGGGAAGCTGGGACAGAGCTCCCGGGGTGACAGCGCACCCGAACCAGCCTCGGACTCCACGGGGATGGACACGCTCGGAGTGGAGATGTCGGAGTCAAAGCTCACGTGTGACATCTCAAAGGCTGGCAGCAATTCACCTACAAAGGAACACAACATTCATCAATTTGGAGGCTCCAGAACACAGAGGCATCAGCAAATACTTGTACTAGAGGGCACATAAAGGGAGGGAAGAATTCAAATCCTGGAAAATATTTAGGATGCTGTTCTTAGAATGAGACTTGAACTAAGATCTCCACAAGAACTATCTCCTGAAAGATCTCAAGAGCATTTCAGCTAAACATCAAAGAAAATGCAAAACTTATCAGAGAACTATAGAGAATATTGAGTTGGATGGGATCACCCAGTCCCACCCCTGGCCCTGCCCAGACCCCCCAACAGCCCCACCCTGGGCATCCCTGGCAGCGCTGCCCAAACGCTCCTGGAGCTCTGGCAGCCTCGGGGCTGTGCCCATTCCCTGGGGAGCCTGGGCAGTGCCCAGCACCCTCTGGGGGAAGAACCTTTCCCTGGTAACTGAAGTTCCTTGCTTTTAAACAACTGCTTAGACTGGATTTGAAATAAACGCTCTTGGATAAATGACCCAGTGGTGCTTGGGTGTCCAAATGAACACCTGGTTTACAAAAGTAAAATTCCTCCATGGAAAGGCTGTCCAGGCCTGGCACAGCTGCCCAGGGCATCCCTGGAGGGATTTCAGAGCCCTGTGGATGTGGCACCTGGGGACATGGGGCAGGGGTGGCCCTGGCAGTGCTGGGGATGGTTGGACTGGATGGGCTCAGAGGGCTTTTCCAGCCTCAATGATTCCATGGTTCTACTGAGGACAAATCTTCCCCTGTCCCAAAAGCCAAGTGGTTTAAGTTGCCAGGTCTCCCATAACCCTCAAAGAAGGGAAAAATCATAAAAGAAAACAAGAGAACATTTAACCCCTTCTGGCCAGAGAACCCGGCCAGTGCAGGGGGCTGAGGTCAGAATGGAAAGGGTCACACAGGGACTCGTGAGGAGCCTTCAGACCTGTCCTTCCCACAGGTGCAAATCCCAAACCAGGACACTCTCAGGAAATGACACATTGGAAGGAGTTTTCATGCACATTTTCACATTTTAATGACATGGGGGAAGGCCTTGAAGCCACCCTAACCCTGCCTGAGCACTCAGAAATGACTCAGCCCTGGTAAGGCCACTCTGATTTGGTTGATGATGATGATGGGTGGATGGATTTAGGAGCAGATCTGGTCAGTTATAAAAATACTGACAACTTTTTGTCACACTAAGAAATCCCAGAATGAAAAAGAAACCAAGACTTATTCCTCTCCCAGGAAGAAAAAGTCTGGTCCCATTTCTTCAATCTCAAGATACAAACCACATCCTTCTCAAGGACTCTTGTACACAGAGAAATAAAGGGAATAAAGACACAGTGTCCCTGCACTGCCTGGCAGCTGCCCCACAGTCCTGGATCCCTTGGAGGCAGCTTTTCAGAGCTGTGGATACTTCCCAATGCCAGAATCTATTGGAGATGGGAGAAGCTCAACCCCCACGAACACCCTTGACCCCGCAAGTGGGGAAGGTCAGTGCTCTCCAGGCCTCCCAAACCCCTCCCCATACCCTGTGCCTGTGGAGGGGCCCGGGCCAGCCTGTCCAGGGGATCCTTCAGGGTCCTGAGCTCCACGGGGGAGAACTCCAGCTCCCGGAGGGGCCGCCGGGGCACGAAGGGCGCCAGGATGGTGCCAGGGGACTGCTCGATGCCCAGGTTCCGCAGGTAGACCTGGGAAAACAAGGAACAAACACTCAGAGAATGCCGTGGGTCCTGGGCTGGCAGAGCTCCTTCACCCCAGCACTGGACACTGCAGGAGTGAGAATTCGGATTCTTTAGGGGAGGCTGCTGAACTGCAGCCTCACCTGCTTAAAATTCCATTTCCCAGCTGGGAGGAGAACACAAAGGTTTGGGTTAAACACTTTCTCCCTCCCCAAAAAACTGCTGCACAGAAAACACTGGCAGACTTGGGAATTCAAGCCAGCAGCAGGGAAGCTCCTTGTTTTTTAGGACAAGTTTGTTCAAGCCTTCAAGGCAAATAGTTGGGAGCACTTTTGTCAGAGCTGGTTTACATACAGACATTATTACATGCAGGAAAAAACCAGCCAGAATTTCCCTTGACTTCATCACCTGTAGGGCAAATTAATTTCAACTTGTCCACACTATGTCCTAAACTAGCCAGGAAAATTAAATCAATTACCTCACACATCACAGCCAACTCCATTTCCTGTGGGTTTATTACAAACTTACACATTAACAGCCAGGTAGGTGACCTGATCTCCTTTACCTGCCAGTGACTTACAGGAGCAGAATTCCTCAGAACCAGGCTGGAGAATGTGTAATTATAGCCAGGAACAGAAGTCATCTCTCTGCCTCATGAATTTCATCTAAACACCCTCCCTACAACATTTATATTTGTTTCCCCACGGGTTTGCAAAGACAACAGAGTGGAAAGAGCTTCCAGAGCACATTCCCAAAGACCTGATGATTATGGAGTCATCTTGTGAGAGGAGCAGCCTCTTACTCAGAGCATAATTACATGTTTGTCATTACCATAAATCTGCATCTCATTTGCTCTACCCCCCAACAGCTATTACTGCACTTCACATGGCTGCCCAGCGCTCTCCACTGCCTCCAGCCCCCCAAACAGGGGGAAATCTGGATTAGCCAGGCAGGATGGAAAGCAGGGAAGGGATGAAGAAGCTCTGAAGGTCCTTTATGAGGAACACATCAAGAATTCAGAATTGAGGCCTCAAAATGAGAATTCATAGGGAAAAAAGGAATTTCATTTCCAAGGAGCTGTGTTGGCTTTGCTGCTCCTGCAGAGCTGGGGGGTGGAGCTCAGCTCTCCTCACTCAGCACCTGAGTCTGAACCTCACATCTGGATCATGAGAACCTGATCTTCTGAAAGAGCCACCAGCTCCCATTTCTTGTTCCTTCTGCTCCCCTGACACTCAGCTGTCCCTGGGAAAGACAAGGCACCTTTCCCATATCCAACCCTTTCTTTGGCCAAAGCAAATATTACTACATATTACTAATATTTCCCACCTCTATTGAAGATAAGCTGAACCAGTATCATGGATGAAATTCACTGTAGCACAGCCCTGTGTAAAACCATTTATTTTGGCTGTAATGACTAAAACCTCTCCTAAAAGAGCAGTGGGGAAAAATGGAAAAGTGACAAACAAATGGAAAACTCTGAAAAAAAAGTGTAACTGAAAAAAATAGATAACTCTGGGAAAAGAAATGGTTAACTCTGGGGAAAGAAATGGTTAACTTGGGGAAAGAAATGATAACTATGGGAAAAGAAATGGTTAACTCTGGGGAAAAAAATTGATAACTACGGGAAAAGAAATGGTTAACTCTGGGGAAAAAACCTGATAACTATGGGAAAAGAAATGGATAACTCTGGAACCAGAGTTTAAATTAGAACCAAACTTACTGGGATCCTTTCTTCAATATTAAACTCTTCTTTCTTTGGAGTCTCCAGCACTGCTCCAGCAGGGATGGAAGTGTCCCCTCCTGCACTGGGGCAGGGCCTGGGCACCACCAGGGAGCCCCGAGCAGAGCCCCGAGCAGAGCCCAGGGCCCCCTGAGGCTCCCCAGAACTGACAGGAACATCCAGACTCTCCAGGGAAATGGCTCCAAAGCTGTCCATGAAGTTGTGTCCAGTGGGAATATTTAGGCTGAGGGGTTGATTTTCCTGAGCATCACAATCCTTGTGCTCATCAGCTGGGGAGCTTCCATCCTTTTTAGGGAGCTGAGCAACACTGGACACAAACACAGCTGGGGCTGAGCTTCGCCTTGCGGTGCTTTCCACATCCTCACCACGAGATCCAGGAACAACCTCTGGTGTCGTGCAGCCTCCTGAGGTGCTGTCCAACCCTCCCAAGGCAGGACTCTTCTCTCCTGGAGGCTGCAGGGCCTCTGCAGAGTTTGCTGCTGGGGTAACTCCAGCCCAGGCTCTGCTCCTGCTGCGAACATTCACGGCATTGTCAGACCGGGATCTGCTCAGACGGGGGGCAGGCAGCGGCTCTGTGTGAGGGAAGTGCAAACTTCCCAGAGAACCTGCCTCCCTGCAGGAAGGAGCAGCACAGTCCTGGCGATCTCTAAGACTTTTCTGTACCGATAAAATACTGCTTGGAGCCATGGCAAGTGCACTGGAGGCTTTCCTTCCAGGAGGAAACCCAGCTGGGACACCAGAACTCACGGCGTCAGGAACCTCCTCTGGCTGGCTCATGTTCCAAGCTCCCACCTTCTCCATGAAACTCAGCGATGGGAAGGACTGGATCCTGCCAGGGTGGGGGGATTTCGGCTTCAAGGACTCGAAATGTTCACATGTTTCTTTCGGAGCACTCTGGGGACGATGTTGCTTCCCAAGGGATCCAGGGGTATGGGCAGGGGGCTTCCCTGAAGTTTCTTCATTTGAACACAAAGAAGAGGCCTGAAGGTCCGAAGGGATCACCAGGACTCCACGTCCTTCTGCCTTCCCAGCTTTCTTGAGGAATATCCCCGGAGTGGACTGGAAGTTGGGATGAGGCAGGTGTACGGAGAACGAGCCCTCAGCCCCCAGACTGAAGGAGGGGGAAATCTCCGTGCCTTTGTGGCCGCTCTCGATGGAGAAGTCCGAGCCAGTCAGCTCATCCCTGCCTCCCGCAGGCCCTGCTCCCCCCGGGGACCCCTCGGTGCCCGGAGCTGTGTCCGTGGCCGGCCCCTGTGGCTGCCTGGGTGCCCAGGCCCCGGTGCCTGCCACAGCAGGGACAAGCTCCTCTCGCCCCAGTCTCCCTGACAGCTGCTCCTGCTGATGATCCAGGAGAGCTCCCTGCAGTTCCCCAGGAGCAGCCCTGAGCCTCAAGCCCTCAGAGGCCTCCAGCTCCACTCCGTGCTCCTCCAGCACTCCTCTGCCCGGCTCGGGAGTCGCTGCACAAAGAACGTCTTGAGCACCTGAGTTTTTAGAATGGCCTCTCCTCAAGCCATTGGAGAAATTGTTTGGCAAATCGAGCTCAGGCACCTTCTTTCCTTTTTCCTGCTTCTCCAGGACTCCTGCCTCACTCCCAAGCACTTTTACCTTTTCCTTCCGCATCCCTCCTTCACTCCTCTCTGAGAATTTGGTCAGTGCTGTTGTGTAGGAGGAGTTTCCCGAGGACGAGGATTCCTCCTGCCCTGGGGACTCCTTGTCCTTCTCCGAAAGCTCAGACCCAGCTGCTGGGCCATCACTGCCAGGGGGAGAGAGTCCATCCTTCCCAGCTGTGCTCCAGGGCCGCTCCAGCCCCTTTCCCAGCACCTCCTCTGGAGCGGGGTGTGCTGGATGCCCCCTGCTCCGGGGCACCGCTGCCTCCTGCTCGGTGCCCCTGTCCCCGGCCCCCTCCTCGCTGCCCAGGCGCTCCCCAGACAGGGAGCTCTGGGAAGCAGCTCCGGGATCCGCGGGTCCGACGGGATGGCAGTGCTGGGATGAAGCGCAGAGCTCTCTGGGAGGGGCTGTGTCCCTCACGGATGCGCTTCCATGGACGTGGGAAGGCTCCGAACGCTCCAGGGATGCTCCAGAAACATCCGGGATTCCTCTGGAAGGGGCAAGACAGGTGAATTTCTGATCACATCTTTTGTTTCAACATCTCTGGTTTAAATCAGAGGCAAAAGAACTTCAGGTAACAACTGGGGGTTAGCAACACTCACATAAATGCACATAAATACACAAATACATCCCTTAAAGGGGCAAAACCTGAAGGAATGTAAAGAAATACCAAAAATCTATAAAATAAAGGCTCAAAAATAATATTATAACAATATCAATTTCTTAGTATGGCAATATTTTTCACCCTGCTTAGGGCTGAAATATTTTTTACTGACAGGCTGTTATTAATTAAATAAACAAATAAAATCAGCTGAGCAAAACATGCAGTATGTACTTACACATATCTCAGCTTGCCTGTGGTTTATTAATGCAAATCACCTACTTCAGTTCATTATCTCAGTTATTTTTCAAATAATAAATATATTTATAAATAAATATAAAAAGCAGCCAGGTCTCAGATAAACAACAAATTCCTATAAAGTTCTGATACTCCTACTGGGGATCACTTAATTAATAGTTCCTTTATATTAAACATACCCTCAAACCCTATTAAATATTACTGCATGCAAATGGAGAGCCTTGAAATGAAGGAGACAAAGCCTTTTACTGAAACAGCTCTTTCTTTACGCATTTTAACCCAAATTTGTATTTTAAATCACACATACTGCTCCAGCACACCCAAACCACAACACTGTCCATGGATGTTTCACTCCTGTAAATACAAAACTCTGATTTTTGTCCCCAAAATCTCATTACGTTTATTCCAGAGTCTAAGAAAGCAACGGAGATGTTGAAGAGGGTGGAGTCCCTCATTTTCCCATTTTCCCTGGGTGCCTCAGCATGACAAGCTCAGAAGAGCCTGGTCCTGCTTTTCCCTTGTTCCAACTCTTCTGAAGGCAGAATCCAGAGGTGCCTTCTCTGCACACACCCCAAAACCAGTGTAACCCCCACATTTCTGCGCCCAGAAACTGCCATTATCCAACTATCCAATGCAGATCCCGGCCACTCAGGGAAAGAACCAGCCCCAGGAACCCCAGCCCACCTCAGGGCAATGAAATCCATCTGGGATCCCTGCAGGAACGTCTCGTCCCGGGCTGGGCTCAGCAGCAGGGGCAGGCAGGGGGAGAATCTGCTCTCCTGGACATCTGGGAGAGAGAAAAACACCAGCAGGGCAGTGAGGGCTGGCAGCACAGCCTCACAGCCCCAGAGATCCCAGCTGCAGGGAAGGGGAAGGAGTCCCACCCCCACAGCCCCCGAAGCCTCCTCCCTCCTGGATTAAATTCAGCTTTCTCACCCCATACCAAATCCAGGCCTCCACTCACTCCTGGCACTGCCATCCCCAACTTACCCTAAAATTCCTTCTGTGCCATCCCCATCCTGTTCCACCCCAGGCAGCACCTCCCTCCTTCCTGATTTCCAGGTGGGGTGTCCACAGGGATTTTATCCCATCCCCTTTTGCTTCTTTACAAACCAAGGATCCAATGGTGCCTTCCCCACTCTCTGTTTTCCCATAAATTCTGATTCCAGCAAAGGCTGCCTGACATTTTTTTCTTTATGGATTCAAGATAAAGTAATAATCAAACTTAGCAGACAGCCATGATTACTGCAGCAATACATTTTAGTTTCTATGCTGTATTTCTTTGCTCTTTGGGGTACTTGGGGATTTTTCTCCAGTTCACTGCTTACAAAAACAAATGGAAATGGTTCACAGCACAAGAATAAAAACAACTACAACACACAGGTAATTATCAGGGGAGGGTTAGATATAACTGTATGTTTGGGGATCTTTTCTCTCCTTTTTTAAACTCTAAGGTATCTCAGGAGTGTAAATAACTACACACATGTCTGATGGGTGCAAAGAAACACTCCTAGTATTTCAAGCAAGCTTTTATTTTTAAAGGAAAAGAGCTATTTGTGGCCAAGGGCATGACTTCCTAACCCAGAAATGCTATTTATTTAATCCAGGCTCATTAGATTCCAACCACCTCAGACAAGCCACAGTCTGCACCTCTTAGAGGAGCACAATCACATCACAAAATGATCATTACACACACACAAAAAAAAATCCAGTTTTCATTATATCAGCTCCACCCCGAGGCTTCCCCAGCCCACACTGCATCACCTGACGAGGGGCAGCCAACCACGAGGCAACCTTGCTTATTAATTTTTAATTTAATACTTCCAATTAACATTTTTAATTACTTTAGAACTCTAGGTAGCGAGAGGATAATTACACAGATAGAAATAATTGAATTTGCAATACCAAATATGATTAAAATGCTTTTTTTGAAGTTTAGAGAAAGGAAATGAGATGTAGCTTTAAAAAACAGGTCTAAATAGCTATTCCAGAGGGTTCAATCTGGACTGGAAGGCAGAGCTGGATGACAAAATTAATTCTGACACACGTGGAAGTGTAAAGCAGCAGAGGAGAGAATGGCAGCACCGGCACAGAGGGACAGAGCCAAGGAATTAAGGAGCAAGGTGAGGACAAGTCCCTGATAACACAGCAGCTCCTCAGGGCTCTGTTTCACCAAAGGGCACAACCAAAACTGGGGCTCAGAGCACCCCCTGACGGGAACGATGGCACCGGGGCAGGGACGGGACCGGGGCAAGGATGGGACTGGGGCAGGGACGGGACCGGGGCAATGGTGGGATTGGGGCAAGGATGGGATCGGGGCAGGGATGGGACGGGCAGGGATGGGACCGGGGCAGGGATGGGACCGGGGCAATGGTGGGGTCGGGGCAGGGACGGGATCGGGGCAATGGTGGCGTCGGGGCAATGGTGGGGTCAGGGCAGGGACGGGATCGGGGCAGGGACGGGACCGGGGCAATGGTGGGATTGGGGCAATGGTGGGATTGGGGCAGGGACGGGATCAGGGCAATGGTGGGATCAGGGCAATGGTGGGATCGGGGCAATGGTGGCGTCGGGGCAATGGTGGCGTCGGGGCAATGGTGGCGTCGGGGCAATGGTGGCGTCGGGGCAATGGTGGGACTCAATCACACTCTGAATCCTGATTTAAAGTCAGGAATAGGAGACTGGGCTGATTCCCTGGGATCTGCTTCCCATTTCTCTTAGACACACAGAGAACAGAGAGATTTGTGTTCAGGGCTGGGGCTGACAGAGCCTGGACTTCACATTCCCTGTTCCCAGCCATGAACTGGGAGCTCACAGGATTCCCAAGGCCTTTGCTCCATTCAGTGCACATCTACTCCAAGAGATCTTTTGCTGCTACACTTGGAAATACTGAGCAGATTAATTTGGACACAGAATTGCATTAAGGATGGAAACCCATGTCTTTTAAGAAACATTAAGTAAGTTGGAATCTAAACTCTCTCAGCTCTGTCAGATGGACTTTGTCCCCTCCCAAATCTTGTTTTCTATTTAAAATGGTATTAGTGAACAAATAATACTAATTGCAGTTATCAAATCAGACCTGTCAGCTCCCATCATGGCACACTTCATGCAGCAGAACTGGCACCTTGTTTTTAGTCATGCAAGGGAAGAGGAAAACAAGCTTTTCTGATTTTCAGCTTAACTTCTCCACTTCGAATGAAAATGTATTTTCAAGCTAAATTGAAAATCAGGAGTGATTAAAGAAAAGGTTTTCCCACACAATAAAAACTGGGTGTGCTTTGGAAATGAAGAAACAAAGAGGGCTAAGGAAAGGAGCAGAAAATAATCGGGGAAAAAAAAAAACCTGTCAAAACCAGACATTGCCAACCTTTTGTATACCCAGATTAATAAAGTGAATGTGCATATACAGACACACACACAGCCCACAGATCACAACATTTGGCAATAAATCAGCACTTTGGGGTGCTCAGGGGGATCCTGCTGGCACATGTGGGGCGCTCAGGGGGATCCTGGGAGCACATTTGGGGCGCCCAGGAGGATCCTGCTGGCACATTTGGGGCGCTCAGGAAGGATCCTGCTGGCACATTTGGGGCGCTCAGGAGGATCCAGGGAGCACATTTGGGGTGCTCAGGAGGATCCTGCTGGCACATTTGGGGTGCTCAGGAGGATCCTGCTGGCACATTTGGGGTGCTCAGGGGGATCCAGGCTCGCTGTGCCCAGCCAGAGCCGGGCTGGCAGCAGGTGCCCGGGCTGGGAGCAGCAGTGACGTCAGCCCCGCTCTCCCAGAGCATCTCGTGTCAAAACAGGGATTTTTCCTGCTGTCACTCTGAAGGTCAAAAGCTTCCCCAGTCAGGCTCACCGAACAGGGAAAGCTGGGCCTGTTCCTTTTCTCGCAGCCTCCTGACAAGTCAGAATGCCACAGTCAAGCTGCCATTTGGGGGGATAAAAAAGGAAGGCGAAACAAAAACAAAGCCTTGGCTCTGTCAAGCTGTTCCACAGAGCAGCAGGAGCATCTCGGTACAACTGCCACTGCCACTCCGCCTGGCGCTGAACCCAAGGCACTTTTTGAAGAGGAGAAGGAGAAATAAATGAGTGTTGCAGCCATGGCTTCCTCCCCTGCCTGGGAACTCAGTGCACACACAAAGCTGCAGCCACTGGCACATCTCTGGAGAGCAACAGAGAAAACAGCAGCAGAGGAGAGGGCTCTGCATCTTTTATCACATTAAAGAGCCTTCTGCCTGCTCCTTAATTCCAGCTGCACTGGAAACACAAAGCTGGACAAATATCAAGAAGTTTTTCTTTATTAAACGGTTTCCAGTTCTGCAAATAGCAGTAATGGGGGAAAAGGGCTGTAAAATACATGAATCACAAGAATCCTGCCCAGAGGATGTGGGCAAGGACAAAGCATGGCCAGCCTTCCATGTCCTCCCCCTTTCTGAGATCTGTCCTGACCCTCAATTTCCTACAAAAACGGGGATTTATTCACTATCAACCAACTCCCTGGGGTGCACACACAGCTTTTCATCACCAAGCCACCTGCAGACCCAAATCTGAGACACTCAAGAATGGTTTTCATTTCATGAAGGAGAAAAACTCTTCAAAAACATCTCCCAAGTAGTTCCAAAGGCCCAGCAGTCAGCAATTAACCAGCTGTGAACAAACTCAGCCCTTACCAGCCTGTCTGTGCTGCGACACAGAACAGGAACTCACTCCATGCTCCCCTGTCCTCACCACCTGCCTATGGAAAACAAATCAGTCCAGAGGCTCAACCAGAAGTTCTTTGAACCAGATAATCCAAGTTACCCAAACGCAGCTTAATCTCTGCAGTAAATGTAACAGAGACACCAAGGACAGCTGCAGCCATCGGGGTGAGACCACAGTGGGAGGGACTGAGCCTCGGGCCTCAGAGGGTTTGGGATGAACCAGAATCCACCCAAGATGTTCCTTCTCCTCTCAGAGGCTCCTTCACAAAGGATGGAGCAAAATCATCACAAAAACTGATGAAAATGACCAAGAGCTTTGCATTAAAAAAAAAGAAATCAAATTCATAAAACCCTCAGGAGCTGCTACGAGGCAATTCCCGAGGCAGTTTCAACTCCATGCCCTTAAGGGGTGTTTTAACTTCCAAACAAAACCCCAAAAAGCAGCCTACACACAGGCAAGGTGACACAGGCAATGGCAAATTGCACAGCTGAGCTTGCAGTTAACTGTAAGCACAGAAGGTTTATTTTAAAATATCACAATTGTGTTATTTGCCTCTCAGTAATTTTGTTTGTTTGTGAAGAAACACCACTGGTGTGGTGGCAGCAGCTTTAGAGGCACCTTCGTGCCTCAGTCACGTCCTGGAAAGGTGAGTCACAAATGGAAGGGAACTCTTGGGTTTGCAGAGGGATCAATGCCAAAAGAGCCCCTCTGGGCTGAGGAACAGCATTTCTGTGTTCCCACTGAGCTGGAGCTACCACAGATTTACCAGGATGCTCCGAGTCCACGTGAAAACGAAAGGAGCCAATGGAGCAAAAAGGTGAAATTTTACATCTTGGAATTTCTCAAACCCACCTTTAACTGAGCTGTTGGGATTCGATGTGAAAAGCAGCAACCGAGACAGTGAACCTGGCTGAAGCCAACGTGTTAGAACTGGAAAGTCTCAGTGGCAGCAATATAAACTGCACCCAAACACCAGTGATAGCAAAGGAACAAAAATCATGGAATGGTTTGGTCGGGAGGGATTTCAAAGATATCCCATTCCACCCCCTGCACGGGCAGGGACACCTCCCACTGTCCCAGGCTGCTCCAAGCCCCGTCCAGCCCGGCCTTGGGCACTGCCAGGGGTGGAAGCTGCACTCAGGTTTATTCTTAATTCCACAGGAAAACAAGAGTGAAGTTTCACCTGAGACAAAAGGAACCTGCTGACTGTTAGAGGATCCCCAGAGGGCACACGAACCCTTCACCTCCTCCTGAGGTGGGCTTTGACAACAAAATTACACCAAACACACCTTGCAAACCTCATCTCTCACTAAAGTCAAGTCAGACCCAGGTCAGGGATTGACTGAACACTAAAATGTTAATTGTGCAGCAGCTGGCACGTGGAACATACCCAGCAGTGAGGCAGGGGCTGGAGCTCCAGGAGAAGCTTCTGCTGAGGGCAGCAGCCCTTCCTCCAGCGTGGGGAATTCCGACAGGTCCTGCCTGCCGCAGCTCAGGCCCAGCCTGGTGTCCAAGGCAGCGCTGGAACAGCTGCTCTCTGCTTCTGCTGGGAGCCGGAACCACGGCTCCATCCCCTGAGGGAGGAAAAGCTGCTCCAGCACCATCAAAGCTGCATGAGACTGAAACAATGCAATCATTGACTGTAAATTGTACTTCCTATACAAATACTCAGCTTTGGATGTGAAAGAATCTTTCATTCTGAGAATGAATTTTTTATTCATTAATAAAAGCAGGGAAGTGTCCCAGTGAACTGGGAAAAGGACAGCACTGTCCCTGCCGAAGCTCTTCTGCCTTTGGAGACACTACCAAGGTGTTAAAGCTCCTTCCCACAGCAGAGTTTTGCTGTATGAGCCAGAATCTCTGCACAACCACTTGGAAATCCGATTTTTTTACTCAGCTCAGATCACACCAATCAGCTCAGCCTTTTGACACCTGTGAGCTGAGGGAATTCTCAGAGCAATTCAGTGTTTGGCAGCACATCCAGCAGATCTCCTGCTACTGCATCGAAGTGCAAGGTCGGCATCACACAGACAAAGCACCTCCTGTTAATTGCAGTCACGTAATTACCGCTCCCCCCGAGGCAGACGGGCTCAGTACACACCCTGGCAGCAGCAGGGGTTTCCTGAGGGATGGCTGCTCCCAGGGACACCTCACTGATGGCTGCTCCCAGGGACGCCCCGCTGCTCCCGCACTCCTGGGTTCCACTGCTGCTGCTGCGGCTCAGGGACTCCTCCCTCCAGGCGCGGCACGGGGGAGTGGTGGCAATGGGCTGGAAGAGAGAGATCGTTTGCTGGTTAAAAACACAGGTTATTGCTTTGTATCCCAGTGTGTGTTTATGTGCTCCATGGACAATGAAATAGAGAAAATACTCAGGCCATCCCCAACAGGAAAGGTGGGTGCCAGCCCCACGGACTTGGGCAGGGACTTAAACTCCATTAAAACGTCCCAAACTTTACTAAAAGGGGCAGGTTCCTTTCGCACTTTAGCTCCCTGTGAGCATCATTTTGTGCTCAGCAGCCAATCCCTTCCCAGGGCCAGGAATTTCCCATTCCCAAATCCATGCAAATCACAAAATACCAAAACTCAAAATTCAGCACCTTGATCACGGTCAGCTGCTGGCATTTGTCCTGTCTCATTTATTACCAGTGGTTGCTGGGGTTTCTAACAGTGTTTTTTAAGTTTATTTTTAATGTTTATTTATTATTTCATTAAAACAGGATTTTATCTATATTAATGTTTTAAACTGTATTTTAAAAGGCATCTTATATAAATATCTTCAAGCAAGCCTGGGCTGATTTCTCTATTATAATGTAGCAATATCTGCCATACTCTGAGGCAGGAATGGAAGTGGAATTGGATTCCTGCCTGGAAAAGCAGCTGTAACACTTCCTTCCCCACGAGGTACCAGAGGAAGCTGCTCCTGAGCCCAGTGAAATTTCTCCCCTCTCTCATCCCAGCCCTGAGGACACAGCCACTGGAACAGCTTTCCCCAGACAGAGTCAGCCAGGTTCACACACACGGATCATCTCTGGGAAACTGCACTTCTGGGACACAGAAATGTTGCAGGAATGGAGCTGTCAGCCCAAAAAACCTGGAGACGAGCGCTGGAGAATATCAGGGAGGATGAAGTGAGAAGTGACGTGGGAAAAGAGTCACAGACAGAAAAGGATTTCCCAGAATGAAAGAGAGAAAAGTCCAGAAGACAGAGCTGTTCCAATGGAAATTAAATGTAAAGTTCAGCATTTCAGGTTGTTCTCTTGCAGTGTGAATATTCCCTCCCAGATGAGCTAAACTCTCACCTGGGTTCTGCTCCATCCTTATGCAAAGCTGGAGGGATGTGAATAAAAGCTGAAGACGTTTTAAATTCTGTTACAAAACTGCTCATCCATACTGGAACTTCAGCAAGCTGAGTTCACTCTTGACCACTTCTTAATGCAACTTTTTTTTTTTATGTAACATCTACAAAAATAAACTACAGCCATGACAAATGGATCTCCACTCCAACAACTCCCCCATGCCAGCGTCGGTGTCTAAAGGGGTCAGCTCCTGCACATCATCCCAGGAACCACGTCCACGGTGCCCCCAAACCCCCTCAGTTCCTGTCAGGGACTGGGGACGACAGCTGGAGGCACAGGACACAGGGAATGGCTTCCCACTACCACAGGGCAGGGATGGATGGGAGATTGGGCAGGAATTGTTCCCTGGGAGGGTGGGCAGGCCCTGGCACAGGGTGCCCAGAGCAGCTGGGGCTGCCCCTGGATCCCTGGCAGTGTCCAAGGCCAGGCTGGACACTGGGGCTTGGAGCAGCTGGGACAGCAGGAGCTGTCTCTGCCCATGGCAGGGGTGGGATGGGATGGGATTTAAGGTCCCTTCCACCCAAACCATTCCATAATTCTATGACACCAATATATTCCATAAAATCATCCCTGGAAAAAGCTAAGACTCCTCTGGAGTTTGCTCTTTCAAAATTTCTTTCAAAGAAAGCAAAATTTCAAGTTTTACACAAGTGCATTTATCCAGCCCTGCGCTGATCCCCATGTGATGCTCTGAAGAGGATCAGAAGCCAACCACACTTGAGACACTGAAGTAAGAGAATCGTGGAATCCCTGAGGCTGGAAAAGCCCTCCCAGCCCATGGAGTCCAAGCTGTGCCCGATCCCTGCCCTGTCCCCAGCCCAAAGCACTCACTGCCACCTCCAGGAATCCCTTGGACACCTCCAGGGATGGGGACTCCACCATAACCTTAAGGAAAGACCATTCCTTCCTGCAGTCAAACGCTTCCCACCGAGGCAGGATTCTCCTGCCATTCCTGATCCTGAGCTGTGCTGTCCCACGCCAGAAGCCCAAGCTCCAAGGGGCAGCTCCCGTGGGACAAACCACACAGGAGCAATCCCTCCTTTTCCAGGGCCTGGCAGGGGAGCAGCAATCAGACACGCCGCTGCATTCTTCCAGTTCTAATCCTCACTCCAGAGAGCACCATGAAGGAAATAGCCCAGGGTAAGAAACTGCCCCGTGTTAGCACGGGGTGTGCCAGGGCACAGCACACAGAACGAGGCAGAGGGAAGGATTTAGTAAATGAGTGTAATCATCTCCGAGGGCTCCCATGTCATTTAAATCAAACGAAGAAAATGTAACAACGTTTTCTTCTTGAAATTCAATACATCGGTTTTGCTGCTAAATACATAAAGAGGGGTAAAGACAAAAATAAAGCTGAACAACTACAGCCACCCCCACACCACACAGTGCCATGAATTAAAGAGCTGGAAAAGCAGCTCTGAACTCATGCTGCAGTTCATGGAAAGAAATATGAATGTTACTCAGTTCTGAATTACTTTCAACATCCAGGTTAGCTCTCCTTACGTCATTCTGCCCCACAGACCTCTGAAAGTATCCCACAATAGAACACAGGAGAACAAAGGAAAAACCTAGGGAGACAAGGGAAAGATCTCCCTAGATAACTAATCCCAACTATCTGATCTTCCCAGGACATCAGAAATACCCTGATTTCTCCCAGCACATGGAGTCCAACCACAGCCCAGCACTGCCAGGCCACCACTAAACCACATCCCCGAGGACCACACGCACACGTGTTTTGAACACTTCCATGGATTGTGATTCCACCACTCCCCAGGCAGCCTGTTCCAGTGCCTGACAGCCCTTTCAGGGAAGAAACTTCCCCTAATATCCAACCCAGACCTCCCCTGGCCCAACCTGAGGCTGCTCCCTCTTGTCCCGATGTTTGTTAGCCGGGACACTCTGAAAGGCTCTGGGTTCTGTTTGTGCATTACTTTATGTTCAAACTGAACGTGGGAGTAATTCAAAACTGTCTCAGGTGTCACAAATAAGAGCTAAATGCAGCTTTCCAGCCGGTCCAGGCGCTGTCCCCGGCCCAGGAAGCCTCTGGAAGCAGGGCAGGAGCAGGGAGCGCTGTTCACCATCCCACGGCACGGTGAGAGCCCGGAGCCACCGGGAGCCCGCAGCCGCTGCTCTGGGCAGGGACACGGCCAGACAGGAACCCACCTGGCAAACAGGGCAGGAATGGGCTGCTCTGCCCCTGGGGCTACAGGAATCTCTCTGGCAGACACACGGGATGCAGGCCATGCTGTCTGACACCAAGCTGCTCCTTCACGGAGCAGCTTCCAGCCTGGAATGAACGGCGAGGAAAAGCAAAGCAGCTCTTGTGCAAAAGCCCTTCAGCACTTCACAGTTCCCTTAATGCCAATAAATGTGACTGCAATCCACAACAACCCAACAATTTCATTTATTGTGGCTTTATGATCTTTATCAACCCTGTTACGTGTGCAAAAAATTGTTAATAAAAAACCAAAGTCTCATTTAACTGCAAATAAGGTTCTACATCTTTTTTTTTTTGGCCAGAAGCCCAGTGGCACAAATTGGATAAAAATCATTCAAATTTAAGTCCAGCTACTGAAATGGATAAAAATTCCCACTGTCTGCAACCAGTTCAGCACTAGAAGTTCATCTGTGAACGTGCCAATAAATAATACAGATTTCCAAAAGCGTCACAGAAATGTAACAATGATTTGGTGCTGTCAGGTATGAGAAACACAAATTACTGAAGCTGTACCTCGTTTTTCCAGTCAGGACTAGTGTGCCAGCAGTGCTTTCCAGACCCAAACCATTCCCTCCTGCCACGAAGGCACCACCACCAGCAGATCTGGTAAATTCTGAACTGGATTATTTTGTGTAACAATCTTCGGGCTTCCAAGGTCCACAGGAGGTGAGACCCAGCACAGCAGATGTCAATCATGATTCCTGACACGACAAACTGCCAGGGATGTGCTGCCAGCACTCCAGAAAGGTGAGCCTGGATGTTCACACAACATCCACTGCCCTTGCAGGCACTGCCAGTGCATCACTCGGGATCCCTTAGAAACAGAAGTTACCCCCATCAGGTTCCTGACACCAACGGATTTATGGAGCCGCCAAAACCAAGGGGCAAATTCAGCACTGCTGGTCTGAGACCAAGTCTCCTGTTTTTCCCAGGAAAGCAAAGCTTCCAAGGAGAACAGCACTCCCTGCTCACAGCCCCACCTCAGCTGGGCACTGTAGGGCACTGTGGGCTCTGTCACACAGGGTGGGCTCTGTCACACAGGGTGGGCACGGTCACATCCCTGGCAGGGCACTGTAGGACAGTGTGGGCACTATCACACACTGTGGGCACTGTAGGACAGTGTGGGCACTGTCACCCCCCTCAGTGCCTGAAGCACAGGTTTTATTCAGCTCATCACAAGGTACCTGAGCTTTGCAGGGCCAACCTGTCATTATCTCCAAGGGTTCAGGCTCTGCCCCATGGGTAAGGACCTGGCCCAGCACTTCCCCACCCTCTTCATAAAGGCTGATTTCCTTGGCTCCAGTTGGGATTCCTCCTGCTCTAACACCTCACACTGCAGCCTGACCCATCACTGTGCACCTCCAGGAGCCTTCCTCTGCCTTCTCCAAACCCTGCTCCAGCAGGGAAGCACCACTGCCACCTCCTCACCTTCCTCCTCCTCCTGCCCAGCCCAGACTGACCGCTGCACTCTGTGCCCCAGCCCTCACTGCCTTGGTGCTTCCACCAGGCTCAGGCCACTTTGCTGACCTGTCCCTTGTCCTGGCAGCCCCAAACAGGAGAGAGGATCCAGCTGTGGGCAAGGAGAGAATAATTTCCCTTCAGTGTTGTTTCATTAATGCAGCCTGAAGCAGACAGGGCACTGCCACCTGCCCTGACCTCACTGCCCACCAGGGCCTCGGCTCTTCCCTGCAGGGCCACCAGCCAGAACTGAAGTGCCAGGATTTTATCCCTCAGTGAGAAACCCTCTGTATTTTCCATGGCTAAAGCTCAGGATCCTCTGGGGCCGTTAACCCAGCTGGCCAAGGTCCCAGTGAATGGCAGCCCCCGCCTCAGCCTGGCACTGCCCCAGCTCAGTGTCACCCAAACCCCAGCACGTCCCCTGGGTCACGGTGATGGCACAACGCAGCCCCAGCCCAGGGACTGGCCCCAGAGGAACAGGAGCCTTTTGAGCAGCTGGCCAGGCTGACTGGGCAGTGGCTCTCCAGGCCCTCATTCCTGCCTTTCCTGAAAAAGATCCCAACATTTCTGCAGTTCTCACAAACACCTCTGCCTACCACCACCTTCCAAAGGGGATCGAGGGGCCATCCCAGCACCCCCAGAGCCACCTGTCCAGCCCTCTGGACTCCTGTCTGCCCAGTTCATCCCAGCAGCCCTGAGCCCTCACCACCGCCCCAGGCACCACCTCACCCCCGAACTCTTCTCCAGGCACACAGGGCAGGGAGGAACATTCCACTGCACTGTGGGCTTATCCCATTTCTTTCCAACTGAAGCTGGATTCCTCTTCCTGTTAATTCTGAACTGACTATTTTGGGTTTCATGGAGCAGCTCAGCCAGAAGGGACCTTGAAAGATCATCTGCTCCAACCTCATGTGGGAAAGGGAAAAGCCCAATTCCAAAATAAAAGCACAAGCAGAGTTAACAGTGCTGCAGCCCCCACAGCTGATAACCAAACCCAGGAACTTCCCCCCAAAATCAGCCTTCTCCTGGCTTACTGCCAATAAAATTTAGAGTCACCCAGGGTAGCTTTGCCATCAGATTTTCATTCCTGTGCAAAGCCCCCTTAACTCCCTGCTGCCCAAATCTCACTTCCAATATGAACATTTAACAGCATTTCTGAGTTACTTCATGGAATGAGAAGCTACCACTTCTTTACACTCTCAGCTTTGGACCACTAAAAAGCACTGAGTATCCCCTGATTTTTCATTTATTCTCTTTTTAAATCATACTTGCAAGAGCTGCGCTGTCCTCTGGTTTTTAGGAAAATGCTCATTCTTTTATCTTTTCCACCACTGAAATAAAAGGTACCTCTGTTAGCAGGTACCTTAGTTTGTTATTTGTACTTACCTTTAAAAAAACAAAAAGCAGAACACAGAACTTGAAGGAATGATGGACATTCTGGAACATAACCATCAATCTGCAGCATTTAAGAATGAAAACCAGGAACCTGATCCTCCTAGGTCTTATTTATCATACTCAAGTTTAGCTAAATGTAGAATCAGAAACTTCGTAGGGCAGGGCTTAAATCATCCTCAGCACCAAAAATAAACTGAAGAGGAAATGGACAGAAGTGATAAAGCCAGAAGTGGTATAAACAGTAAGAAGTCTCCTTATGGTGGTTACAGAATTGCCCCCCACTGTTACACTCTGATGGCCATAATACCTGTTAAATGACCACAAACTGGCCCTTGGGCTGGGAAAGCATTCCCAGCCTCTCCTCAGTGAGCAAAACCTTGAGGGAAGTGTTAAATAGAAGTGTTTTTAAGCCAGTTTGAACCTCAGTCCGCTGCAAATCTGTGCTGGCTCCTGTCACAACGTGTGACAGAACACCCCAGAGGCCAGGACAGGTGAGCAGGGCACGGCAGCACAGGCGACTCCTGTTCACTGCTGGGCTGGGCTCCATGCTCTGGATGCGCCTGGGAACCGCCAGCCCCGCCTGCCACAAGTCACCAGCAGAGGCGATTTTCTCCTCGTCAATTGGAATTACAGCTGAAATAATCTCAGAACAGAACAGAAATACACAGCAGAGGTGTGAGAGCAGGAGTCCTGGGGCAGCAGAAGATGCCCCCGGCTGCTCTGCCTGCCCCTGCAGCCCCAGCCCCGGGGGAGCAGCAGCAACGGGCTCAGCTCAGCTCCAGCTGGGATTCCCAGAGCTCAGCTCTGGTTGTCAGAGCAGCACTCACATCCCAGAGCACAACAAACAGAGAAGGAAGCAACGGCCACCAGGAAACAACACTCCACCAGGAAACAACACCCGACACCCAAAAACGACCCAAATAAACTGACCTGTGATGAGCAGAACAAAGGTAACCCAAGGAACAGGAGGGAAATCCACTGCTTTACAACAACACAACTTGCAAATCAAAGTGACTGTGAAACTTGCCTGTAAATCAGCACTCAAAGGAACTTCATTTCTATTTAAATATATATAAGAATAAGCAGCAGTGCAAGATCCAGCCCTGCTCTCCTGTGGCAAGTTACCCTTCCCAAAAACACAGAGGGCAGGTCCTTCTGCAGAAGGGTTCTGGAAACTGCATTAAGACTACCCTGACTGCCCATGTTCATCGAAGTCAGACCTGCCTTTAAGATGTCCTATTTACTCCCATGGCCGCTTCCATCCTTTGTTTCAGGTTTTATTATTTGTCCTGGTGAGACTGAACCTGCACCAGTCTGTCCTTCCTCCCAGGGAATGTTTCTAAAAGTTGATAAGGCATCTACCTCTGTTTTCCATGTGGCTGCTGCACCTCTGAGCTCCTTCCTTGCTCTGGAGCCATCACCACCCTGGGACCTTGGCTGTGAGCACAGGGACACGGTTATCACCATGTGCCAGAACAGTGCAACACCACAGGAAGGATCTCCCCAGCGCTCTCACAAGGTGTCAGCTCAGGAGGACACGGATTCCTGCATGGATCTGATGGGCCACCATTTCCATGGATCTCCTCCCAGTCTCCAGCACAAATATGAGCACAGCCAAGTGCACAGAGCTGTGTACAACCCCTCCATGGAGCCAGTTCAGCCTGGGGAAGAGAAGGCTCCAGGGAGACCTCCAGTACCTCCCAGGACTTAAAGGTGGCTTTTAAGAAAGAAAACCAACTTTTTACACTGGCAGATACTGATAGGACAAGAGGGGACTGCTTTAAATTAAAAGCTGAGAGATTTAGATTAGATATTGGGAATAAATCCTTCCCTGTGAGGTGGGGAGGCCCTGGCACAGGGTGCCCAGAGCAGCTGGGGCTGCCCCTGGACCCCTGGAAGTGTCCAAGGCCAGGCTGAAGAGGGCTTGGAGCAGCCTGGGACAGTGGGAGGTGTCCCTGCCCATGGCAGGGGTAGGACTAAATGATCTTTACAGTCCCTTCCAAGCAAACCATGCTGTGATTCCATGACTTCAGCCTCTCTGTCCCTGACTTCCCTGGAGGGTCAGTGACTCAGCCAGCTGCACTCACCTGTCAGCAGGGCAGAATAAGGCCCGAAGGAAACAGAATAATTTATAATTATTAGATTATAATTACGATAATAACAGAACACACAGCCTTTTCCCAGGAGGGAAGGAGGAATCCAGAGTCACTGCTGCCCTTCTCCCAGGGGAGAGTGCAAGGCACGGGAGGGACCAGGGCGGCCACGGCCCCTGCTGGAGCAGCAGGGGAAGGGGGCTCAGGTCAGCCACGTCCCCCCTTTCCCCGGGGGGGAAGAGTGACCCATTAAAAGCCCCTTCATGGAGCAGGAGGTGACACTGGGCCAGCTGTCCCATTCCCCGGATAAGGAGCAGTGCAGTGCCCCAGCGTGTCACACACACACACACACAGCTGGGATAAGGAGCAGTGCAGTGCCCCAGCGTGTCACACACACACACACGAGCCAGGATAAGGAGCAGTGCAGTGCCCCAGCGTGTCACACACCACACACACACCCGGGATAAGGAGCAGTGCAGTGCCCCAGCGTGTCACAACACACACACACACAGCTGGGATAAAGGGGCCGGAAAGCCAAAGGTGCAGTGCCCAGCGTGTCACACACACAACACACACAGAGCCAGGATAAGGAGCAGTGCAGTGCCCCAGCGTGTCACACACACACACACCACACAGAGCCAGGATAAGGAGCAGTGCAGTGCCCCAGCGTGTCACACACACACACAGAGCCAGGATAAGGAGCAGTGCAGTGCCCCAGCGTGTCACACACACACACACACCCGGAATAAGGAGCAGTGCAGTGCCCCAGCGTGTCACACACACACACACACAGAGCCAGGATAAGGAGCAGTGCTGTGCCCCAGCGTGTCACACACACACACACACAGAGCCAGGATAAGGAGCAGTGCTGTGCCCCAGCATGTCACACACACACACACACACACAGAGCCAGGATAAGGAGCAGTGCTGTGCCCCAGCGTGTCACACACACACACACAGAGCCAGGATAAGGAGCAGTGCTGTGCCCCAGCATGTCACACACACACACACAGAGCCAGGATAAGGAGCAGTGCTGTGCCCCAGCGTGTCACACACACACACACAGAGCCAGGATAAGGAGCAGTGCAGTGCCCCAGCGTGTCACACACACACACACAGAGCCAGGATAAGGAGCAGTGCTGTGCCCCAGCGTGTCACACACACACACACAGAGCCAGGATAAGGAGCAGTGCTGTGCCCCAGCGTGTCACACACACACACACAGAGCCAGGATAAGGAGCAGTGCAGTGCCCCAGCGTGTCACACACACACACACCTCCAGCCTGGCGCGGACACACGCGGATAAGGAGCAATGGAGTGCGCGCACACACACACCCCCACAAACACACGCGCAGGATAAGGAGCAATGGAGTGCCCCAGTCTGGCACACACGCACGCACGCACGCATGCACACACACAGACAGACAGACAGACACACACACACACGCACACAGACAGACAGACACAGACACAGACACAGACACACACACACACACACGCACGCACGCACACACACACAACCGCTGCGAACGGTGAGCGGCTGCTCCCGCCTGCCCGCCACGCCGCCCCCGAGGCCGCCTGCTCGAACCCGTGCTCACCCGAACCCGCTCCTCTGCCTCCTCCTCCTCGCCGGGCTCCACGGCGGCAGAGCGAGGCGGGGAGCCCGTGTCCGAGCCCATGTCCATGCCGGTGCCCGTGCCGCCGTCCCTGTCCCGCTCTCCTCCCGGGGCCGCCCCGTCGCCAGGGTCTCGCGCTCGCCCCGCGCGCGCACGCGCGGGGACCGCCCCCTCCCCGCGCCGTGATTGGTCACTGAGGGGCGGGGGCGGGGCGCGAGCTCCGCCTTCTGCGCGGTGATTGGCGGGTGGGAAGGGGCGGGGCGGGGCTGCGGGAGCGCGCGCGCGCGGGGGTTTTGGCGGGCAGGGGAAATGCCCGGATGGACCCGGGGGCGGGGCCGAGGGGCGGGGCCGAGGGGCGCGGTGGGGGGCACGGGCTGGAGAGACCTCGTAGGGGCCGGACACGGACACGGGCACGGGCACGGGCACGGGCACGGGCACGGGCAGGGGCAGGGGCAGGGGCACGGACACGGACACGGACACGGACACGGACACGGACACCTTCCGCTATCCAGGGTGCTCCAAGCCCCGTCCTGCCTGGCCTTACACAGTGCCAGGGATCCAGGGGCAGCCACAGCTGCTCTGAGAAACCTGTGCCAGGGAAAGGTTTCCCCTTAATATCCGATCTAACAGGATCACAGAATCACAGAATCGCTGAGGTTGGAGAAGCCCTTCCAGACCATCGAGTCCAAGCTGTGCCCAATGCCCCCCTTGTCCCCAGCCCAGAGCACTGAGTGCCACATCCAGGCCTTCCTTGGACACCTCCTGGGATGGCCTCTCTGGGCAGCTCCTTCCAATATCCACTCACCCCTTCTGTGAATAAAACCTTCCTGATGTTTGTCCTCTTGTCCTAACTACTCTCTGGCAATGGGAAGCCATTCCCCCTTGTCCTGTCCCTTGTCCCAAGTCCCTCTCCAGCTCTCCTGGAGCCCCTTGGTGATGGATGGACATTGAAATCCTATATCGGGCATTTTGAGACAGTGCTGGTCTTACCGGGAAATGAGATGGGATTTTCCTACATGGGAATTCCATTCAACTCACTCCCAAGCTCTCCAGCAGGAGTGGAGGTCTCTGGTGGACTGTAAGGAACCATTTTCCCAGTTGGATTGAAAGGACAGACTCAAAGTTTGGGGAGATGCTCCGCAATCTGGGCAGGTAGAGAAGATGAGAGGAACCTCTCCATGGACACCTTTAGATCTGGGTGTCAATCCTGCATCGCTTCCTGATCCCTGCCATCCTCCATGGCTTCCTGAGCCCTGCAATTTTCCATTGCTTCCCAATCCCTGCAATCTTCCATTGCTTCCCCGTCCCTGCCATCCCACATCACTTCCCTTCAGGTGCCACAAGGGCAGGAGGAGCTCTGCTTTCCCCTGGCACAACCACAGCCTGATCCAGTGGGAGATATCCGTGCCTGTGACAAGGGGGTCGGAACTGGATGGTCTTTAAGGTCCCTTCCAACCCAAACCATTCCATGATTCTGTGATTCTGTGATAACGCTCTCCCTGAGGCATTCATACAAGCACCGATTAACATTCCACATTTCAGCTGGTGTCAGCAAGGGCAAAGGAGGAATTCCCCCTTAAAATCAGGATTTTTATTTACTTTCCTGTGGCATTCCATTGCCCTGAAGCCACAGAGCAGGTGGCAGCTGAGGCACAGGTGCAGCTCTGTGCCCTGACACTGCCAGTCCTTCCCGAGGAGCAGGGACAGGAGCCCTGGGGCCATCGGCTCCACGAGCCAGGTTCCGCTGGCACAACCTCAGTTAATCTTTCATAGTTATTGAGCTCCATCTCAGCAGCAATTAAACTTTCCTGGTGTGGTGTTGGCAATGTGTCCAGCTGTCCATATGGATTAGCTCCAGACTGCCCAGCTCTCTGCACACCAGACAATAAATAACTGCACCGATTTTCATCCTCTACGAGTAGGGAAGCTGAAGTAACTGGAAAATAAAGGTGCCTCCATAACATTTCCTGTCTCCTGAGTTATTTATTCTGCTCAGGGCAGTTATCTGCAGTGTATCCAGTGGAACATCTCCCAAAAGGCAGTGTCTGCACTGTCTCTGCAGTGATTTGGATGTTATTTTTCAGCACTAGATAAATGGGAATGCTCAAGTACAGCAAGGCAAACATTCCTTAAAATAATTTAAATGCTGACAAGAAAATGCAGCTTGATATTCAAACCCATCTCCTGTTACAAATCCAATTAAACATGTTTGGCTCAGCCTGTCCTGGCACTTGTTTATCCACATCCCTAAAAATCATCACCTCATAATTTATGAGTGGGGCTAAAGAAAATAACACCCATGGGGGTGCATGGCGGGGGTGACTGGGTGAGGGAGAGGAGAGGCAGCAATGGAAAAGTAAATCCCGCTGGAAGAAGCAGCAGTTCCATGCTTGCTTTCCCTGGAAGTACAAGGAACAGCCTGCTTGATTTCAGTGCCGTTTCCCCTCGTTACAGCGGTGCAAGGGCGAGCAGAACGAGCACGGTTGTAGTGCTGAGAACAGCTCCAAATGTCATCGGGGAGGAACTTGCCAAGTGCTGTTCTCCACTGCAAGTGACTGAAGGGCTCCTCTTGTCACACAAGCCCGAAATTCTGTCATTCCCTTTATTTTTAGCAGAGCAATTCACAGGCAGGGAGGGGAGGAGGAAGGGTTTGCTGAATGTTTATCGCTCACACATCACACAGGAAGCTGTTCACATTCTTTATTAATTGACTAACAATATCCAGAGACTTACTCAGGCTGAGAGGGAATATGCTCAAATCCTCTCCAGTAAAATGTCACCTGAAATGAAAATGGCAGAGGAATTTTTAGAAAGGCCATCGCTGGGGGAGATTCTTGGAGAGAGATGAACCTGCCTTCCCCAAAAACTCTGTCAACCCCAGGTGCTGTTAAAGGTGGAATGTAACATATTAAAATACAGGGATTGATTAATGTGCTAATTGCAGAGGAGAATATAAAATACAATCGTGACTGCAAATACCCTGGGAAAAAGGAATATTTGAACATTAGGTCGTGGCTGGTGCCAATGACTTGTTAA